>NW_028258412.1:25927500-26234166 GCF_053883595.1 Heterocephalus glaber
TGCGTCCTGTGTGGTTTGGCGTGGCTTCCCATGTGCATTGCATGGCGTCAGCCTGTGCCACCGGGCAGGACAGGCAGAAGTGTGGGGCCAGGGCTCACCCTGTGCTGGAGACGCCACCCGGGCTCAGGATGCCGAGCAGCACTGCTGCCCCTGCCTGCATGAGTGGGAGCCCTCGCTGCCCCTTGGCTGGATCCCCCGGGCTGCAGCAGCAGGGTCTAAGGCGGATGTGGTGTGAGAGGCAGGCGGGGAGTGGACATGCAGGGGGCAGGACATGGACGTCCTGTGGCAGGCTGACTGCTGGGCCGGGCACTGGCCGCCCTGGGGTCTCTGGCATCATGGTCACCAGCAGGGCTCTGGGCTCTGGAAGCTTTTGCTGGCCCCGCTTTACCACAGGGGTATGATGCGCCTGTCTTGGGAGAGGGAAGAGTGAGCAGCAGCCCCTTGTGAGTGCCCAGTGAAAATCAGCTCGTCCTGGTTGTCAGAATTACAGGCCTGGCGTGGTGACACACACCTGTAATCCCAGCCCTCAGGAGGCTGAGCCGGGAGGACTGCTGTGAGTTCCAGGCTAGCCTGGGCTATGTAATGAGCTCAGTCTGGACTTGCACTACAAGGCCAGAAAAACAAAGAGAATCACAAACAGCCCATCTGTGCCCCGGAGGAAATCGCCCGCCCCCTCCCTGGGCTCTGTCCTTGGTGCTGAAGAGCTGAGCACTGAGCACCACGCCCCAGCCGCAGCCAGGAGTCCGCCTGAGTCCACAGCGCAGGGGCCGGTCCTCCCAGGGCTCTGAGCTCGCCAGGGGCCACCACTGACTGGGGAGGAGGCGGGCAGGGGCCACTGGTGCTTGCTGAGGCCTGGCCTGGGCCAGAGGATGGGGTCAGGTGGCCCGGCCCCGGCCCGTCTCGCAGTGGGACTTCGTGTGGCCTTGTGATGCCGGAAGAACAGCAGCAGACCCTTTCCTGGAGTGGGGCCCTTACCCCGGCCTGAGCTTCCAGTTTGCTTCTGACGACTTTCATGCTGAGCCAGCCGCCAGGGGGCGCGGCATAGGGTGTGCAGCTGTCAGGGTGGAGCTGGCCAGGGCAGCATGAGCTTGCTTTCTGTCTCTGGGAGCAGGGGAGCATTTGGGCCTGAACCCTCTCGGGTGCTGCATCCCCGACCCCTGCCCCAGCCTTCGTCATCACAGACCTGTCCCAGGGCACAGGTCAGTGTCTGCAGGGGACGAGACAGCGGGACGTGTGTGCACCCAGTTCCTCCCTGGTGAGCACCTTGCCAGAGCTGCTCCAGCTTAAAATGACATTCCTGACCTTAGTGCAAACCTGCCTCCTTCCCCACGGGCATGGGCCACCGGCTCTGCTTAGGGTCCTGCTCAGTTCCTTTGGCCCCACTCCACAGGCCCCCTAGAGGAAGGCCTTTCTCTGCTGGCCCTGACTGCCTCTCTCCCTGCAGGAAGCCGTGGTCAGCACCTGGCTGCAGTTCAGCGATGGCTCGGTGACGCCCCTGGACGTCTACGACAGCAAGGACTTCTCCCTCACCGCCACCTCCCTGGACGAGGCCGTCATTTCCATCCCCCAGCCGCGCTCTCCTCTGTGGCCCATCGTGGTGGCCGAGGGGGAAGGCCAGGGCCCGCTGGTCCGCGTGGACATGAGCATCGCCGAGTCCTGCCAGAAATCCAAACGCAAAAGTGTGCTGGCCGTGGGCTTTGGCCACGTCAGGGTCAAGTTCGGGCAGAGCGATGCAGATGCCAGCCCGACGTGGGGCACTGAGGAGGAGGAGGAGGAGGAGAAGGAGGAGGAGGAGGAGGAGGAGGAGGAGGAGATCGAGAACCACGCCAGCGACCGCAGGCAGAGGGGCCAGGAGGGGCGACTGCTGAGCGGCTCTGCCGGGGCGCTCGAGGAAGGGGCGCTGCGGAGGGCCACTCCCACGGCCAAGGCGCAGCCGGACCCCAGCGTGGGGAAGAGCAGCCGGCTGGATGGGGCCCAGCTGTCAGGGGAGGAGCCGCTGCAGAACATCCCTCTGGACTTCACCAACTTCCCCGGGCACCTGGACCTCCCGCGGGCCGGGGCTGGGCTACAGGGCGGCGGCCTGGTGCCCACGGCTCGAGGCCTGAGCGACCTGGAGATCGGGATGTACGCGCTGCTGGGCGTCTTCTGCCTGGCCATCCTCGTCTTCCTCATCAACTGCGCCACCTTCGCCCTGAAGTTCAGGCGGAAGCAGGTGCCGCTGGAGGGCCAGGCCTCTGGGCCACACTCGCATGACTGGGTGTGGCTGGGCAACGAGGCCGAGCTCCTGGAGGGCGTGGGGGGCCCCACGCCACCCCCTGATGAGCACACTACCGTCCTAGACCACGGCCCGGGGGGCGGCAAGGAGAGCGACCAGCTGCTTGTCGGCGGGGGCAGCACCCAGCAGCAGGTGCTGGGCCAGGTGCACTGGGCAGTGGACACCGGGGCTGGGCAGGAGCCAAGCTCTCCAGCCTCCCGCAGGAAGAGGGTGCAGTTCGCCGCCTTCCCCGCCGGCCCGGCCACCTCCATCCTGGGGGCGCACTAAGTGGGAGTGTCCCCAAAGAGCTCAAACTCTCTGGAAAGGTTCCCGGGCGGTGTGGACCTCAGCTGGGCCCAGGGCAGGGTCTGGGCCGGGGTCCACAGGTGTGGGAGCCGGGGCGGGACGCTCTGCAGGAGGGACGCTTCCCAAAGCTGTCCTCTGAGTGCCGGGAGGCGGGGTGGGGACAGAGACGCTGGACCGCAGCAGAATTCGGAAGCTTATTTTAGGAATCAACACATCATGCAGCTACCAAAAATTATTTGTTAGAAAACACAGAAAAAGACAAATAAAAAGAGACAAAGAATGATCTGTTTATATTTCTAATAAAGGAGCAAAGTGCAAAAGGAGGCCCTGCTTGGAGCCATGTTCCATTTTAATGCAGTATCCGCTGTCCCGAGGGCCTTTGCCTGCTGAGGGCCTTTCTGGATGCCGTGCCCTCTTGGAACGGCGCTAAAATGAGGTTTCTGTTTTCCCTGGATGACCTCTCTGTTTCCTCCTGCTGTGTCCTAGGCTTCTATTTGGTTTACATTCAAGGTTTATTTCCGAGACCAAGTGGTATATTTTTCCCAAATGAGCTGTAAGTTGCATCCTGTTCATTAGATGGCTTATTTCTAGAAACAATGCCAATTAGCCATTAAGCTGTGATCTTAATGCTTTTCTATGTCTTCCAGATTTTTTGGTATTTGGTAGCATTTGCAGTTGAGGCAGTGACCCTGCCCCACACCCCACAAGGCCATGGTCAGTGGGAAGGGGCCCTGCTCGCTGCCCCCAGGACATGGCCAGCGGATCAGAGCCCAGCTGGCCTCCTGACCACTCGGCGCCCCGTGCCTGTGGCGTCCGGGCCGAGTGCCCAGGGCCAGGCCAGCTCCCAGCGTGACAGCCCCCAAGAGCAACCCCGCCCGGTGAGTGGACAGCCGCGGAGCTCTGAAGTGTTTGGGGGCCATGAGAGCCTCTGTGGCTTTGTGAGGCTCGGTGCATGGGCGACGCACAGGGTGAACAGTCAGCCCGGCAGGCGGCTCTGGCCCTGGTTGGCCCAGCCTCGCAGCAGGTCGTTCCAAGAGTGCTGTCCCTGTCGGCAAAGTGCCGGGAATGGAACCGCGCGTCCCCGGCCCAGCAGGGCGGGGCTCGCAGGGCAGAGGCACCGTCACTGCTCATTTTCCATGACCGAAGTCGGTAAGCAGAGGTCCCTGAGGCTTTGCCACCTCGGTTGGGCCTTTTGAGAATATATTTGCAGCCCTGTTTGAGGTGCAGAGGAGGTATTTATTTATGCCTGTGATGCCCATTGTCATTAAAAGGCTTCCGTGGCTGACCCTCGGCATGCCCTGGGTGTCTTCCGCTCTCAGTCCCGGCCCCAGCCTGACACAGTCTGCTGGAGGGGAAGACAGTGCCAGTTCCCACTGCACCTGGGTTTTGCTGGTCGAGTCGTTCCTGAGGAGGAAACTGAGGCCCCGCTGTCACCAGCGAGCTCAGTCACTGCACGGCGTGGTAGAGCCAGGCACTGGCCCTGCTGCCAGGTGCCTGAGCCTGCTGGACCACGCGTGACTCCAGACCTGCCCCTCAGCAGCTTCCCAGGTGCACTTTGAGCCGCAGTGGACGTCGGCAGAAGGCAGCCTGGTGGTGACCAGGTCTGTCTGGGGAGAGGTGGCCGCCGTCACCAGAGAATTCGCCATCATTGCGTGTTCGGGGCCCGGGCATCAGTGTGGCTGGGGTGGGGAGCAGTTCGGGGTAGAAGGAAAGAGGCTTGCTTTGTCCTCTAATGGTTTTATTGAGACGTCATTCATAAAATTGATCCATGGACATCGGGCGTGATGCACACACCTGAGACCCCAGCCCACCAGGAGACTGAGGCAGGAGGATCGAAAGCTTGAGTTCTGCCTGGAACTCAGTGAGGCCCTGTCTTAAAATAAAAATAGCAAGAAAGGGCTGTGGAAGGCCCTGGGTTCAACCCAGTACTGCTGAAAAACCAAGAGACCCTTGGGCAGTAATCCAGTTCAGTGTTTTCAGGCTCTTCACAGAAGGGTGCATCCTGGGTCACAGGAGGGTGCATCCTGGGTCACAGCAGTTGTAGGGCATCCTCATGGTCCCATGGAGAAACCACCCTCGTGAGCTGCCTCCCCACTGCCATCACCACCCCCCTGCCGGGAAGGGCCGTGTGCTGAAGGCGACCTGACCCCAACCCGGGGCCCACACTGTGATTGCCTTCTGTCCCCCCAGCCCAGCGTCTGTGGCTCACGGGAGGCCTTCTGGGTGGGTGTGGCATCTGCCCCTTTGCACCCCTCGCTGGCCGGATTCACATTTCCTGGGAAGACTTCCACATGGAGTGAACCTCAAGGCGGGATCAAAACACACAGCGAATGCTTGAACTTCTAAAATGTATCACAGTGAAAGACATGTTGTCATGAATCCCTCTCAAAATCCTCCCCCTTGCTCCAAACACACTCATCTCTCTGTTCTTGCCACTTTCTGAAGCAGCTCTGGAGTCCTCTTTTGAGTGTCTTTACAAGGTGTGATCAAAAATGTGGTGACTGCTGCTGGTGAGCGCCACCTGGCGGGAAGGCAGGCACAGAAATCATTATAGTGCATCCCCACCCACCTATGCTCCAGGTCTGCCACCATGTGACTTCTGGCTCTTCCTCAAAGTCAGAAGACCACGAAAAGGAAATGTTTTGAATCTGTTCAGGACATGAAGGCAGCCAGGACAGCACAACTACAGACACTCAGGAAAGAGGACCCCAGAGCTGCTGCAGAAAGTCTCCCAAGACTGCAGCCTTAATTCACCGGTGAGCAACAGCCTTACATGTATTCATTGTGTTAAAATGGAATGCAGTTACCAGGCGTGGTGGTGCACACCTGTAAACCCAGCATTCAGGAGGCTGAAGCAGGATGATCACCATGAGTTCAGGGCCAGCCTAGGGCTACATAGTGTGACTCTGTCTCAAAAAAAAAAAAAGAAAAATAGAATGCAACTGACATAAGAGTGATTCACATTCATTTCATAAAATTTAGAACATGAAGAAAAGCAGGACAGATAAAGAAGGAACATTAAAAACAAAATAACTCCTCCCAGAAATAAAAATGAACACTTCCTCTTATATATCAATTAGTTTATTTAATTTGCCTGCTCACTTCATATTTTGAAAGCGTATTATTATAAATATGACTTCTAAATTTAAAAGCAGCCCGTGGGCACCCTGACCCTAAAGTGCACAGAGCTTGCTGCTTCACCACCTCTGCTGTGCTTCAGGCCATCCTTGCAGGTTTCTCTGCGAGGTCTTCTTTTTCTCCCACAGCGAAATCACAGGGAAGTGGGTGGTTTGTGAGCACAGCACCTGGGGAAGGTCCACAGCCCTGGAGGGGGTGGCAGGGCCTTGGTGTCTGCCCACCTGGGAGGCTGGGAGCTGCAGGCCGAGGGGCTCCATCCACGAAGCCCAGGCCTGCAGAGACGCCGACGCCACTCAGGCGCTGAGGACGTGGCAGCAGCTGCTGGCCCTCACCCATGGGCACAAAGCCGGGGCCTCTGGTCCCATGACAGCGGAAGCTCTGTGTGCCCCCGGCAGCTGCTGCCCCATGGACCCACACCACCTGGGTGGAGAGGCTGAGCCGGAAGCACCAGCCCAGGGCATCGGCCAGTCACCAGGTGGGTGACAGAAGTCGGGGCCCGGACTGTAAATGTGGTGAGGACAGGAACCCCAGGCGGAGGATGCTCGGGAGGAACAGGAGGAGGCCTCGCTGCCGTGACACCACGCGCTTTGGGAGAATGTGAGACTCCGTTTCCCAGAGTCAGGCAGATTATGACATCGTTTCAACTTCTTTCCTATCGACCAAAACGTTCCGTCCAGAAAACCGTTTTTCTCTCTCCTCTCAAAGAAGGCATTTGGGTGGAAAGAAATTACCAGACTGTGGGATTTCATTGATTTTTTTGAAATCCAGGTTACATGAGAGGTCACGATTTCCATTTTCTCCCATCCGTGTCGTCTTCCGAGGGGACCTGCGACAGGGAGCTCGTCCACTTGGACCTGGCAGACACAGGATAGGGCTGGTGTCCCTTCCGCCCCGGAAAGACGCCACTGTGACGGAGATGGCGTGGTGACCCTGGATGGGCAGGATGGCTGCAGCAGGCAGGGGCCTGCATACGTTCATCCAGTCACTCAGCAAACACTTGAGGCCTGAGCTGTGCCTGGGACGCCTGTCTGCGTGACTAGGATGACAGAAGCGAGAGGCGGGGTCCCTCCTGTGGCTCTCACACTCCCGGGGGCACAAAGAGATGAAAACAGCGACACAGCCGGGGAGCGAGCAGGAGGAAGGGGTCCTAGTGCGCCCTCTGCAGGGTGCGAGAGCCCTAGAGCGGATGAGGGCAGAGGGAGAGGCCGGTGCCCAGGGGCGGCAGCATGGGGAGCACTGTCCTGTGGCCTCCGGGAGATGAGCAGCACCCCGAAAAGTCCCAGGACCAAAAATAAAAAGCGCATGGTCGCCACCTCCATGGGTCACTCTCGGGCAGGCGCAGCAGAGCAGCTCTCGGGGCAGGCGGGACCCGGCCTCCTGACCACGTGGCAGCCCAGGCTCACGGCCCACACAGGCCGCCCGCAACTGCGTCTCCCTCCAGACCCCAGATCTGGGGTCAGGTGTCCCGCAGCCCTGTGCCACACTGGCCCTCATGCGGAGCGGGTTCCCGCCCCCTGGCCACCTGCAGCCTCTCCGCTCTCCAGGTCCAGCTGTGACACCACCAATTCTCACCAGGGACAGTGCATGGGCAGCCGGAAGTCAGCCGCGTGTGACAGGGACTGGCCTGCGTCACACTGGACATGCTGCCCGCGTTCCTTTCCTGCAGCCGCCAGGGCAAATTAGCAGGGCGGAGGTGACAGCGGGAACCTGGCCTCTTCCGCTCTGCAGTCCAGCACTGTGGGCGGACACGCGCCTCCAAGGGCAGGGCAGGATCCACTGCCTCCGAGGCCCTGCAGGCTCTGAGGTCCTAGGGCCTCTGTGCCTCCTCCACTCCTCCCGTGAGGAACCCGGGCCTCGGATTTCGGGCTCAGCGGATCCAGTGCAGCCAGTTGACCATATTAGTTAATTATAACTGCAAAGGCTCCATTCTCAAGCCCTGGGATGTGAGGACAGGACTCGGAAAGGGTGCCCTTCACCCGGAGCAGCCGCTGGGGCTTGGTGAGCCTCGCCCTGGAGACTGCGCCTCGGTTCTCCAAGATACATCACCTGTTCCCAGATCCTTGTCCCAGGTTCAGCTTATGGAGGACTTCAAGCAAAGACACAGGACAGCCAGGGCTGGACAACAGATTAACAGGAAGAAAAAGAGCCAGGCACGGTGGTGCACACTTGTAATCCCAGCACTCAGGAGGCTGAGGCAAGAGGGTTGCTGTGAGTTTGAATCAAGCCTGGGCTACGTAGTGAGACCCTGTATCAAAATATCAAAAGGGAGAGAAGGGATCCCAGGGTGTTTTAACTTGAGCAACAGGCAGGTGGCCCATCCATGTCCCTGGAGGATCGACAACGTAAAACTCCTGGGCAGCAGAACACCCTCCTATGTGGACATGAGTGACATAGTGATGTCCACCATAGTGGATGTAGTGGCCTGCCTGTGTCCTGTGGCTTCCCTGGGGCTGGAGCAATCAGCGCTTCTCCCCAGGGTGCCCCCTGACCTCCCCATGGTGGGAAGGAAGTGTCTGCTGGTGGAGCTGAGTTTCACACCAGGAAAGTAAATTCAGACTACAGAAGACCTCCAGTCGATAAAAACTGAGGACCAGAACTAGTGGGATGTCAGACATTTTCCAATTCAGGTCAAATAAAACATGGCAAGATCAGCTGCCCGTGAACTAGCACAAACTATCAACAAGTATGATCTCTTCTTACTAAAAAGCTCCTGCACAGCAAGAGAAACCACCAGCAGTGTGAAGAGACAACCCACAATGTGGGAAAAAATTTTCACCAGCAGTCCCTCAGACAAAGGTCTACTATCTCGAATCTATAAAGAACTTTAAAAAAATCAAACCCCCCAAATTTAAAGACCCAGTCCAAAAATGGGCATCTGAAATGAACAGACATTTCTCAGACAAAGAAGTAGAAATAGCAAATAAATACATGAAAAACTGTTCAATATCACTGGTCATTCGAGAGATGCAAATGAAAGCAACACTGAGATTCCACCTCACCCCAGAAAGAATGGCTGCTATCAAGAAATCAACCAATAACAAATGCTGGCGGGGCTGTGGGGAAAGAGAAACCCTGCTCCACTGCTGGTGGGAGTGTAGACTGGTGCAACCACTGTGGAAATCAGTATGGAGATACTTCAAAGAACTAGGACTAGAGGTCCTATTTGACCCAGCTATTCCCCTGCTGGGGATCTTCCCCAAAGAATTAAAAGAATCATACCACAGTGATATATGTGCACCCATGTTCATAGCATCACAGTTTGTAACAGCTAAAGCTTGGAAACAGCCCAAATCCCCATCAACTGGAGACTGGATCAAGAAAATGTGGGGTTTTTTATAAAATGGAGTACTACTCAGCCATCAAAAATGAGAAATTAGAGACATTTATTGTTAAATGGATGCACATTGAAGCGATACGCTGAAGTGAAATAAATAGGACTCACATGTGTAAATACTGAATAGTTTCTCTCATGTGAGAAACTGAAAGTGTAAATAAGGACTAAAAGGTATAACAGACAATATGAAATAGGAAGAAAAGGGGCAAAGGGGAAGGGGAAGTGGGAGGCGTACGGGAAAGGAAAGAAGGGAATGGAATTAATATGAGAAAAGGAAACAAAGTCTTTGTAAATAGGTAAGGATGGAGGGGTTGAAGGGAGGGCAGGGGAAGGGGGAAAAATAAGAACCAAGAGAGATTATGTAAAGGTGCAAATTTCCAATGACGAATGTCATTATACTGTATACCTAAAGTGTACCAATAAAAGGATATACAAAGAAAGAAAGAAAGGCTGCTGTTACCCAGCCAGGGATCAGAAACACCAAGTAAGAGCTCCATCTGCCCCTCACTCGCTGTTTCTCTCCGCACCAGAGATGTGCGTGACCTCAGCAGACATGGACGTTTCTAGAATCTTCTGCTTCTTTGCAAATGACTGGGGAAAGGCAAATGGGCTCCCAGCTTTAAAAAAAAAATCTCAAAATATTTACAAATGTGAAAACTTGTTTCTGAGGGATTGCTTTGCAAGTCCTAAACTCAGGTAGTATGAAAAATAGAATTTCCATTGGTTTTTCCTGTACCTGAAATGATTTTCCATGAAGACTTTTAGCTTTAGGAAGAAGAATTCAATTTCAAGCCATCCAAGATTTCTCCTCTTCTCTCCCCGGGGATGGGGGTGGCTGAAGGACTGCTGTGGACTTGTGCTGGGTCCAGCTGGGCATCTTCCCTGAGCCCCGTGCCATGTGCCATAGTCTCCTGGCACCACCAGACTGCCCTGGCTGGGCCTGCAGGGTGCCAGAGAAGCTGACTGAGGCACCTCCCATCCACAGTATTCTGTGAGCATCAAAACCCAGGGCCCCCACCCTCTCCAGGGGTTAGGGAAGCCTTGGATGTGGGTCTCTATGTATGTCTGCCTTAATAGAACTAAATTATACACAAAACATAAGGTGTGTGTCTCACAGATATGAGTATTGAAATTTGTATTTACTCCATGTACTTCTTTGGACACAAAGTGATTGCCTTGCCCACAGCTTTGCTCTACAAAAAGAATCACCAGAGTAGCCTTAAAGAAGAAAGACACAAGTGGTATTCATGCGAGATTTTCTGTACACACAATATCCAGTCTTAGTTACGTTCTTGTTGCTGGGACAATACTTGACACCCACAAATTAAAGGGGAAGAGGTTTATTTTGGCTCACAACGTGTAGAGGTTTCAGTCCATATCAGCTGGTTCCAAGGCAGGGTGGCATGGCAGAGGGGAAACAGCTCATGGCAGGGTAGGCAGGAAGCAGTCAGGGATCAAAGCAGGAGGAGGGAGACAGAGCCTGCCAGGCCACACCCCCAGTGATTGCCTCCTGCACCAGCTCTACCTCCCAACATCACACCCAGCTGTAAGCTCCTCAGAGGACTCATCAGGGGTGAATATCATGAGATCGGGATCCAATCACCTCCTAAAGCCCCCAGCCCTGTGAGCACATGACGCTTTGGGGGACATCTAGATATAAATCATGACATTCAGGAACACCTTTGTGTGGACAGCAAGATCCAACAGGCTTCACAAGGAAAGAAGAAGGACACCAGGGTCTGGGTGCCCATGCCGATTGGCATTAGACTCTCAGCATGATGTCCAGTACTGAAGACACATCAGGAGACTTCATCTTTCCTCTGCTGTCTTAAGGGAGATGATGAGTTGGAATCTAGTGGTCATCACTCAAATGCTGACGGTCCCTCCAGTGTCATGGAGCCCCACCCACGGTGTCCCGACCACAGAGTGGCACCAGGAATGAAGGCCTTGCTTGGCCCACGCTTTCTGGAGTTGATCAAACTCAGGGAAGCTGGGGTGAGACTGGGGTCGCTGCCATTCTGCGTGGCTGCTGGAGGGGGAAACAGTTCCCGTCCAAGCCTGGAAGCTGTCTTGGGCATCAAGATGTGAACAACAGAAGATTCAAAGCAGAAGCCCCAGAGTGGTGGAAACCACGGGCCAAGAGCCTCAATTCTACAAGGCATTTAAAGAAGAACTCTCGCCATTCCTCTTTAAACTCATCAAGGAAATTGAAAGGGAAGCAAGGCTTCCAAATTCACTCCTGGAAGCAAGTGTTACTTTGATTCCAAAACCAGGGAAAGACCCAACCCAAAAAGAGAACTACAGGCCAATCTCCCTAATGAACATAGGTGCAAAAATCCTCAACAAGATACTGGCAAACAGAATACAGAGGGTCATCAAGAAGGTCATACACCCTGACCAAGTCAGATTTATCCCAGGGATGCAAGGATGGTTCAACATTCATAAATCAATAAATGTAATACACTATATTAACAGAGTCAAGGACAAAAACCATATGATCATCTCAATAGATGCAAAAAAGGCATTCAACAAAATCCAACACCCATTCATGATAAAAACCCTACAGAAAATTGGAATAGATGGTCTTTATCTCAAACTGATTAAGGCTATCTATGAAAAACCAACAGCCAACATCATATGAAATGGTCAAAAGCTGAAAACTTTCATGCTAAAATCAGGAACAAGACAAGGATGCCCACTATCACCACTCCTGTTCAATATAGTTCTGGAAACATTAGCCAGAGCAACTAGAAAAGAGAAAGAAATAAAAGGAATGAAGATAGGAAAGGAAGAAGTTAAACTGTCATTATTTGCTGATGATATGATACTTTACATAGAAGACCCAAAAAAATCACCCAAAAGACTTCCAGACTTAATTGACAGCTTCAGTAGAGTAGCTGGATACAAGGTCAACACTCAAAAAGCCTTCTTATATACAAATAGCAGATTCACTGAGAGAGAAATTAGGGAAACAATTCCTTTTACAGTAGCATCCAAAAAAAATGAAATATCTAGGAATCCATCTAACAAAAGAAGCAAAAGACCTCTACACTGAAAACTACCGCACTCTAAAAAAGGAGATCAAGGAGGATATAAGAAAATGGAAAGACATCCCTTGTTCCTGGGTAGGAAGAACCAATATAGTGAAAATGGCCATACTTCCAAAACTATTATATAGATTTAATGAAATGCCAATTGAAATTCCAACAATATACTTCACAGAACTAGAGAAAGCAATTCAAAAATTCATTTGGAACCAGAAGAGATGTAGAATATCAAAAGCAATTCTAGGGAACAGAGACATGGCTGGGGGTACAACAATCCCCAACTTGAAACTATACTACAAAGGTACTGTGATAAAAACAGCGTGGTACTGGCAAAGAAACAGACCCAAGGATCAGTGAAATAGACTAGAAGATGTAGAAACAACTCCAGACATACTCAGCCACCTCATCTTTGACAAAGGAGCCAACCACCCTCATTCGAGGAAATATAGGCTATTAAATAAATGGTGTTGGAAAAACTGGATTTCAACCTCCCAAAGATTGAAACTAGACCCATACCTATCACCATGCACTAAACTAAGATTGAAGTGGATTAAAACAGAAACACTAAACTTGCTGGAAGATAAGTTAGGTAGAACTCTTGAAGACATTGGCATAGAAAAAGATTTTGTGAACAAAACCTCAGTAGCACGGGAACTAGCACACAGAATCAACAACTGGCATCTCATCCCATTAAAAAGCTTCTGCACTGCAAGAGAAACCACCAACAGAGCTAAGAGATAACCTACAATCTGGGATTTTAGCAGCTGCACCTCAGACAAAGGACTACTATCTAGAATCTATAAAGAAGTGAAAAAATCAGACCCCCCAAATTCAAAAACCCAATTCAAAAATGGGCATCCGAAATGAACAGCCATTTCTCAGACAAAGAAGTAAAAGCACCAAATAAATATATGAAAAAATGTTCAACGTCACTGGTCATTCGAGAGATGCAGATGAAAACAACACTGAGATTCCACTTCACCCCAGAAAAAATGGCTGCTATCAAGAAATCAACCAATAACAAATGCTGGCAGGGGTGTGGGGAGAAAGGAACCCTTCTCCATTGTTGGTGGGAGTGCAGACTGGTGCAACCACTGTGGAAATCAGTGTGGAGATACCTCAAAAAACTAGGACTGGCAGTCCCATTTGACCCAGCTATCCCCCTGCTGGGTATTTTCCCAAAAGAATTAAAAGAATCATACCACAGTGATATATGCGGACCCATGTTTATAGTGACACAGTTTGTAATAGCTAAAGCTTGGAAACAGGCCAAGTGCCCATCAACTGGAGACTGGATAAAGAAGACTTGTTTTTTTTATAAAATGGAGTACTACTCAGCCATAAAGAATGAGAAACTAGAGACATTTATAGCTAAATGGATGCATATTGAGGCCATACGCTTAAGTGAAATAAATAGGACCCACATGTGTAAATACCGAATAGTTTCTCTAGTGTGAGAAACTGAAAGTGTAAATAAGAATTAAAATGATTAAACAAATAATTGATAATTTGAAATAGGAAAAAAATGTCCGAAGGGGTAGGGGAAGTGGGAGGGGAAAGGGAAAGGAAAGAAGGGAAAGGAAAAATTATGAGAAAAGAAAAGAAATGGAAACAAAGTCTTTGTAAATAGGGAAGGGCGGAGTGAGTGAAGGGTGTACAGGTAATGAGGAACAAATAAGAACCAAGATGCATTATGTTCAGGTACAAGCACCCAAGGTTAAATGTAAAGGTATTGTATCCCTAAAATGTACCAATAAGAGAATTTAAGGAAAAAAAAAAGAATCAGACTTGGATCCAACTTCTCCTCAGCAATACTCACTGCCACAAAACGGAAAAATTCCTTCCATTTTTTCAGTAAAAATCACTGTGGGCCTAGACATTTAAAGCCAGGCAGTGTCACGTAAAGGGGAGGCAAAAGGGGGCCCTTTCAGGCATGAAAATCTGGGCCCCAAACCCTGCCCTTTTTAGAAGTCGCTTGTGGATCCAGATGAGGATGAAAACCCTGAAGAAGATGCGGGCTGCAAAGCCCAGGGCCGACACCGCCGGGGGGCCGGAAGGCTTGGATGTCTGCTCAGCTGGAGCCGTGCTGAGGTCTCGCAAACAGAGGGGCTGCGAAGGCCCGGGAGACGGGGGGCGCTGTCCACAGCCTCAGGAGCCTCTGCCTGCTGGGTGAGACCCGCACGGGAAGGCTGTGTTGCTGTCAGCTCCGTTTGGATGGAAACCCTGAGCCAGCCTTGTGCCACAGATGTCGCCATGGCTGCCTGCACGGTGCCAGGTCCCTGAGCTGGGTTTCGCGGGCTGCTAGTCTTAGGCTGTTTGTGGCCACAGCACCTTACTCACTCTGCCCACCCTACCAGGATAAAGTCTGCAGTTGGAGTATGGGGTCTTTGGGGCCCACACGACCTGAGAATAAGCCAGAGGCTTTCGGGAGCACAAGGTGAGTCTGTGGTAGCAGGGCCTGTGCAGCAGGATGGCTCAGCACTGGGTGGGCTGGGTCCCGGATGGAGGGACCAAGCAGGCGGGCGGGCGGGCGCTTCTTAGGTAGCAGCTTCCTGTGGCCATGAGCCTGGGCCAGCACCAGGGCCTCTGCTGGAGGCTCGCTGTGCATGCTGGGAAGGCACTACGGGGCCCTGGTCCCAGCCTGCTCCATCTCGCAGTCAGGGCACCCCTCTGCATGTCCGGAAGTGGCTGGTGCTGGGGTGGGCACCACACTGCCCGCCTGGCTGCTCTCATGTTGGAGTGGACGACGGCGGTGCGATTGCCAGGGAGGACACTGCATTGAGGGGCGAGGGGCAGCAAAGGGGAGCAAGCAGAGGGGCAGCAGCCCCCATAGCCTGTGCAGGGTGCTCGGGACCTGTCTCAGCCCTGGGTTCAGCAACCGGCCCGCAGGCTCCCGACCAAAGCCTGGACCTGCCACCCTTGTGGCCTGAGACGGAGCGGCACAGGGCCACTCACGTCAGACTGAAGCATGGACACACATCCAGGACTCCAGGGTGGTGGGAAAAGTTAGACCTGCACAGTGCCGTGTTCATTTCTGTTCAGTCCCAGCCATTAGAACCAACTCACATAACACAGAGCCCGGGATCGGGGCTACCGAGCAGGAAATCGTACTGAACTTTGCTAGCAAACCAAACGCAAGCTGACAGAAGGAGAAAGGAGGCAGATGCCCCAAGCCACGAACATTTCCACCTGTCACGGGACCTCATGAGACGAAATTTAACCCTGTTGGGCAAGAAGAAGAGATTGCAAAATGCTATTTCAATTTCTATAGCGACCAACTGCAGAATTAAAAATAATTCCATAGCCATCAACAATTTCAAGGGAAAAAGGGAAGGGGCAAGGCTAATACGAAGTGACCTCCTGGATGGCTGAGAATCTGGAGTTGATAAATAAAAACTCAAAGTCAGGCGTCGGGGTGCACGCCCGGGGTCCCAGCACTCAGGAGGCTGAACCAGGAGGATCGCCTCAAATCTGAGACCAGCCTGGGCCACATAGTGAGCTCAGGGCCAGCCTGAACTCCACAGTAAGATCCTGTCTCGAAAACAGACAGCCAAACAAAAAGCAAACAGACAAAATGGTCAGACATTGTCCCTGAACGGGGGGGGGGGGGGGGGAGGTCAGAAGCGGCTGGGTGCCTTCTCAGTAACAGCTCATGGGCATCTCAAAACTGTGAGGCACACGTAGGTTTCCTGTTGTTACTATCACAGATGAACACAACCCGGGGCTTCAAGCACCACTGACTGCTCATCTCACGGGCCTGGGAGTCAGTGTGAAACGGGTCTCAGGCTAACATCATGGCTGCTGCGCTGCCTTCGCTGGAGGCGCTGGGATGGAGCCCCTCGCCTGGCCTCCTCCACCTCCTGCAGCTGCCAGGTCCCTGCCTGGGGGCCACTTGCTCCCCGCTCCGCTGCCCTCTGCCCATCTTAGCCTCCCGCTGCCCTCCCGTTTCCCATGACTCCATGCGGCACTGCTTGCCACCCCATCTCCAGTCCCTGGTCGGCTCTGCAGTCATCCCAGCTGGAGCCACTTTTGGCACTCTAAGTGTGGGCACGACGTCCACCTGGAGTTTGCAGAGGTGCCTGCCACACCTGTGGAGCCGGGGCCCTCGGTGCCCTCCAGGGTCAGTTTGCTTCCACCACACGATTTCCTAGGCAGACACGCTCCACCTTCCCCAAAGTCATTTCGTGATCACCAACACAGCAGACACAGGCTTGCCTTGAGCCTCGGCTCAGGGCCTGGGCCTAGCGATACCCAGAAGAACGGAGGACACACGTCTGCACCACAGCTTCTGTGCAGTGTCCACGGTTGCCAAAAGGGGGCGCCACCCATATTGCTCTCCCTAGTGCAACACATATGACATTAAATATGTGACGCACCAGGCAGGCTCACAGGGCGGGCTGCAGGGTCAGGCGTGGAAAACACAAGGGTGTCGCCGGAGCAGCACTCGGGTGGGGGGGCGGAGGACCGGAGCCCACCGCAGTCCTGCCGGAAGCCGAAGACTCTCTGTTGGAGGCTGAGAAGTCTGCCTGGAAGGCAGAAGCCCGACGTGCGAAGATGGAAACAGCAGCGAGCAGCCTTCTTCCCCCGTCTGCTGCCTCCGGGACTTTGGCTGGCGCCACTGACCTCAGCGGGCCTCTGCCTTCTGTGAATCCCTCAGCCACACGGAGCCCTGCTCGGCTGCGCCTCTTTCTCAAGCTGACACAACTGTCGCAGCCCACCTGTTAGTGATAACCAGACGCACTTCCTGACAGCCACCTGGCCTCCAGATGCGGAGTGACATGGCGCGACTGGCCTACGAACAAACCCAGCGCTGAGTCCCTCGCAGGGCAGAAGGCAAGTTTTCCTCAGGTGATGTTTCCTCCTAACAATTTCACCACTTGAACATTACAGTGTAGGTCCCTGAGGACCAGAATTAAGTCTACCAACATCATGTTACATAGGAAGCATATTAGGAGAGAACTATGACAGTTATAAGCCTCATTTCTGTAACTCATCAGTGGCATTTGTCCACTGAACTAAATGTGCTCTATATACACGGTGGAACATTACTCGGCCATAAAAAGAAACAAATTCTGATAGATGCAACGGGGATGACCTTGTAGACATCACGGTTGGTACAGAGCAGTCGCAGAAGAGCCCCATATTGTACTATAATTCCTTCTATATGAGATGTACAGAAAGGACAAATCCAAAATTCAGAAGTGATAGCTAAATGGTACAAGATTTCTTCTTGGACAATGAAAATGTTCCATAATTGGCCTAGTGGTAGCCACGTAACAGTGACTGCCCAAGACCACTGAATTGTGCAAATTAAACAAAACAAAGCTCAGCGGGCTCAGGCACTCGTAGCTGAGTGTCGCGTAGCTGAGTGTCCGGTAGCAGATGAAAGGGTGGCCTTCACCTCTGCTTGCTCAGTGTGACTGTGAATGCTGCCCACCACGGAACAGCGTCAGGAAGAGTTTCTCATTCATTTTGCTCATTTATTTTTATTGGTCCATGTTTGCAGTGCATAATGATTACATTCCTCACGGCAGCTGGTACACGTACATCGCATACCCTCATTCCTTTCTTCTCCCTCTCTCTCTCCCTCCACCTCTTGATCCTCTTCCCATTTGAGAAAGATCTGTCACCCTACTTCCCATTATCTGTCTTTTATTTTGCTCTTTATTATACCATGGGCTTCTCACATAAGAGAAACTATACAATATCTGAGCTTCTGTTTCTTATTTACTTCACTCAGCATTATGGTCTCAAGGTGCACCATCTTCCTACAAAGGACTCGTTTGCCCTTCTTTATGGCAGAGTAGTGCTCCATCCTGTGTCAATACCACATTTTCTTTATCCATTCATCTGCGATGGACACATAGGCTGTTTCCAAGATGTAGCTATTGTGAGTTTTGCTGCTATAAACATGGGTGTGCGTGGATCACTGTAATACGAGGTCTTTAACTCCTTCGGGGGGATGCTTAGAAGGGTGGGATGGAATTTCTAGATTTAGCCTTCTGAGGAATCTCCACACTGATTTCCACAGTGCGCACCCCTCACATCCCCACCGACAGTGCAGCCTGGCAGCCTCTCCAGCCTTTGTTATTATTGGATTTCTTGACGTAAGGGGGAATCTCAGGGTTGTTTTCATTTGCTTTGCTCTAATGGCCAGCGATGCTGCTTGTTTCTTCGTGTATTTATCGGCCTCTGTACGTCTGTGAAACGTCTTTGCATTTCAGATGCCTGATTTTGACGGGGTTTCTTATTTGGGGGGCTCTGGTTGTTTCGAGACCCTTCTATGTTCTCCATGTTAGTCTTCTGTCTGAGGAGCGGCCAGCAAGGTGTCTTCCCCTCCTCAGTGTTCAACGACGCAGCAGAGGTGCGGCGGTCATGGCGCTGATGTCCTTGGGGAGGGTCACTCGCGCTCCCTTGCTGAGGCTGGGGCTGGACCCGCAGCCTGGACCCAGTGCGTGTACAGGCGGGCCTGCCGCAGGTGAGGCAGAAGGGGCTGACCCTGCTGAGGGACTGGGAGCCCACAGCTGTGGGCTCGGGTTGCAGTGCTGCCGGCCCACTCCCCACTCCACCAGGGCCCGTGGAGGGAAATCACCACCTTGCTGAAGTTTCCTTATTAGCAAATGATCAGACTCAGCTCTCTTGTGAGAGGAGGGAAAAGCCAGCCTCAGCTCGGGCACCTTTGGCCCAAACCGTAAACTCTGAATCTTTTGATGAACCATGAAAGGTTTTTTCCCTCCCGTAGAAAATCCTCCCTCTTTGGAAACCGCCGGAAACCCGCTTTCCCCATATTGTCTCCAGCAGATTTTCTTTCTTCCTGTCTGAGTTCTGAGAGTGATTAATCCAGTGGCAGAGTGGGCGACGCGCCCTGCCTCACACCCAGCCGTCCCAGCAGCTTCTTACCGTGGTGGCCTGGGCCGGGGAGCAGCAGAGCTCTGCGAGGGTCCGACCTGCTCCAAGCCTCCGAGACCTGAGAGTGCATTCATGGCCTTGCCGCGCAGAGGTCACTCAGCAGGAGACAGATGCAAATGGATAAACTGCCGTGCGCCCCTACACCCAGGCAGGGGTCCCCTCATGGAACCCCACTCCCGAGGTGGCACTCATCCCCCTGCACCTCGCTACATCCCTGCCCCAGGTCGGGGCGGCGTGGGCTGCACTGTGTCCCCTGCGATGCCCATGTTGAGCCCAGAATTGGAGTGCACTGGACAAAGCAGTGGCCAAAGGCCAGCTGCCCCGTGAGGAGATCTGGACACAGAGACGGCAGGGCGAGGCCAGGCAGGGCCCCAGGGAGGGCCCCAGAAGCAGCAGTCCCAGCACGCCTTGCCTTGGACTGGAGGCCCCCGGAAGCGCAGGAGGGTGAGTGCCTGGCCCGCTCGAGGGGCCCAACAGGATGTGTCCTTCCAGCCTGGGCCCCCGGACACCCTCCTTCAGGCCCTGGACCCAGAGCCAGGCCCAGCCCATCTCCAGGCCAGCAGGGCCTCTGCACCCAGCCAGGGAGGAGCAAAGCCTGGCGGAGGTGGGACCCCATGTGCTGGGCTCCCCGGCTCAGGACAGGCTCAGGCCAGGCGGCCCCCGCAGGACAAGGGCCAGGGGTGGGAAGGTGGACAGACCCGGCCAGGCATAGAGGCCGCTGCTTCCTGTCCTGCCTCAGCCCACACCCTAGGAGCCAGGATCCCCCCTGGACTTGGCTTCCGGCTGGGACCCGGTGCAGCACATCAGAGGAGAGGGAAGGGGACGCACTTCGCCTGACAGCCGGTCGTGACCCTAAGACCTGGACACACGTGGGCTGTGACCTCCATTCCTGCCCTCGCTTGGAGCCCACAAATGTTGGGGCGAGGCCCAGAGCAGCCACCCACGTGGGGTGTGGACTCATCGTGTGGAGTCAGCGACGCGTGGGTCCTTCCCATCTGCTCTGCCGGCTCCAGGGAACACAGCTGGCCCTGGACCTCCAGCTCCGGTGTCACGGGCAGCGCTCGGGAAGACCTGCTACCGGGCAGGCTGGGCACCCGCTGACCCAGGTACAGGCGACGGCGGCCCCTGGAGACAGCTCTGAGGCTCCCCCTGTGAAGGCAGCCTCAGTTACACGGCTTTGTCGGGCAGGCACGTTGCCGTGGGAGCTGCTTTCAGTCTTGGGGGTCTGTTCACAGGTCCTTCCTCGCCAAGGTCCACCATCCTAATTCACAAAACCTCTAATATCCCCTAATTACCCTGAAGCTGCTCTCCCATAATTGATTTTCACAGAGACAAGCAGGGCCCCGTGCATTCTGTTCAAAGCACAGCTATGGCTTCCTGGGGACATAGCCGCCAACACAGGATAGAGGGCCAGCAGCCTTGCTCTTCCACCTCTTGGGGAAGAGGAGAAGCAGATGGGGCGAGGGTCCCACAGGGCCTCCGCTGAGGGGATAAACTGAGGCGACTACCGTTTCTCCAGTGGGACGTTCCCCACACAAACCCCACAAATAAGACGAGGGTCTATCTGCTCACGTGTACCTGCTTAGAACAATGTCTCCCCCTTGAAGCCCAGACTCAAGTGTAAATATTAAACCTGCAAAGATTCACAAGAGCAGAACTAATTCAAGATCTCACGGAGCTCTTGGGTCCGCGCCCCTCTGGGTGAGCACCATCAATTTCCAAAAGGAAACATCCGTGCTGAAAACAAAACCTCCCGTGTCATCTGGTGACGTTCAGAGCTCTCAGGGACCAGGAGTCAAATGCCCAGGGTCAGCTCCAAACGTCTTCGCTCAACCCTACTGGACAGCAACGCCCACCTGTTCAATATGGCGCCCCAGGCCTGCAGGGATGTGGAGGGAGCCAGTCACCAGGCGAGAGGAGAGGCACAGGGGATGGGTAGGGCCGGTAACGGGGACGGATGTGAGGGAAATAGGCATTGGACCCCTGAAGATCTGAAACCAGCGAGGAGAGCAAGGGCATCGTGGAGCAGGGTGGAAATGATCCAATCCCACCGAAAGGAAGCCCCGTCGTCACCTGTACAACAGCAAAAGAGAGTGAAAAAAGAATGCTTGCGATGTGACCAGCACAGAACTAGAAAACTGGAAGGGAAAACAGGAACAGTAGAATGAGAGGGTAAAATAGGATATAAAAGGCAGAGAGGATAAAAGAGTGGAAAGTACTGCGTGACGACACAGGGCTCTTCGGGTTCCAAGACATAAGAAATCTAACTGAAAATGGCTTACGAGGAAAGACGTGGAAGCAGAAGACAGGGAGTAGCCGGGACTCAGGCATAGCTGGGTCTCGGTGCTCAGATGAGGTCCCGACCCCTGCCCGTCTCCCAGCAGCCCCTTCATCGGTGCCAACCCCGCCCCTGGGCAGGCAGGAAGTGAGCATCCGGAGGCCTCAGAATCGCGCAGTGCCTTCCGGGAAGGGGCTCCGCCTCTTCTCACCCTGCACCGAGCCCCAGCGCTGAGTCCCTCCGGGCCGTGTCCCACTGACTGCCTGCGTCCAGCGTCTCCCTCCAGAGACACGAGAAGCCTTGTGCACTGAAGGAGGGGGTGGACTCTTCCCCAAAACATTTGGTTTTATTTCCAAAAGTAGAGAAGCAAGCAGGGTATGGTGGGGCACTCCTGTCATCCCAGCACTCAGGAGGCCGAGGCAGGAGGATCGCCCTGAGTTTGAGGCCAGCCTTGGCTACATAGTGAGTTCAAGGACAGCAAGACCCTGTCTGGAAAAAAAAATCCAATGCAAAGAGGACTGGGTGAGAAGGGACAGAGACAGCTGGGACCCGAGGGACTCAGCACTCAAAGCCTGACTGCGTCCAGGGGCTGCTCACCTGCGTGAACCCCACCCGCCTGGGTTGTCCACGGCCCCGACCCCAGGCCGCGTGCCGCCAGCCTCTGCCCCCGGTCAGTGGAGCACGGATCCACACCCCGCCTTCACAAAGCTTCCCTTCCACCACCCCTCGGCTACGCTGGCCACAGGTGCTGGGGCAGGTGACAGGGACTGCGGGCAGCTCGGGCGCCAGGTCTGCACCAACCCGGTGATCCCAGTGCCGCTCACAAAGCCTCGCTCTGCCCTCGAAGGGCAGGCAGAGCCTGACCGCTGCAGACCAGTAGTGAACCCACGCCAGTGAGGCCGGGTCTGCTGGGCCAGGCGTCCAGGGAGCTTGTGCCCTCTCGGGCCCCATCCTCAGCTCCAGATAGGGTTAGCGGAGGGAGAGCTGCCACCCACCCCAAGGGATGGTGGCATTTAAGACACATCACAGCCTGGCCCCGAGATGCTGTACTGTGTTGCGGAGGAGCAACAGCACAAAGTCCAGTAACTGCTGGGGACTTCCTTTGCTAAATTTGCACACAGACACACACCAGGGTTCTAGACAGCTCAGCCTTCTCAGGGCTACAAATCAATAAATTTCTGCCAAGTAAAAGAGAAAGCAGCCTAGCAGTCAAAAGTAACATTTTAAGAGCAGCTTTAGGAAAATGTGCAGTTTACACACAGTGGAGTACTACTGTGCCATAAAGGTTAAGCTTGAGTCATCTGTAGGAAAACAGACGCACCTTGAGACCATAACGCTGAGTGAAATAAATCAGACACACAAGCTTGAGTAGTGCATGGTTTCTTTTCTACAAGAAACCCGAAGTGTAAATAAAGTAAAGGGCAAAATACAAGACAGATGACAGGAAACAGGGAGACAGATCTTTTGCAAATGGGAAGGGTATGAAGAGACAGAGCAGAGAAAGGTGTAAAGAGAGCTGAGGTGTGTTCCACACATGCACCGACTCTCCTGGAGGAGTGCATTTATCGTGTACTGCCGACGTGGACAACAGAAATAAAAATTTTTAAAGATCATCTTTAATTGAAATCAACACATTCAAGAAAAAGCATTCAGTCGGGAGGCTCAGCTCTGCCTCCGGCGAGCGGGCGTGGGAAAGTCTCTCTCACAATGCCACACCGCTCCACGAGGCCCCGGGCCGGGACACAGCCTGGCCACCGTGAGGAGCAAAGCCCGCCTCTGCAGAGAGGACAGCAGTGCAGCACTGCCGGGCTTCTTCCCTGGCCCAGCGGGACAGGAGGGGTGAGGTGACATGGGGGCGCTGCTGACTCTGTCCTGAGAACCCGAGGCACGCGCTGGCAGTGGGGACACTGCATGTGAATCAAGTCTCAAAGAAGTGGTTAAAGGAAAGTGAACGGGAAAGAAAGTTGTGAGTGAAACAGATGGGGGCGAAGCTGGCTGTGCGGAGCATTCGCGGCTCTGTCACCAGCTGGCGGGCATCCTTGCTTGGTGGAAATGGAAATTACACTAAGCACAAATCTGCAGGAAAAGTCTCCACTGGAGCAAGAGAGGAGGCAGGAGAGCACGCAACCTCGCTGGCCTGCAGACAGGAACTAAGAAAAAGCAAAACCCTGAATTAATAAAAAGAGAAAAACACATATTGAGTAATTCTGTTTATCTGAACACCAAGACAGGCAAAACCATAGAAATGGAACCGAGATTCCTGGTTTCCAGAGCAGGGGCGGGAGAAGTGGGTGACTGCTAAGGGCAGAATTACAAGCGTTAGTCAGTTGGCCGACTGACAGCGGCTTGGCCGACATGTGAAGACCACGGAGCTGCACTTCCCGGTGACGCTGAAGTCTGGCTGAGGTCTGGGAGCTGGTGAGCGTTGTCCGCCTCACCTGCTGCCCCCGACGGGTGACTGCGGACTCAGTCGCCAGGCAGCTGGCAACCTCTGGTGCAGTCACGGGAGGAAGACAGCAGGGGTGGGGGCACCGAGCAACTCAGATCCGTTTGCTCCGTGCAGGCAGCGAGCTCCCTGCCGCCTCTCAGGGCACAGCAAGTCACAGACCCCACTCTGAGTCACTGCACCGGCTGTTTTGTAGCAGTTCTGCTAAGCCCTAATTCACGTTCCGTTCGCTTCCTCACGCCCACCTGGATGGCTGTCATACGTTCAGTGACTGCGGGGCTCACCGCGGCCAATTGCAGAACTTTCTCCTTATCCAGGAGAAGCCCTTCTCTGGAAGGGAGCCCACCCTTCCCGGGGCGGGGGGCAGGAGCGTGGCAGGCGGTGGCAGTGTCCCCGGGGAGCGAGTGTCCAAGCCAGCAGGCCCATCCCATTCCTGCTGCCAGTCACTGGTCCCGAGCGGGCACGGGACACAGCTCTGCCCAGCGACAAGAAACGGGCATTTGCTGGGGTCTGCAGGAAGTGGCTCTCAAAAAAGAGCCAGACAAGGGCTGGGGATTTAGCTCAGTGGTTCTGGTGCCTGCCTCGCAAGCGCAGGGTCCCGAGTTCAATCCCCAGTACCAAAAAAAAAAAAAAAAAGGAGCCAGGCAAGGCGACCTTTCACCTCCACTCCAGGAGGCTTTCATGTCATTTTGGTCATGAGTTTTGTTTCTGGCTCAGTGCCCAAGATGTCGTGGCATCCCGAGTTGGCTAGTGGCCCCCAGACGGCACATCTGCTCAGAACCCCAAGACGGGGAATCTCGGTGAGACTAAGGCCTTCCTGGCCAGCGTGATCCCGACCAGATGGCCTGAGAAGCGGAAATTCAGACCCGAGAGGCGCAGGAGACCCCTCAGGAAGTTGGAAGCAGAGCTCGGAGTCAGGTGGCCACAGCCAAGGGACTCGAGCCCAGCCGGCCACTGGCTGGTGGAACCTGAGCTTCCAGAACCGAGAGCTTGCGGTTCTGTGGTTTCAGCACATGTATGGCACTCTGGTACCGGCCCAGAAAATAATACAGCATGCGATTTCATATTTAAACAGTAGTCATTTCTTGGCAAGAAATCACAGACAGGGCCGCTCGTCAGGAGCAAGGGGGCTCCCGGGCACAGAGACCAAGGCTGGGGACCGGAGGGGATGTGGGACGCCCTGAAGGACAGAGAAGCGCTGAGGCTGGGCTTCCTAAAGTGGGATCAGGAGGCCCCACTGCTGCAGGGGGCACAGGATGTGCCAGGCCCCGAGCCCAGGCCGGCCACAGGGCTCGAGGAGACCACAGGACACGCCCAGGGCTCGGCAGGGCAGCTGGCCTCAGCACCACCCTGGCTGCCCCGAGTGTGATCTGCTGTCGCTCTGCTCAGCTGGTGGGTTCAGCTCCCCGTGAAATCCCCCCGCAGACCAGGCTCTCCATGCCGGCCTTCTGGGGCTCCGAGGCCGCCCTCTGTCCCCCGGGGCAGCCTTATCTCTGGTAACTCGGTTGACAGTGGGGACGGCTCAGGACCAGACCTGCGAGCGCCTGTCCCCGCTCCTGTCCCCATGCACAGCGCCCTCCCTTTGGGGACATCTCCCTTCCTTGAAGGAAACAGGTGACTTTGTCGCAATGGCTGCAGGGAACACAGCCAGCTCTGCCCTTCCTCCCTGAGCTGAGCCCTTCTATGGTAGGAAAGGAAATGTATGACTGCTCATTTTAAGGGATTAGGGCCGCCAATGGCTGCTTTCCATAGTGAGAGCACATAAAAGGTTCTGAAGGGTGGACGGGGTAACAGGACTGTACAGGGAAGCAGCTCTGTTTTACTAGGTGCCATTTGGTGTGAGGTGATGCCTTTCTGCAAGGACACGGGAGTTCGTGGGCCTGGGCTCACCTACAGCAGGGCGGGCCGGCTCTGTGGCTCCACAGTCCATCCCCACACACAGGTGTGCACAGGCAGACACGCGTGCATGCACATATGAACACAGAAAAGCACAAATACACGTGCCGAGACACACAGGTGCACACACATGCAGACACGTGCAGATGCACGTACACGAGTCTGTGAGCACACGTACACACCTGGCCACACAACCAGCCACACGTGCACACCCACAGCCCCACCTCCCTGCACTGAGGGGACTGTGGCGGGCAGGACGAGGGGTCTGGCTGGGGTGCATTTCCGGGGCCATGGTTCCCCCAGGGACGGGGCACCTCTCAGCTCCCAGCAGACATCAGGCTGGCAGGGGACCTGCTTGGCCTCGGGGTGCCTGAGGCCAGCATGGCTGTCCTTCTCTGTCATTCCCTCTTTGCTGTGATAGAGCACTCACAATGCTTTGCTGATTACTTAATGAGCTGAAATTGACATAAACATAAAATTAATTGGTTAAAGCGCACAACTCAGTGGTGTTCAGGATGCTCGGGTGGTGAAACCACTGCCTCTGTCTCCTTTCGACCAGTGTGCAACCTCAAAAGAGAACAGAGTAGCCATTAAGCAAGCACTGTCCATCAGCCTCACCTGCCCCAGAGTCACCTTCTGCCTCCTACTGATATGGATTCAGTCTTCTAGACGCTTCCTGCAAGTGGAAGCAGGCAAGATGCAGCCTCACGGTCTCCAGAGCCGTCCACACTGCAGGCCATGTTGGGCTTCCTTCCTTCTCTTGGCTGTGTAATACTCTGCCGTGTGGGCATGTGTGCTCACTGGTCCATTCTTCCACTGGTGGGCGTTTGGACTGCTTCCTTTTCACTCTAGTGGGAATGATGCTGTAAACACTGATATACAGGCATCTGTCCGAGCCCCTCACTTTCCATTTCCTGGAGTATAAAGCTAGATGTGGAATTGCTGGGCTCGAGTGTAATTTTGTGACTTTTTGAAGGACTGGCAAAATGCTTTGGTCTCCTTTCATCTGAAAGTTTTTAGAATTATGTGGAACACAAATCGAGAAAGCAGAAAATATGAAGGAATTAGTAATGTGCTATCAAATTATAACTGACATGTTACTACATCACACACAAGCCATGGATTATTACGTGAGTGCCTGGGAAGTCGCCCGTGTGCACCGTCTCCACCTGCCCCGAGACTGTCACGGCTGCTCCAAGATGATGCCTTCACGCACACGGTTGTGCAGAGGCATTTGCACCTCATGGCGAAGCGTGGCTTTTCTGAGGCAAATTGGCTGCCCTGTGACAGCAGTTTGGATCATTTCGGGTCCTTGTTTCCTTGGGTGTGCTTGGAGAGAGCAGAGAGGAGCTGGCCATGCTCTGAAGTGGAACTCTGAAACGGGCCACGACACGCGTCCTATCACATCCAATGCCTCTCCTAAGGCAATGACGCCTTAATGCAATAATGGGACGCCTTTGCCGGTCAGCTCATGAAATCTAAGCAAAACTTGTGGAAGCTTTTCCAGGTGCAGACCGAATCCCTCTCATCATTGTGAATGCCAGTATATATTTGGTCACAAATTCGGCGCTGAAGATACAGTAACTCTTTGCTTTTGTAGTGGCAGTGTGCATGTGCGTGTTAGTCCAGTACCAAGGCGTGGCTGGAAGCAGCAGGTCGTGGATGCGAGAAGCTTTACGGAGCAGAATTCGCTCAGTTTGACTGTGGAGCAGGCGCAGCTCAAAGTCATGTCCAGCACAGTCCAGCGAGGCGAATTGCGTGGAGGGGTGGGCCCAGTGCCCCCGCCTGCCCCGGCCTGCGTGAGGCCCTGCCCTGGCGCGCGGGCAGGATGGATGCCTCCGGCGGTCAGCCCGCTCACCTGCTCACGGACAGAACGCGGCGCGCGGGAGGAGCGTCCTTGCGACATGGGGCAGAAAGTCTGGTCCCTGCGGCCCCTTTCCTCTCATCCTCCAGCCTGGTCCAGCCGCTGGCTCCAGGGAAAGCCAGCTGCCGAGCTGCGTGTACAGCTGCGTGGGATGGTCAGCCAATGAGGGGCTGCACCAGACTGCCCCAGGGCCAGAAAGCTAAGCACACGGTCATAGTTTCATTTTGTTTTGAGACGGGATCTCACTAAGCTGCCCAGCTGGGCTCACCCTGTGACCCTCCTGCCTAGGGGACCCACTGCCCTCCCCGCCTGCTCCGGCCCTCACCGTGCCATCGTGCTGGGTCCCCTGCCGCTGGGAAGCAGCGTGCTCAGAAAAGGCAGGGCTTGGTTTCAGGTTGGAGCCAGGCCCCACAGCACGGGCAGCACAGCACGGGGACCCAGTCTTGGCACCTGGCTGGCCTCCCCGGGCAGCATCGCTCGCCCTGGGCACCGGGCAGCCTGGAGGCAGCTGGCACCAGTCTCCCGTACTACTGTCCATCTCTTATTGGTTCTCCAATGACTCCTTTACTCTTTGCTTTTCAGGTATTTAACTCATCACTTCTCACATGCAACTTCCTTTAAAAGACCCTATTCTTGAAAGAAAAGCGTTAGAAGAACATTTTAACATATCCAGTAAAGTGACTTAGTCCTACTTGAAAATGCCCATAAAACACTCGGTCCGTCTTGGTAACGGCGAGTCCTTCTGGGGTACACGGCCATTTCCGTGAGTACAGCTCACTCTAACGTGCTGCGGCCTCCGAGTGGTGGAACACTGGCGATGCTGGAGACCATCCAGGTGCTGGACGTGGAGCTGGCAGAGGTCAGGCAGGGCTTGGGCAGGCCCAGGGGGCTGCTGGCATGCCTGGGCCCCCACGTGACCCCTGAGAAAGAGCCCCGGCGCCCTGGTGGGGAGTGGCAGTGGGACTCCCGGCAGGCTAAGAGCAGGGCCCAGGAGCGCAGCCTGCTCTTCATCCCGACCACACCCGACGGCCTGTTTGAAACCAGGAGAATCACGCGTGCCCGCCGAGGTGCCGCGTGCGCCAAACTTGAGCAGCGCCTCTGGGACTGGTAAGGCTTGCTTCTGTGTGTGGGGGGCAAGGAGGCATGGCCCTGGCCCTGCACATGGTCCCTGGCCCAGCTCTGGGCTGACACTGTTCTGCTCCGGCCATCGTGAACGAGGCAGCTTCAGTCCCCCACGCCCTTCCGCCACGATGCCCCTGCCTTGCAGCAGCCCCTGAAACCCTGCTGTAAACTGTGGGTGCTGGGCTGTGTCCCGACAGTGGAAACGCCCTCTCTGCTGCTGTCGTGACACTGTGGGCAAACACAGCCGCGCACCACACACCTCCCACAGAGGCCAGCGAGCTGTCACACAGGCTCTTATCAGGCCTGGCCACCCACACAGGCTCGGGACAGAGCATCTGGAACTCCTCCCAAGCAGCACGCTGGTTTTCTGTCTTGAATCACTCCTTTAGTGCTGGGTACACCTGGCCATGCAGTCTTCCTTCCACCAGAAATGGGAAAGGCTGGCCTGGCACTAGCAACCAGCACAAACTGGGACTGCACGCCCCGGCTATGAATGGGGTGCCCACACCCCCACTGGGTCTGATGCACACTGGCCGGGCAGCTTCTGCTTGCCCTGCATTGCAAAGAAGGCTGCAGAGGGGCTGGGGCAGACCCCAGAGGAAGAGACGGCAGGACAGGCCGGGGCCAGGGGTGGGGCAGGGCAGGGCATCTGGGCCCCGGGTGCCTCCAGGAGCCCACCCCTCTCCGGGCCCTACGGGGATGGCGGGAGGTTCTCCTCCACCTTCAGCTGCTTCCCTCCCTCCTCTCCGGGCAACCAGGAGCCCAGAGGCAGCCTCAGGAGGGGAGACCAACGGCTGCAGGAAGGGGGTCTGGGCACCGTACAGGGAGCAGCTCCTCAGGGTGCCACAGCCGCCACCTGCTCCCTCGCCAGGCTCTCAGCAAACTCTCGGGGAGAACGCCCATGCCGCTGGTGCCCCTGGCCACTCAGATGGGCTGCCGGGCCAGGAGGGGGGCCCGCTGACGAGCATGAAGCCCTCACACCGTGAGCCCAGTGCTGGCCACAGGGGCAGTGATGCGTGCACACACAGCTCGCAGCCCGGAGTGACCGCCCTCCCTAGCAGTGCTTCCACCCTTGGAAGTGGACTCAACCTCTTGGTGGCACCAGAGCGCCACCCGCATTTGTCCCACTGGCCGAGGGTCCTGGGACATCTCTGCAGCTCTTGGGGGACAACGCCTCGTCTCCCGCAAGTGTGCAGAGTGGCACAGGGCAGCTTCAGAACCTGCCGAGAGCCCGGGGCGGTGCCAGGGGCGGGCCCTGCACCCCATGTCCCCCACCCAGCCTGCTACCTGGGACGAGAGTCAAGGCTGAGCCGAGGACAGATGCAGACAAGTCATGCAGGGGCCACGTTCTGAGATGTTTTTATAATAAAGTACACCAAAAATACAGCAACAAACAGAAGAGTCTGGTCACAAGCTGCGAACCCGACAGTCAGTAAGAACGCCAGCGGCAGGCAGCACGCTCACAGGCAACACCTTCACCCTCCCCACGACGCAGGCCGTTCACAGGCGGCCCGGCCTCGCTGCCGCCCTCAGAACTGCAGACAGGACTGATGAGGCTTGGCCTGGACGCCCAGGGCTGCTGTGGCCCGACCGAGGACACGCGTCCCAGTGATCAGCGATGCAGCTCCCACTCGGACGAGAAGCCATTCAAAGTTTCAGAAATAAGCAGGAGACTAGCTGCACTACTGAGCCGCAAAAACCCCGCAGCAGCAAGATGTGTGGCCTCTGCAGGATCCGTGAACGAGACCCTCCCGGGACTGCAGGGCACGGAATCTCGCCACGCTCTGGCCTCGGAGGCGCCCCTCCGCACAGGCCTGCACCGCTGATGTCCCAGGGGCGGCGGCAGGACGTCCACAGCCGCCTGTGGCTTCTGTGAGGAGGACACGCGGCGACAGGGTTGGCAGAGGCGAGGCGGACGGCCGAAGCGGAAGATCAGAGCCCGGGGGCTGCGGGAGGCCGCGTGCGGAGGCCCCAAAGGCGCTCGCGCTCGCTCACCACCTGCCGTGGGCGGGACAGCAGGGGAGCCAAATTCACATTCGTGCCGCGGGCAGCCGTCAGGCCCTGGCGCTGGGGGGCGCTCCGTCCCCTCGCACCCGCGGCCGGTCGTATCGAACAGAGACGATGAGGAAGAGCAGGAGGGTGGCTCCTTGGATGGCGGCCAGCAGGAAGAAGTAGTAGTTGAGGTGGCAGCCGTTGATGTTACCTGCGGAGCAGGGCAGAGAGGTGAGGCCGCGCGCTCCCTGCCAGTCCCAGGAGACCAGACCGGGGCGTCACTGCTCCAGAGGCAGGGCAGGGGGTGCCGACCCCAGCCCCCGGGGGAAGGCGGGGTGCGCGCTGCCTCCCACAGCAGCGGAGGGCTCCGGAGGAGCGCCTGGGCTGGAGCAGGGGCCTGGGCGCACCGGCAGGGGAAGCCAGCTATCGGCCCAGGCGCGGAGCGCACGGCGAGGGTTACAGAGCTGGGCTGTGCCGTGGCCAGCAGAGCACATGAGTGGCTGGCCGGCGGGCCGGGACAGCCCTGAGTGGGGGCCAGAAGGGCTGGCGGTGGCTGGAGGATGATGGGGCTGAGGAGGAGCGCCCGGCCCTCTCCTCCCCTCCCCGCCCCCACCAGGCCGCGCCCACCCCAGGTCCCGCCCACAGCTGCCACACAAACCGCATGCGGAGCGCCCGAGTTTGCGCCCTCAGCTTTCCCGACACACCGGCCTGGCACGCTCACGGACACACCTGTGAGCCCCATTCCCGCACACACCACCACCACACCCAACACGCGGTGCTGCTCCCAGTCAGGCCAGAGCGGAGCAGAGCCGAGGTCCAGCCACGGAGCACCGAGCCCCACAGCTTCCGGCGCAGAAGCCCGGGGTCTCCCACTGGGGGTCCGGCAGGGTCCGGGGCAGGGTGCAGGGGCAGCTCCATCGCCACGTACCTGGCTGCGCCCCTCCGCACAGCCCCGGCCTCGACCCTGCACCAGCGTGTTCTCCACTGGGAAGCTGCAGGGCCCGCTGACACCAGCACTGGGCGTGAGCAGGCAGGGGACACGCTGCACCCGTCCCAGGAGCAGCAGGCACGGGGCGTCCATCACACCCGGTGCCCACAGAGGGGAAGGGGCGCAGGGAGGTGTGCAGTGCAGAGAAGGCAGCTCTGGGACCCCTGAGCTCTCCTTAGGGTCTGCAGTGGGAAGGACACCCAGCCCCCAAGGGTCCCGACTGCGCGCATAGCCTGTGTGCTCAGTCCAGGTCGAAGCGCAGAGTCGTCCCCCGTGGGGATGCCCACCTTTGCCGGGCCCTCTGTCTACATTTGGCTACTCTGAAGCCCTCTTCCTCTTCCGGAGCAGATGGCAGACGGTTAACAGCCTGTTCACTACCCCAGCACACCATGAACAGCTTACACAACGGCACTGGCTCGTGTGAAAGAACCCCGATTCACGGGGGTGGCAGAAGGCCCAGGCTCCACCGGGACCCGGGACCCTCGGTGGAAGACACAGAGTTCCCCTCTGGTGCCCACCCTCGGCGCATGTCACTGCGAAGGGCTGAGCTCGCCGTGGTGGGGACGCCAGTTCCCAGGACCCTTCAGGGGCACCACAGGCCATGCTCAGAGGAGCAAGCACACCACAGCGAGTGCCAGCCCCGGACAAGCAGGGAGAAGCTGTGTGCACCATGCGAGTGGTGAGCAGGGCGAGCCTGGGGCCCGTAGGGAGCTCAGCATGCGCCTGCCACTCAGAGGCACTCTGAGCGTGCCAGGCTTTCTGGGCCTCTCCAGACGGGTAACTGCACATGAAGCCAGCACAGGGGGCTGTGTCTGTTTCTCAAGAGACTGCGGCCGAGCACCAAGCGCGTGTCCACTTACACACACGCACGGGATACCAGTGCAGTGTCACTCCTAACAGCAAGCAGCCGGTCAGCACCACCCGGCCGCCTGCCCCTCTGGGCTGTGGCGTGCACAGGCTGCAACGCGGCTCAGTGAAGAGCGCGCTGTGGGGAGGCCTCCCTGATGCCAGCAGGTGTGCAGGAGAGGCCAGGCTTGGGGTGGGCCAGGACAGCCTGACCCTGCTGGGGAGGGCGGCACAGACAGGCATGGGAGGGCTTGGCAGCACCCAGCTTGGCGCTGGATAGCAGCACATCAGGCTGCACGTTTACGATCAGGGTACTGATGGCAGGAGCGTGGCTCCCAGTTTCAGTACGGCCACAAACAGAGCCTGCAGGCAGGAAAGGTGAATAGCACAACAGTAATCTGGGGCTTCTTCCCTAGGACCTCAGTCTAGCTACACAATGACTTCCGGTCACCCTGCTGCACCGCCAGCCTCCCCTACAGGAGCACTGGTGGCAGCGGTGGGAGCGCCGGGGGAGCCTAGGCCATGTAGAGGCTGGCGTGAAGCCACTGCCCCTTCTACAGCAGCCAAAAGCCCTTCCTGCTCTCCCAGGCCACACGCGGGCCTGCTCACACACGCACGCACGCACGCACACACACTCCTGCAGGCGGGTCCTGCTCTGAAAACTGACAGCAGGCAAAAGCGGCCGAATGGAGGCCTACAGGCCGGCAGGATAGGGAGGAGACGAAGTCGCTAAGAGCAAGGAGACCGGCTCACTGGGCCACTCCCCACAGCTCCTGTGACCATGGAACAGAAACCAGGGCAGAACCTGCATCCTGAGAGCCGGGACCAGGAGCCGCAGCCCCGTCCAGAGCTGCCCACCTCGCACAGGGCCGCGGCCACCGTGGCCCGGATCCGAGCGCTCTTCTCGCCAGCCCCAGCCCTGCACCTGCAGGAGATGCGAGCGCTGTGGCAGAGCTGGGCCCGTGTCCAGGGACAGCAGTGGCTGGGCTTCTGTGTGTGGCCACAGCAGGAAGCCACAGGCCTTCTCACCCGGGGACAGGACCTGTGACTCAATCGGGAGGGGCCCTGCGCGGTCTGCAATTTCTGGAGAAAAGCCCCTATACCCAGTCAGATTTTGCTACAAGTAGCTAAGTACTACCAGCCAGTCCTAAACCCGACAAAGTAACAGGGCTGGTCTCACGGATCACACGCCAAGGAAAGGAAGGAAAAGAAGGGCATCTTCATGCACGGGTCCATTAAAACGCTACCATCAAGCCAGGCACTAGGAAGGCTGAGGCAGGAGGAAATTAAGGCCAGCTAGGGCTACACAGTGAGTTCAGGGCCAGCCTGAACCTCAGAGCAAGACCCTGTCTCAAAAAAAAGCCCCCATCAGTCTGGAAAAAGCAAAACTCCAATGTTTTGCATAATTCTGTTCAGCGCCCCAGATGCCATCTACTGGCATTAAGTATGATCAGGAATAATACGCTTATTAAAAAACAAGTCAATTTTATCCGTTCTTTTAATACTGGGACGCTGTACTGCCAGGAAACAAACACATAAAATCAAGCGGGTCAGGAACGGCACTGACAGGGCAGGCCCGCAGGACTGAGTGACTGGAGACAGGGAGCAGGTGGCAGTGCCTGCCCGCCTGCTCACCCACCCCACAGCCACGAGTGCCACCTCAGGTGGGAGGACTGGCCTTACCGAAGTCCGTGTGGCTGCTCATCCATCCGATGGCTCTGAGAGACACCAGTGCCAGCAGCCCCGAGCCCACGAAGGAGCCGACTCCGGAGGAGAAGAAGAACAGCCCCATGATGGCGCTCTGCATGGCCTTGGGGGCAGCCGAGTACGCGAACTCCAGACCTGGGGAGGAGGAGGGGCTGGGTTGCAGGCACAGTGCTCTCGGGGTTCACCCCACCCAGGAGGCCTGCGCCTCAGACCCCAGCAGCGCCTGCCACCAACGGGCTCTGAGGGCTGCTCCTCTGGAGTCTGTTAGGGAAACAAACTTCTCCTCTCTTCACAAGGAGTGGGATTTTGAAAATCACACACACTGAAGTGGGAGATCCACTTAAGAGTTCTAGTTCGAAACAATTTCAGCAGGTTCACCAATAAACTCGGCTTCTTAGGGTAACTGGACACGGACGGACACGGACGAGAACCCTAACGAGGGCCCATCCTGCTGTGATGGACTCCCGCGAACCACCAGCTCCAGGCGAGCCTCTGGGGTGAGGCCCAGGCTCCGTGCCTCACTTCCTGTCCCTGCTCACCCCAGCAGCGGCGGCAGGCCTGCCCTGACACGCCTGTCCACACCACACGCTGCAGAGCCTCCTGCAGCAAGAGGGGCCTGCGACAACACGCTCTGTGATCACACGTGCTTCCCATCAGTCTCTGCTAAGGGCAGGAAGCTGTGGGCTGTGACAGGGCCTGGGCTCTGCCGGGCCAGCCAGGAGCCTCGCCAGGAAGCCAGGCCGGGCAGCGCCCTCCCCGCAGCAGCTTGCTTTCTTCCCTTGGCACCCATAAGGCGGCTAATGATTCTCATGGAAATGTTTTGGGGAATACTATTTTTATATCAAAAGAGCCCTCCAGCCACTGGACTAGTATGTACTTAGCAAGCCATATTCGAAACCGCAATTCCCTACCCCAAAGCGCACGAGAGCAGCACCTCTGACCCAAGCTCCAACCGCTGTCCGAGCGGGCAGCTCACCTGCGATGCTGGCAAACACTTCGCTGATGCCGATGAGCACGTACTGCGGGACCTGCCACCAGATGGGCAGGTCCGCGGCGTGGTAGACCACATGGCCAATGGTCTGGTTGATGGGTTTATCTTTAACAATGTCCAGCCTTTTGCTTTCCAGGATTCCTAGGATTCATAAGGGATCAGGACAGAATTTATTAACATTTCCAACTCAACTAGAGAACAAGGAGCTGGCTCTTAGGTATTCACTGGTGACTCAGACAGCGACAGGGTGGTGGCCCAGGACAGGGAGAGGGTCTGCAGCCATCTGAAACACGCCTGGCCCATTTCTGTGGGTGCTCTTTACAGCAGCCCACAGAACACACACTGCATCCACTTTTACTTTCTGGACGGGCGTCCTTCATGGCTTTCACAAAGGCAAGAAAGGACGCCAGCTGGCATGGAAACACCCGCCTGCAATCCCGGCCCGCCCTCGGGGGTAGGAGGCCACCTGGGCCAGGACAGCGAGACCCCACTGTAAAATTCTCAAAAAGCTAATAGGGAATTCTTAGAAAAAAACAAACCCAGGCATGGTGGTGATACCTGCAATCCTAGCATGCAGCAGGCTGAGGCAGGAGGATCCCGTAAGTCTGAGGCCAGCCTGGGCTGCATAGTGAGTTCAAGGCCAGCCTGGACTACATAGCAAGATCCTGTCTCAGACACAGAATGAGTGTAGCTTAAGAGGGCAATGGAACAGATATATTTAAAATGTTCACGAGATGGGGGGCGGTTTAAAAAGAATTAAGGTGTGTAAGTACATGGACCGCCTCCCAACAGGGAATGGAATCAGCATGTGCTGTTAGCACACACTAGTAAGAAACGTAAAACTTTCCTTCTGCACTACACTCACTCATAGAAAATGTTCCTTTTAAAGCCAAGCATGAAAAGGAGCACAGTATGACAACACAGAGACAAGAAGATCAACTCTGGAACCTGTGCCCCGAAAGACACCTTCGCTGGACGCAGGAAGGAAGACAACCTCAGGGAGCCCTGGAGGGCGCCCAACTGCCCACAGCCTGCTCTGCCACACAGCGCCACAGGCCCCACGGAGCCGGTGCAGCGGGCACGACCCGAACCCGAACCCTGGACACAGACATAGGCAGGCACAAGCAGGCGTGTGCGTGCGCGCGCGCGCGCACACACACACACACTCTCCACACAGAGGCGCAGGCGCAGACTGCTGTGCACCAGCAAACTGTCCTGGGCTCTCGGCTGCTCTGGAGAGGCCCTGGGGTCTGTGGGGACGTCACAGGGACAGTCTTCTCTGGCGCTGTGCAGACAACAGCCCGCCCACCCGCCTGCCCTGGGCGACCTGTAGAAGCCGCTGCCTCCTCTCGGTGCTGGCGAACTCCAGCCTGAGAGGAAGAACACTGCCGGTTTGGGAATAAACACGGAAGCTGGATAAAATCCTCCTGCTTCCCAGGAAGAAAGACAAAGTTAAGGAGAAAACAAAGTGGGTGGGGGCAGAGGCTACAGGTGGGGATGATCAACAGGCACTGCGCAGGAGACGACAGGAAGTGGGGACAGCGCCTGCTCACGTCTCACCAGGACGCTGTGAAGACGGCGGGAGGAGCAGCTAACAGGAACAGGAGGTGTTGGCTGAGGAGATGCTCCAGTGGCCAAGACTAAGAGAAGAGAGAAAGAATGGGAGTGACCCTGGAGGGGCTGATGGCGGAACAGTCAGGAGGGAGCACAGCCCCAGAGGCTGCGACGTCCACAGCGGAAAGGGCCCCTTCTCAGACCGACTGAGGGCTCCTAGGGAGCAGGGGGCCCAGGGGCAGCAGGGATCGGACTCAGGGACTGAGAAATGCCGAGGAGGCCCAGGTGCTGGACCACCCACCAGCTCTGGACGCCAACAGCTGGGCCCTCCCTGTAAAAGTTCCATACTCGCAGCAGTTCAGACCCCAAACCAACAGACCACATGTGCAGGAGAAGGAAACCCAAACCAAACACAACCCTCAGGCGGTGGAGGCCAGGCCACTGTGAGGCAGATAAGCACAGAATCGGAGACAGGAAGAAGCCACAACCAGAATTCTGAGGAAAGAAGAATGAAGAAGGACACGCTGAAAACAAAGACGGGGAGAGGGCTCCCACAGCTGGGTCGGGACTTTCCCGCCAGTGCTGCCACCAAGGCCACGCTGCACGGTTCAGAGAAGCCAAGCGACACACGCCGAGGCAGCCCAGCTCATCCTCCTCCAGACCACCAGGCGACAAAGGTACAAACCAGCACAAGGGCCACAGACCAGAGACCCGAGGTGCAGACCCAGGCCCAGGCTGAGAAGGGACAAGGAACTCCTGAGGCAGCTGCGTGCAGAGGGCTCAGAACCGGACAGACAGCAGGAGCCCTGTCTTCGGGAGCCTCACCCGGAGGCTGGTGCTTGGGCGTGCTCGGACCTCAGGCCCGCTGCCAACACGAGTTCAGAACCCTGCTCTGAAAGACCCGAGCGGGCTCAGGGGCAGCCCCGGGCTGGAGGCCGGGCTGGGTCCCAGGGCTGGGTCGGGAGCCTGAGGGACACAGCTGGGAGGATTGAAATGGATGACCGCTTCTACTCTGCAACCTACAAACTCTCTAGAAGTAAAGGAAGCCTCAAACTACTGAGGTGGTGAAAATGCCACCACAGCTTCCAACCCTCCAACAGGACGAGCCATCAGTAACGGAAGCACAAATGTCTGCAGCAGAAAACTGAAATCCTGGTATTAATTCAGATCAAAAAGGAACTCGGAATGAAACCTCAGTTTTCATAGAAAACAACACAGGAACACAGTAACAAATAACAGGCCCTACCCAGCCAAACAGTAGCAACTCCCAAAACTTTAGCACCAAGTATCTTTTTACTGTTAAACAGGAAAGAATAAATGGAAGAGAACAAAGAACTTCATTCAATAGTGAGAAGGAAAACCATGAAATAAGTGCAAGGTGATAAGAAGGAAACAGCTTTACAAGGATACAAAATTTCAGTGCCTTAGAAAAGAAAACACAGTGACAGCCAAATGGAATTCAAGAGATACCTCTATAGAAACAATGTAAAACATATACAAGGCTAATAATGAAGTGTAACTATATGAATCTACTTCAAAGATCCATTCACAAATGGATTTGCTTCAAAGATCTTTTATCTTTATTATGTTCACTCTAATACACTCTCTGGGGCTGGGGATTTAGCTCAGTGGTTCCGCTGCCTGCTTCACTAGTGCAAGATACCAAGTTCAATCCCCAGTACCAAAAAAATAAATAAATAAAATCTAATACACTTTCTGAAGATGCAAGAAAAATGATTTAAGACTTTAAAAAAAAATAACTTAAGTGACTCAGGAGAAAACAAAATCTGCACAGAATGAGACAACAGATGCAAATGCACCCCGCAGTGCGCTTCCCAGGGAGCTGAGACACTCTGGGGCTCCCTGTCCTCCAGGCACTGAGCCAGGGAAACGCGGCTCAGGCACAGGCTGGCCCGTGCTGAGCCCTCTGTAACAGACATTGGGCAGTTAAGGTGACAAACAGCACACGTACAAACAGGGGTGGAGGGAAAGCACCCTGAGAAAACCAATATTCCTTTCCTCTCAAGCCCCCAGGAAAAGTGAAAGGTGAGCCAGGCATTTCATGTCACAGTCTCCACTGCACACCGGCTGGGCGGCCACCCACATGGAAGGGAGCTCTAGAAATCTGAGCCAAAACTGTCAGAGAAAAGAGTTGCAGTTACCATAAAGACAGGAAAAAACCTACATTTGAAGACGAAGAGGAACCTTTTGCAAATAAATCACTAACCGCCATCGAATTTTGAAAAATAACCATGAGAGCAATTAAAACTACATAAAATACTTAAGAAACCTAACATAGATGAAGAAATCTAAGAAACTTTGCAAGCTACAAAAAATAAGAAGGAAATGAAAACACTTGGAAAAATCTCTTACAATATGAGATAAAACAATGCACAATTTTTAAGGGAAAAGAATTAAAGCTAACAAATTAACGCTGTTCTCTTTGCCTTAAATTGGGCTGGCAGAAGGCCCCTTGGCCTGCCTGGCCTGCACCCAAGCCTTCTAGACAAAGAGCTGCTGGCCAGGCCCTGACGGCTCTCGTCTCCCCTCAAGCCCAGGACTGCTTCTCAGGAACACTGGGACTGGAGCGCAGCCACCGGGAACACCAGCAACCTGCAGGCCTGGGAGGCCGAGACAGCAGAATCACGAGTTCCAGTTCAGCCCGGGCTATATGGTGAGTTTTCAAAGCCCACCTAAACTACACAGTGAGACCTTGCCTCCAGAAGCAGAAACAAGCAGCTCTTCATGTTGAATTGAATTAATTGTGCTCTGGGCAGCCCTCAGGTTATTTACACGCTTCCCAAGCACAGACGGTGAGCTGAGCTCCTTCCTAACATGTGGCCCCTGGCAAGGGAAGCCTGGACACACACCCTAGTCACACGGCTAGACTCCACCCACCCTCATCTCGCTATTCTAACAGCGGAAGTGATGGCCCGACTGGGAAAGCGACAGCCTCTCCTCTGTCCTTGATCCCCTACAGCTGCAGAGAAACTGTGCAAGGCGGGGAAGGGACCTCTCGGGGCTGCCACTGACAAACTGAAAAGAAAAGGCAGCTGGCAAGGCAGAGCCACACCCAGCAGCCTCGCAGGGTGCCCGTCCCAGGGAGGCGGGCGAGGGCAGCCTGGCATCTGCAGGCCCGGCGCGGCCGAGGGACACACCCTGCAGCACCAGCCCTCCCTCCAGAGTCGGCCTGCACTGACTCAGTTCCCATCTGCTCTTGCGCCAGTCTTCTCAAGCCTGCGCCTCTAGAACATCGCTGTCAGAAGTCAGCCTAGTCAGCCCTGTTCTGCACTCGCTCTCTGGGCAAGGGGCAGCAGGGTCTGAGCACACAGCCCTCCGAGCCGCAGCACCCGACGCTGAGCTCATCATAACCGCAGGCAGCGTGGAGCAGATTCTGGAGCAGCACTTCCAAATATTAAGGAAGGAACAATTCCGAAGCAAGCTGAAAAGGAAGTAGAATACTTCTGCTCCCCGCTTTTGGTCATGAAGACTGAACCCAGGGCCTTCACACAGACCTACATCCCCAGCCCTTCCTGTATAGTTTGAAACAGGGTCTCACTGAGCTACTCAGTTGCCCCAGGTGGGCTCAAATTCATGACCCTCCTGCCCCAGCTTCCCAAAGTACTATGATTACAGGCCTGCGCCACCATCCTCAGCTACGTCCACTTTAGCAGCAAAAGATAAATTAGTATTTCAGACAGAAAAATTATGAAAGCAGAAAGGAACTTCTCAAAAGGCTAGTTGCCCTCAGGGGTGCGTGGATACTCAGGAATCAGGCTCTGCCAGGCGGTGCTGGTCTGGGGAGGGGAAGCGCTGCCGAGAGCCAAACCACATCCAAATCACTCCAGCGATTCTGGCAGCCCGAGCTGACAGACCTTCCACGGAGAATCACAAGGAGCAATTCTCAGGCTCTGCACCGTCCACTCATAAATCCATCCACTGGGCACGCATCCTACAAAGCTATACCGGCAGCAGAGAACAAGCCGCGTTCATTCACTCCAAGGTTTCGGATCCAAAAGAACAAGGACAATGGGTCCTCGGGAAGAACGTGTCCACTCTGCAGGGAGAAACTAGAGGAGGAGGAAGAACCAGTGCTGCACTGGCCTTGCAGCACCCAGGATCCTGCCCGCCCAGGCCCCGGGGCAGCGGACTGAGGAAGGCTGCTCACCGGCGGCGAAGGCGGAGCACATCACGAAGAACATGCCCACAGCGATCCTCTTCAGGGAGGACGGCAGCAAGCCGTGCCTTCTCAGGACCGGGTCCACCAGCTTGTCCTTGAGTGGGATGAGCAGGAGGATGAGCACAGCGTCGAACATGGTGAGCCAGGCAGCGGGGAACTGCGGGGCAAGCACAGGGGCACGTTGAGGGCTCTGCAGCAAGGCGGCCGTCACTTGGCGCCAAATGCCCACCCGGAGAAATGCACCCAGAGCCTCGCACTCCCAACCCTGAGACTGGGAGAGACTTGTTTCCTCATGTGTGCGCACCTGTTTTCCCGTGCTTACAGGGGGAGGGGAGAGAAAACCTGGTGAACAGTCAACACAACCTGGTCAGTGCTGTAACCACGGGAGGGAAAAGGAAGACGCATCTCAGTAACTGCTCTGAGCTCGCACTAACTGCTGGCGCTCAGGCCTGGCTCGGGCACAAGGGACCCACTTGTTCCCAAAGCCCCGCAGTCCCGTTCCGCTCAGTGCCAGGGCTCTTACCGTGTGTGGGTTGGTTGTAATGCTCGAGATTTCCGGAATCTTCAAGTGAAGACTCTGCAGGACATACGTGGTCTGCATCTGGGCACAGAAAGCAGAGTCACTGCACGTGCGCCACCGTACTTCTCTGAGAGTGCAGCGCGGGACCCGCCCTGACTGACTGGTGAGCCTCGAGGGGACCAAGGTGGACAGTGGGCAAGGCAGTTAGTTATCTGGTTACCATGAACTTCTCCTGGAGATCAATGAACTACACCAGTTTGCCAAACGAGAAACTAAGGGAGAGGAGGGCCTGGGAAGCCAGCAGCACACCCACTCCTAGCTTCTGTTCAGAAAGGTTTTCAAAATATTTACTAGAAACAAAAACTCCGAAATCTTAGCTTCATGGGAAAACTCCGAGCCCCAGGTGCTGGGCTACCGGAACTGGGCAGCGCTTCTGGGGAGGACGAGGAAATGCGACCTGTACAGCACCACTCACTTGGAAATACACTGTCCAGTAAGGGATCAGAGCCAAGAACACGGGCACGATCTTGACCAGGGCTTTCACGTCTTCCACTTTGTCTTCTGTGAACGGCCCTCCATGAGACATCTTACATGAATCAAACAGACTTTGTTTAGAAGATTGCTGAAAGACTCCAAGGCCTTCACTTTGGGAAACAAAATGAAGGAATTAGTTTTCTTCCACCCCCAGCAATCAATCATCTGGTAACAAATTAAGTTTGGGGGTAGGAAACCAGCTCACTGAACTGAATCTGCCTGACTTCTTCTAGGACCGACTAACTAGAAACACCAAAGGCAGCTCCCAGAGAGTTCCGCCCAAGCACAGCAGGGCGGAGGATCTCTGGCCAGCGTGGCTGCGACTTCAGGGAGCAGGGAGACTCAGGCTGACGTGGGCCTCACTGTGCCACCACGAGCTGGCGCTGGCCACTGCTCACAGGCAGGCTCTGTGCTGGCCACTGTGCCAGTTTCATCTAAGGCTGTGCAAATGTGCAACCGCACTCAACTGGAATTTGGGGAAACTGCACTTGACTGTTTGGATTTCCAGTCAGCTACATAAGCACCAAGGCTGACAATCAATGGCAATGCACTAGGCATGGCCCTGCTGGCTCACCTCGAACGCAGCCTTAGGCACGGCGGGGCGGAAGGTGCCATGCTGGGAAAGCCATCCTTCCTCACATGAAGGGAGGGCCAAGGTGGCAAAGTAATGGGCAACCTGCAGTGGTCACGAAGCACTCACCGGTAACCCTGACCACAAGCCCGGGTACTGAAAGCCTTACTGGCCCATTCACCAAGGACAGTAGGAGAGGGGCAAGAAATGTGCCGCAGTCACAGCATTCCGAGGGGAGCCAGGACCCAAATCCAGGCTTCAGAGCAGCAGCCATGGCCACTGCAGGACACCCCGACCCTCACAGCTGTGGGTCATAGGCCAGACGACGTTGTGCCCCTGGCTCTTGTGCTGGCATCTGCTTCTCCATCTGAGCCTGACTCGTTCTTTGTAAGACGAGTCGGTCCCACGAAACAGCCCCTAAGACTCTTACGGAGGAACACCCCGGCATCCTCAGGGAAAAGAACGCACACTGTGCTCTCAAGCTGGACTGCCAGGAGACAGTGACTCACCAGGGAGTGAGGTGGCTGCTGATTCTGGCTCAGGGGAGATGACGGCTGTCGCCTTCCCAGTCTACAGACCCATGTCCTGTTTTAATAAGGGCCGCTATTTTAAATTAGTTTTACCTTCCAAAGCTGATTATTTTTAATCTGGACTTTGCGGGTGGGAGGATAAACAATGAGAATTTTTAGCCATATTTTGGTGAAGAAAACTAAAACCAACCCAACAAGTATTTACAGAGTACTTGTATGCTCACTGCTGCTCTAACTGAGTGGGGGATATTGGAACACAGTTTTAAAGGACCTGCTTCCTGTTCTTATGAGCTCAGAAAAAAAGGAACACTGAAAAGTCAAATTCTAAATTCCAAAGACATTATTCCTATTTTATTAGAAAACATTTCCTTCTTCAAGTTACTACTTTTCTTCTTTAAAAACAAATCTGAAGTCCTTACAAACCACACAGACAACGGTTGGTGATTTACTACATCCTGCTGTGTGCTTCCCTGAAAACATTTGAACGCCAGATAACAAATCCCTCTTGCACAAACTAATTGCTTAATTTTACTTCCTGTCATTAAATGTTGCGGGACCTGCTGAGTCAGTATGCCCTAAAACTCCTTCCTTAGCGCGCTACTCTGCAATGCAACATGAAGCCCAAGTCGCAGAGACCCCCTGAACACGACGGAGCGCACTGCTCCTCCCCTGCGCGGTGTCCACACCGCTCGAGGGGCTCTGCACAGGATGCTGCTCCCAGGGCAGAGCCCCAAGGATCTCAAGACTCCACTCACTTTGGGGCCTGTCCACTCCAGTAGAATGGAGTGACCAACGAACTGTCAATCCTCCTAAAACTAGCATGCTGTCAGCCTCAGAAGAGCTCAGCCCAGACAGGAAACTGAGGCTGGGGCAGATGAAGTACAGGGTGTCACACCTGGGGACTGGGGACAATGGACTTCCTGGAACCCGGAAGGCCTCTCTTCAGGCTCCCCCAGCTGCCCAGCCAGTCCTGGGCACCTGCAACAGCCTCACACCTGGTATCGGTCCTGTGAGACCAGCCGCCTGCCCTGCATAATAAAGGGCAGGAGGCGCAGCAGGGTCCTGAGCCTGCTGAGCTCACATAGACGGTCTCAGAGGAGCGCACTGTGATGACCCTTTAGGCCATTAACTCTTCTGCAAGCAAGTTCCTTTTCCTTATTCTTGCCCAAGATGACTTCCAAAAACAAATCTACAGAGAAACCAGCTTCTAAATAACAGCAACTCTGAACCTTGCTTCCTGTGCTGCCTTCAAAGCAGCACAGTTTTCTTGCAGGAGTCTATGAGGCAGGACACAAACAAAGACCCCGAGGGGTCTCCCTTTCAGTGGGCATCAGATCCACAGAGTAAACGTCTAGGCTCAAACACTGCTTCCATCCAGTTAACACAGGTTCTGGCGAAATATCAGTGTCTGCTGCCAAGCTTGGAAACTTTAATTTTTAAAAAATGTCTTCATGTGACTCATGACTCAAAGTTTGGAATTATGGGTCTGACAGCCACAATAAGCCCCGAAATTGACCCCAGAAGGTCCACTGGGAGGCTAGTCTGTCAGAGTGCCCAGAGCGATCAGAGAGGCTTCATCCTTGGCAAAAGCAGCCAAGCCGAGGGAGCTACAGTCTTGAAGCTGCAGCTCAAACAGGCACAGGGGCACTGGACACAGCCACTGGGAATAAGATAAGCATGGGCAGGCACAGGGCGGTTGGTGTGCCACTCGGCCACTGAGCACGACAGCAACAGGGCACGCAGCCCAGAGCAGACGGGCAGCAGCAGTGGCCAGGTGAGTGGCTCCTGCTCAACGCCCACTGGGAGCCCGGGGCCAACCGAGGCCTCTGAGGGCAAAGGTGTACACAGGTCCCAAGATGCCCCGGGGTGGGCACTGGGCGCCTGGACTGCACGGTGGTGACACCCCTTGGGTGAGTGACAGCTGTACAGCTAGAAGAGATGGATTTCACTTCACGTAAGGGTATGTAAACCAGTAACAAAAGCTTCTGCAGCCTCCAGCACCTGGCAGGGCCACAAGTCACTGCAGGGCAGACTGTTGGGCCGTGGCGGGTTCCCAGGCCCAGGACTTTCTGCTCTAAAGCTCGAGTCCACGGGGTCTCAGCACTAACACTGGGTGAGTCCCACACAGTCAGAGGAGCCTGACTCAACTCACTGCACCCTGCAATTCTGCTCCCACAACCTGTGTCTAAAGGCAACTGCAGCAGCTCCTTGACACCGAGCCCCAATGCCCACAGACAGGCTGCGGCCTGCTTCTGAAATACAGGCACAAGCCCCTGCTTAGCTTCCACTATGTATTCAAGGCTCTTGGAAACACACACCAGTGTAAAGCATGCACTGTCTCCCCAAGCCCTCTGCAAGTGACCATCTGTACAATCTGCCTCTGAGCAGCCAGCAGCTCCCAGCTGCATGGCAGGGAGACGAAGCTGGGTGTGAAGGACAAGACCGAGCATTGTGTAGTCCGTGAGGGGCTGACTACACTGCCTCAGGGGGTCATGGTGAGCTCCCTTGGGCAGCCAGGGTCACAGGGGTTGGGATTTTAAGAACAGGGACTGGTGAGTCCCCCAAACAGTGTGTGGGGAGAGCAGAGCACTTACCCGCTGCTGAGGCGCGCTGCACAGCGCTTCTGGGCGCAGCATGAGTAGACGAGAATCCTGAACATATCAGTGAAGGCACTGCCGTCTGGGCGCTTGGTGATGAAAACACTCTGGCCACAGAGGAAAACCACGAAAGCAACAGCCACGCACACCGTGGGGATGAGGTAGCCCGAGAAGAAGCTCACGTTCTGCTGCACGTACGCAATGCCTCCTAATGAAAGGATGGCTCCCAAGTTAATGCTCCAGTAAAACCAGTTAAAAAATCTCCTAGTGGCCTCGGGACCTCGATCTTTGACCTAAAATAACAGGGAGGAAAAATACTTGAAAACTCATGATATCTTTCCTTTCTTTTTAATTTTCTGTTTTCCTCTTTTTGCTTTGAGACAGGGTCTCACTGTGAGGCTCAGGTGGCCTCAGCCTCCCGAGAAGCTGGACACCACCACCGCCTCCTGTAGCCGTCCTGAGTGAGAACACAGGGACACGCTACACACTCCGCTGCCAGCAGCTTGAGAAGCACAACTCGAGGAAATGGTATCTCCAGTACGCCAACAGGTTCTGGACCAAAAGCACCCTCCACCGGGTTATACAGGTGTGAGGGCCAACAGATCCCACAGGACTCAAAGCAAGCCTGCCGTGGCCACTCGGAATGAGTCACAGAACCCACACCCACGCCTCCTGTCATCCTCCCCAGGGCAGGCCAGGCGCCTGCATGTTAAACGGCCTGTGAAGCAACTTCCCCGCTTACTTCTACTCACTGCAAGTTTCAGAACATGTTTTTATAGCTTCATCCCTTCTGAGCTATACTTGGCAAGCAGGTTCAGCTTCAAAGCGAGCCTGGGCACACCTGTACCTACCGTATCTTGGCTCCTGAGACTCTGATAAGCCTGAATCAAATAAACAACTACTGAAACTAAACCCACAAGGTGTTTTTAGATTAGAAAGGTTATAGGGCCAGGGATTTGGCTCAGTGGTTCCGCCACCTGCCTGGCAAGTGCCAGGTCTCGAGTTTGATCCCTGGTACCAAAAAAAAAAGGTTATCAAAGGAATGAGAAAGAATTCTGATAGGAGCAGTGATTCCTGGGGGCTCAAAACTCACTAACTTCCTGGACTGAGGCAATCGCAGGAAGGGTCACGGGGCAGCTAACACCCAGAGGCCTACTTCCCCGAGCTGGGCACTGAGGGCTTTAGCTCCCTTCCCACGGAGCTTCGCCTCAATGGGCACTGCAAGAGTGGGTCCATCCCAGCCAGACATCTCTGCTGAGTTTCACTTCATGAAATTTGTTCTGACCAACTCACTAGCTAAAGGCTGACGAAGGATCTCATAAAAACTGTCTAGTTCTGCAGTCTTAGGAACTTCTACTGTCTGGCCTGACCTCACCGGGTAGGGTAAAGGTCAGAACATTCCTGGTTTCTCATCCCCAGCAATCCCCTCTACCAAACAAGTCTTAAATGAGACTGAAACAAGTGACTGTAACATCCAATAAGCATCTCTGTAGCAGTCACACCACTTGATTCGGTACTCTGGGGTCTATCTTTAAGATTACAGTGAGGGTAAAAATATACAGTCAAAATTGAGTACTCCTCAAAATTTACTATTTTCAAGTCAAAATTATATGGATTCCTACCATGCTGGCAAGTAACATGCTTCTTTTTTTTCTCGGCACCAGGGATTGAACTCAGGACCTTGTGCTTGCCAGGCAGGCATGGCCCCACTGAGCTACATCCCCGGCCCAAGTAACATATTTGAGTGAATGATATGATTATGATCATCACAGACTGAAAATATGACTATTAGATGGAACCATACACTCTCAAGAGTTTAAATTTCCCCCATACAAGTCGGTATAGAACAGAGTCCTTACACCAAATACTAGCATCATCACTGAATAAACGTCTGTGCTGAGAACTTCTTACACACGTAAGAATGCCTGTACACACTACCTCACTGTGGGTATCAATGCTCAGGCTATACTGCAGACAGACCGGGAGAAAAAAATGTGCAGAGAAATCGCTACAGAGAAAACATAATTAACGTAACATGTTAAGGAGAAAAACAGTAATTGTTCTGACAAACTTAAAGGGAAGGTGAAGGCCAGTAAACACATGTGAATCTAGTAAACACATGTGAGCCATAGTTTACGTGTTCATGAAGGGTACCGCCACCTGTCTGGTATTCACAGTGCCACTGCACACATCTTCCCATATCCTCAGGCATATTTCATCTTCAAGTGAAAGAAGAAAAGGATTCATAGTCAGTTAGCCTAGCAGACTTCTAACTTTAAAATTCCACTCATCCTCATTTCCTGAATAAGCCTGGAAGGGGGCTGATTTCAACTTCCAAGAGTCATGCACCGGAACTGCTTCATAAACCAAAGGCTGTTCCCAGGGTCTAGGTAAGCACCATGGCCACTTCTGTAGCAGGCAGAGCTGGTGCCTGGCGGGCACATCACATGCCTCTGCCCCCGCCTAAGTCAGCTGCGTTACGTCACCATGTGAGCAGCTGCCGCCTGCCCAGCAAGGGTGAGCAGCTCTTCAAGGGACTGGTCAAATGACACCCAGGAAATCCACATGGAGAAGTAAAGCTGAGGGATTTACTGGCCTGCAGTGAGTTGGAGAAATTCCTTAAAGTGCACAAGAATGCAATTCTTTTCCCTTTAGGAAAAACTGCGCTATTTGTTCTCTTTATCTGTACAGTAAGCTTTCCCTCTTTCAGGTCACCATAAAAAGGCGATGCATAAAAAGAATAAAGATGTGTACATGCACCAACTCCCCACAATGAATGTGATTATTATGTACTACAAACATGTGCTAATAAAAAGGAAAAGGAAAAAACAACAACTGGATCCATCCACGGAGAACGAGCGCGACCTCTGAGAAAGGCTAAGCACTGGCAGCGCGAGGCTGGCCAGACTGACACCACCCTCACTCGCCTCTGGGCTTCACATCCACCTCAAAAGCCCCCAGCCCTCCTTGCCTCAAAGCTACACAGCTGACCCTCCGAGAGCCTGCGTGGAGATGAGGTGGCACCCACACAGGAGCAAGAGATTCCCCCAAAATAGATTCCCCAAGGCTGAGTGAGCCACAGCAGGGGAATGAACCCTCGTCCCAGGCCTCCCCAAACAGCCAGCACCTAGGGACGGGGACGAGGAAGGCCTGTGAAACGCTCGCAAAGCCCCCAGGACCTGGCAGGAAGCACAAAGCCATTAGGGCACCATGCTCTGCCCCGGGACTTCTGTGGAGCGACAGTTTACATAGCATAACGTCTTACCCATGAAGTGTGGCCAGTGATCGCTGTGCATCCCGAGCTGGACGTCCATCACTGCCATCCAGTCTGCAGCCACTCCCGGGCCTGCCTGGCCAGCGGCAGTCACCGGCCTCCCGCGGCCAGGACAGAAGCACACATGGGAGGCTCTGGCCAGCTGCCTGCCCCACTCTGGTGTTCTCAAGACTCATCAGTTTTCCACTGAACGATATCTCAATGTGTGCATACACTCAACTTGCAGCAGGTGACAACAGCCCTGGATTTCTCATTTCAGAAAACTTCAAACTTAAAACAAAAGTTCAAAGAATCATAAAATATATACTCTGCCCCTAATTTAGAGCTCTAGCTCTAAATTTTTTCTGATAAAAATACAAAATACTTTTGGCTGCCCTACTTGAAAATAAGTTGTCACATCTTATTTTACCATCAAGATTTCATCAACCGACTCCTAACCCTAGATATTCCTTTACACTCACAGGCCATCACCAGACCCGAGGAATACCACATCCACACAGCGTCATCCAATCGAGCGCCCAAAGAAAACAGCTTTTTAAAAAAAAAAACTGCAGCCAATCCCACAGCACACATGGCCCCTGGCCTTCAAGTCTCTGCTTCCTTCCAGCAAGGATGGACAATGACACTCTGAGTAAAGAACCCAGGCCAGTTATCCCGTGGGGGGCCGCATTTCCCTTCAACTCCACATTTAATTATGGGTCAAAAGCATGCAAGTTCTTTCAGATCCATCCAAAATAAAGATAACCACTGCAGGGTCACTCATTCACTCTTTTAGAAATACCAATTGAGCCAGAGACGAGACATAGCTTAGCGGATGAGCCTGTGCCTGGTGTACACAAGGTCCTGGGTTAAATCCCCAGCACCTGCAGGTTGGGGACGTTAATTACAAATCTGTTACGTTCTGGAAAGCACTAGCTTCAGTCAAGACTGGCTGGATCCAAACCCGCTCTCCTGCACCCTTGTGAGCAGCCCCTTCCTTGTGACAGGGCACCATCACAGCAGGAACCCTGTGAACCACTGTGAGGCTGACACGAAACCGTGTGAGAGATGCAAAGGGGCCCTCCGTGACCACTCAGATCGTGTGGCAACTGCATGGTGTGGTCTGCCCCTAAGAACACACAGAAGGAATGTGCTCTCAGCCCTGCACTGTAGCTGGGCCTGCAGCTGAGGGCAGCGAGGCCAAGGCTATTAGCCTGGGCCCAGAGGTCCAACGTGGGGAGCCATTACGACACAGATGTGTGCAGCCCATCAAGGAGCACTGCTGAAAGGTTAAGAAACCAGACCTGGAAATAAAAGCCTTCTTTAATCAGTCACTACCTACAGAACAGGAAAATGGCTTTTCTGTGCCTCCATTTACCCACCTGCAGGACAGACTTAAGACTCATGTCTGGCTCAAATCGCATGCCACTGTACAAAGGAAACAGTGCAGGGCTCAGCACATTACACAGCCACTGTACTACTTACTGCTCGCCTTACTCTCATTGTCAGCCTTATGCTGAGGTGGGAAGCTCAGATCCAAGGGCAAGCTTTCCTGGCTAGTCACAGAATAGCTGTGAAACTTGGGAAAAGCTTTAACCTCTCAAGCCTCAGTTTCCAAATCTGTACAATGAGGTGTCTCGCGGACTGAACAAGCACTCAGTACAGGGTCCGGTGCACAAGAAGCCCTCAGTGAGGAACAGTGCGGAAATGGACTCCACAGGCTCATGTCAAACCCACCGACACCCCCGCATTCGACCTCCACAGCTCCCCGCGCCTCCTCTCTGGTCCAGGCCCCACTCCTGCTCAGTCCAGGCTGACTCCCACGGGATCTGTGCTGTCTCCGCCCCACACAACCCGCACTCCACCACAGGCCCCTCCATCTTTCTCTGAGAAGGGCCAAGTAGCTGGCATTTCAGGTTCCATGAGGCACTTGGTCTCTGTAAGACTGGTCGCACCCACAGCTGGGTGAAAGCGGCCCCAGTCTAGGGGACAGGTGATGGGAGATGAGCCCCACAGCGTCCCAGTCAAGTTTTATTTATGGAGACTGAAATCTGCGTTTCATAAAATTTGCACTTGCCACAAAATACTACAGATTCCAACCACTTACAGATGCAAGAACCACTCTTAGGACGAGAGTCCTCAAAAAACGGGAAGTAGATCTAATTTGGCACCCAGGCCAAATCATTTCCTTTCCCCTGGGACGCTCTGGATGACTCCTTCCGCATCTCTGTCTTGGTGGTTCAGAGCAGGAGCCTGCTGCTACCTTGATTCCTCCACTCCACTCCATGGGGCCATTCCTGCCAACCCAACCCCTCTGAAAGTACAGTTGGTCGCTACTACAATGATGGGGGGTCTCCCTTGTTTTCTGGCCCCAGGGCTCTGCAACCTCCCTATATGGAAACCACGTTTTGTTTTTGTGGTACTGGGGATGGAACCCAGAACCTCACGTTGTCAGGCAAGCAGCCGGACAAAGGGTCTCATCAAGTTGCCCAGGCTTGCCTCTAACTTCCAATCCTCCTTCATCAGCCACCCAAACAGCTCTAACGCATGCTACTTTCGATCTTTTTTATCCTTCAAGCCTCAACTCAGATGGCCCCTCCATACAGAAGTTTCTTTCCTTTCGAGCTAATCCAGGCCATCACTGCGTGCGTGGCCAGGAGACAGACCCCTCAACAGCTCCTGTCACACTTGTCTCTGCTGCCTTTGTCTGCCCGCTCCAGGGCTTAGTCACAACCAGAAGGAAGCGCCCAGAGGCTGGGAGCTCCGCGTCCCTCCCCGCCGCCCCGCGCAGGTCCAGGTCCAGTGGGCGCGGCGCGGCTCACCTGGTCCGCACCGAAGGGCGTGATGTTGGCCTTGACGGTGGCCACGCCGAGGCCCACGAGCGCCAGGCCCGCGAAGGTGGCGGGCGCGCAGCGGCGCGGGGCGTGGTCGGGGCAGACGGCCGTGCCGTTCGGGTAGGGCGCTGAGCAGTTGAGCACGCGCGAGGGGCGCTGGGGCCCGCAGAGCACGGCGCGGGACGCGGGCGCGGCCAGCAGCGGGAAAGCCAGCATGCCGAGCAGGTAGAGCGCCAGGCTGAGTAGGATGGCGCGCGCCCGGCCGAGCCGCGCGTCGGCCAGCCAGCCCCCGAAGGGCGAGCCCAGGTAGGTGAGGCCCATGAAGAGCAGCAGCGCCTGGCTGGCCTGCGCGCCCTCCCAGCCGAACGTCGGCCCGTTCAGGAACAGCACCAGGTTCGACGTGACGCCGTAGAAAGCCGCGCGCTCCAGCAGCTCGGTCAACAGCACTGCGCCGCAGGCCGCCCGCCGCCCGGTGAACGCCCCGGCCGCCGAGGCCGCCTCCCGCCGCGAGCCCAGCAGCGGCGCCCGCTCGCCCGTCGCGCCCTCCATCCCCAGCTCGCCGACCCCGCCGCTGCTCTCCCGGCCCCGCTCCCAGAGGACCCCGCGCCGCGTTCTCGCGAGACCTCCGGGCCCACCGCCCATTGGGCGGGCCCGCCGCCGCTCAGCTGATGGGGAGTTCCGGTCCCGCCCCGCCCCGGAAGGCCGACGAGGTATCTGACTCGTCTCCCGGTTCGACTAGCGCCGCGATGCCAGCGGCGGGTTGGCTTGCCCTCCGCTGAGTGTTCCTTGCACTTCTGACCGTGGCTGCGCCCCCGGCGGGCTCCTTGGGGCCGGCTTGGCCTCCCACCCTCCAGCGCCCTTCCCTCCGCGGGGCCTGGAACAAGGTTTCTCAGCCGCATTACGGGCGGTCACCCCGGGTGGCCCCATCCTGCGGCCCGGCCTGTGCACTGGGGTGCTCAGCAGCTCCCTGGCCTCTGCAGACCCCTAGATGCCTGCTTCAGCCCCGCCAGCGCTGGGCCTGACGACCACGTGCTGTTGGGAACGAGTGACTTACAACAAGCAGGCTGCGCCCTCCCTCAGCCTTCGCAGAGACGTCCAGACCACCCGTGGTCACTCGGCTGGCGTCTGAGGCCCAGCTGTCCTCCCTCGAGCCCTGTGTGACCCGCCAGTCCAAGGTGATTCACCCTACCCTTTCGACCCTTCCTCCATACTGCCTCCTCTGCTGTCGGTTTGTTCTTTTGCCTGTCTGGTTTGTACACGTTCTCCACAGGTCCTGGCTTCGTGGTGGCGGAGTTCTTAGGTGTTTTCTTCCTCACTGTGCTCCTCCACTTAGGACGGTGCCTGACACTTCCTGGAGTGGCAGTGTCTTCCAGCAGTGGCCCCCAGCAAGGCTTCAGAAATTGAGATCCACAGCTCCAGGGGTTCAAATAGTGTAAGACCACTACCCCATCCTTAGCTCCAACCGAGACTGGGACGGAGCCACACCCTGAGGGGGGCTCGGCCCTAGGTCACCAGGATAAGTAGTCCTGCCAATAAGGTTAAAACGGCATGTGCTATCTTTATTTTTTAATGCCTGATGTATAGACTGATGTGGAGCACCATGCTGGCACACAACAGGCAGCACATATCTATTAAATACCTAATGAGAGAATAGCTAAATTCTGGAACTAGACCTTCTCCACCTAGTAATGCTAAGTGTTTATCATGTCAGCCCACGTGTCACTTTCCTAACCCTCCTGCACCACATCAGCTCTGCTTTTTCCTGGGTCGTTCCGTATACATTTTTATGCTCTTCCTTATACAGATTCTTACCCACTTTTCTCACAGCACCCATTATAATTTATGATTGTTTATTTTGTGAAACTGCTTAATGCCTGTCTTTTAGGGCTTTTCTTTTTTTTTTTGGTACCGGTACGAGTACCGGGGATCAAACTCAGGTCCTTGCGCTTTTGCAGCAGGTGGCGAAACCGCTGAGCTAAATCCCCAACCCTAATGTCTGTCTTTTAAAAATGTATTATTAGTACGTGTTTGCAGTAGATATTGGTTACATCCCTTGTGGGGAGCATGTATGTAACACATCTTAATTATTTTCACACCCCCATTCCCTTCCCTCCATCTCATTTGTCTTTAAAGCTGGAAGGGCTGGGATCTTATGTTGTTCTGTTCACTGCAGTACTCCTAGAGTCTAAAAAAGCACCCGCCAATGATAGCTATGTGTGAAATCAACTGAATGATCATTTGTTGAGTTGTAGATGATGGGAAGACACTTTACATTTATATCAGCAGCCTAGCTCACTGACTGAAAAAGCAAACCTGAAAGAGTCCTGTCCAGAGTCACAGGTCTAGTAGGCAGTAGGATCAGACAAGAAAAAGGCTTGTGACTGATTCTTAGTCCTAATGTTCGCTCCATGTGCCCACTGGTAAGGGAGACAGACTCTGTATTTGGTCTAAGACTGGAAAGCCGGAAACACTCAGGCAGAGTCTAGAATGAAATTGACATTATTAAGCTTGGAGTGAAAGCAGGCATTGAGCTCGAGTCCTGTCATCACTTAGTGTCATTGGCCTCCCTAGAGGAAGACAAGACTAAAGTTTTAAGATGAGAAAAGAGCAGTCTGAGAATTGAGTGTATACTGAGGAACTATTTTTGTTTTTTGAGACAGGGTCTCACCATGTAGTTCAGGCTGGCCTCAGACTCACAGTGTAGCCCAGGCCAGCCTCGAACTCCAGATGATCTGCCTGCCTCAGCCTCCCAAGCACTGGGATCACAGGTGTGCACCACTGCACCCAGGTTATACTGAGGAATTTTGAGGAGTATTCAGAGGTCCTTATTTTGATACTTTGAGGATGCAAAACAAATCCAGCATGTAGAAATGATGTGATCACAGCGTTTGTTTAGGGGAAAAGGGAGCCAGGAGGAGGGATGTAACTCAGTGGTAGCGCACTTGCCTGGCATGCATAAGGCCTGGGGTTCAAGTGCACCAAAAAGTGCATGTGGCAGTATGCCATGGGTACGAAACATCTGGAGCAGTCTAGTGTGGGACAGAATGCAGATTAGTGGCTTAGCTGCTGCATCCTGATCTAGGGGCGAGATCAGGGAGTGACTGTGATGAAAATATTCTCAAATTGATTGTGCCGATGGTTGGGAATACCCTAAACCACCGACTTGTACATTTTAGGTGGATGAATTGTATGGCATGTAAGTCATGTCTCAAGCTGTTACCGAAAGAACATGAATTAATCATTTAACACAGAGAAGTTTCACATGTGAGCTTGGACTTCCTGCTGGCCCTGGCCGCACTGGAGCTGCAGTTGTCTGTTCCGCTGGTCCCCACCCCACCTCCCACCTCAGCTTCCCTTGCACCCTGTCTCCTGGCATTCGGGCCTAGTCCTCCTAGGTCACAGTGCTCTGACCAAGGGCTGTAGCAGCATCCTGGGCCAGGTCTGGCAGCCCCTACCCGCCACCTGTCTTGGAGGCTGAAGCCGCTGTTAGAAGCCCCAATGTCTGGCTAGAGCAGTGTTGGGAGAGTCCACAGCCAGGCGAGGAGGAGCTGCCGACCTGCCAACTGGATGCAGCCGCGTGAATAGCCTGCAGGAAAGCTGCCAGCTGAGCCTCGCACCCAGAAGGCAGAACTGGGACGGGGTGGGGTGAATTTTAAACCTCCAAGCTCTGGGAGGGTGTTACATCGAAGCAGGTAATAAAAACCCATCTCCCTGCCCTCCTCTGTCCCCAGTCTGCTGACAGCAGGTAGCAGCCGCTGCCTTCACATGGAAGACACTTCCTGGTACACCCTAATCTTCCCTACTTTTGACCATTTTATCATCATAGAAAAGCCATTCTCCACATCTGCACTGTCCAGTGAATAGCCACTGGCCACGTGTGGCTGAGAGTTAGTTGAAAGTCCTGCCCGTTGTGACAGGTTCGGTGCTCTGTGGCCACCAGTGCCTGGTGGCTGCCGTGTGTGCCAGGACTGTTCAGGTTACGCCAGGCCGGGCCGGTGAGGCTAGGGCGTGACACATACATCCTCTCCTTCCCCAGGCAACCCAGATTCCATGCAGGCGTTGGTGATGGTTGTCCTCCTCACCCTGGGCCTGGGCCTCTGCAGCTGTTCCTGTTGCTCAGGAGGAAGTAACGGCACCTTGACTCCTCCTGGCAGCACAGTACTGGGCCAGGCCTCAGTGGTGGCGGCTTCAGGACCGAGGCTTGGCTCATGCAGGATGAGGGGCGTCCCGAGTGCTGGGGTGCCCAGGGGACATACGCTACGTGGTCAGACAAGGAAAGGACTTGCTCTGGCAGGAGGAGACGTACTCTCCCAAAGTGCGCGTGGCTGGACACTGTGCTGCTGTGGGAGGACCGGCTAGGGTCAAACTACAGAGGTGAGGTGGGCACCACAGTGGAGAGTCGGGAAGTTAAGAAACTGAGAGAGAATGATTCTTACCTTGTTTTACACACGGGCAGAATTTTTGATATTTGCAGCCCAAAAGCATCTATCATGACCACATCCAAAAACTGAAAAAATAAGAGGAGCCAGAGAACATCGCCTAATTTTTGGTCACGCCTGGCCCATTTCATACCTTGAGTTTCTTGCTGGTCCCTGTAAACACTGAGCTTGCAGCCCCAGCAGTGGGCCCCCTGACTGTGTAGCCCAAATCGGATGTAAGTTGACTTCCCACTTTGCTGGCCACTAAAACCTTTTAGTCTTTGCAACTAAAATAATCCCGTGACCTAACTCATCCATAGGGCCTCGGATTCTGAGAGGCGGAGCCTCGGCTCCCAGAGCGCTTTCTTCTTTCTTGGTAGCTCTTCACCTGCAGAAGGCAGTGGTGTGAGCTGGGGGGAAATGCACAGCTCACCTCTTCTCCAGCAGCGCCCCGCCCGGCTGAGCCCCAGCCCCGGCACAGGGCCACGCAAATGCCCTTGGAGGCGGCGAGTGCAAAGCCCTCAGAGGCAGGACATCCCAGGCTGCCGGGCTCTCGACGTTTTCATGGCGTCTCCGCTTCTGTCGCACATCTCCTTGGAGTTGCACCACTTGTCCACAGTGCAGCTTCCTCAAAACTGGTTTGCAGGAAGCCGGCTCGGCCTTCGGCGCCTCGGCCTCGGCCGCCCTTCTGCTTTTCTGGGTCCAGACGGTTCTGGCGCTTCGCTGTGTTGGGGCGCGCGGACTCCGCCTCAGTCGCTGCTCTCACAACAGTTCCATCGGCCCACACGTAGGCAGCGCGAAATGAAGAGGCGAGGCGGCTGACTGCTGCGCGGAAGTGGAAGCAGGGCTGTGTTCTTAGTCCAAACCGAAGCCGCCCGAAGCTGCTGTTACTGTGTGTTAATTCAGCCCTCGGGATGACTTGGGTTTATTTTCATAAAAGATGTGAAACTGTGGTCCCAAAGACGGGCTTTGAATGGAGTTTTCTTTTAAGTAGAAACCTCCACTACTTGGGCATGTTTTCAAAACCCACAAGGCCTCTGCAGCAGTCAGGTGTTCACCTGGGACGGGGGAGGTGAAAGAAGAGGAACTTCTGCTTCCTCCTAGAGCGACCGACCGGCGGCGTAAGATGGTGACAAGTGTGCAGCCCCCGCTGCTCTCACCACCACTTTCTAATGCTTTGTGAGGGGTCTTTTTTTCTAAAAACAAATTTTGCGGTACTGGGGAATTTTGCAAGCCCAGGACCTTTGCACTGAACTTCATCCCCAGCCTTTTTTATTCTTTGTTTTGAGACAGGGTCTTGCTCAGCACCTAGGCTGGGCTCAGACTTGGGATCCTCTCATCCTCCTGCCTCAGCGTCAGGCATGAACGCCATGCCCACCTCTTTATAAGTATGTTAACCTGTATTGTGATCCTAAAATAGACCATCAGCAGCTGTAAATGTGTTCCTTTTTTAGGCGAAGACTTACGGGAAACATCAGTGGAGACGAATACAATGGAGAAGGCCCGAAGCACAGATGGAACACACCTCAGCCTACGACAACAGAGCGGTTTCTAGTCCATGGGGAAAAGGATGAATTGTTCCATTATTCTGTTAGAAAAAGCAACTACATGTGGGGGAAACAGGCTTCATGTTTTGTACTGACATAAATTACAGATGGATAAATACTGAAATGAAGAAACCAACAATATGAAAGCATTCAGGGAAAATTGGCAAATATAAAATCTTCGAGAGGGGAACTTTTTAAAGGCCAACACTTAAGTCAGAAGGTATTTATTGAAAAAGTTGATTTGTCTACATAAAGACTTAAAACTTAGCATGTATAAAATAAATGTTTTGCTTTAAAAAAGTATATAAAAAACAATAATCTGTTCTTTAGACTCTCACGGAAAGGTAGGCAGCTGATACGTGAGACTGCCGTAGGAGTGACCAGGCCCTTCAGAGGAGAGCTGCTGAGCATGCCTCCCTCCTCTGGTGACTGCATCTCCACTTTCATTACTTAATCCATGGTGCCTGGGGTTGAGGTGCAGCTGGCTGCACCCCAGGTCCAGAAGTGGGCAAGTGACCTAAGGCCGTCCAGTCATCAGCATCCCATCTGTTGAGCTACACTGATTGGTTCAGAGGTGGACACGTGACCCAAGTTGATGAGCGCTACAAGCAGGACTTTTCCGGATGAGTGGTTCAGTGACCTGAGCATCACTGTGTAACCAGCAGCATCCCATCCACAGAGCTAGCGACTGCTGCAGGGATGGATATATCCAAGTTGGTGAGAGCTAAAGCCAGGATTGATTCTGGGAATGTTCAGGAGGGAGAGATTCACCTTCCTTTGAGCTTGGTGGGGGTTTTGTTATTCCTGCTGCTGCTGCTGTTGCTGCTGCTGCTGCTGCTGCTGCTGCTACTGATACTGTTGTTTTTGTTTTGAGCTTAGTGTTATAAAGATACAGGCCTGGAGTTGTCAAGGGTCATTTTGTAAAACTCAAAAAGTAAGCAATGCAGAAAAAGGTAGATATACGAGAGAAAGACTGTTTGAAAAAGATAGCTTGTGGCCTGGTGTGGTGGCAAGCGCTTGTAGTCCCAGCACTCAGAAGGCTGAGGCAGGAGGATCGCTTTGAGTTTGAGGCCAGCCTGAGCTACATAGAGAGTTTAAGGCCCACATGAACTATGTAGCAAGACCCTGCCTAAAAACAAAACAAAACAAGGGGCGGGGGATTTAGCTCAGTGGCTCCACACCTGCCCCTCAAGCGAAAGGTCCTGAGTTTTATCCCAGGTACCGAAAAACAAAACTAAGCAGGGGTGCATAGTAAGCCTGCAGAAACAAGCCTCTCCATGGTGACTGTGGAAACACATCTCCCTCTCTTCAGAGAGCCATAGCAAAGACCTATAAGACACAACAAAAAGATAGCTTACAAGAATGGATTCTAACACTTTTTTTTGTACAGGGGATTGAACTGGGGAACTTGCGCTTGTGAGGCAGGTACGGTGCCACTGAGCTAATCCCCAGCCTGAGTCTTGATTCTAGACATAGCTAAAAGTAGCTTTCTCTGTGACATTTCATCGAGTCCATCAATTCTCTTTTTGGTTAAGCAGATGTGACTGTGACTTGTAATTGAAAAAGTCTTGGCCAATTCATGGAATACTGTACATCCATATGTATACACAAACAGAAAAGAAAATGACTCGGGTGCCTTTCATGAAAAAAATCAAAGTGCACCAGTAAATTTATTTAATTATTTATTTTGGATAAAGGGGCTTGCTCTGTAGCCCAGGCTGGCCTCAGACTCATAGCAATCCTCCTGCCTCAGCCTCCCAAGTGCTGGGATTATAGGCCTGTGCCACCACGCTTAGCTATACCAGTAATTCTAAAATTCAAAAGGGGAACAGGTTTGGTCAGTTGGTGTGAACTGTGTGATGTGCTGGTGATGTTTGGGAAGTGAGTGTGCTCATGGAAGGCCACCAGGAAGGGGGTCACTCCGACCGACGGACAGTTCTGGAGGGCAGTTCATCCTCTGCATCTGAAGCACCTTTGCTCACATCCGTGCAGTTCCACTGTAGGAGCAGGGCAGAGACTGAGCTGCACAGTGTTCATTACGCTGCTGCTGAAAAGAGTGAACCAATTGGAAACGGCAAAGACTACAAGACAGCACTGGTAAAAGATCACAGCGTGCAGACCTGGGGTCCTGGGCGGTTTTTCACCTGCGCTGCAGGTGCTGGGCTGCAGAGGGCAGGTGCTCCCGACAGACTTTATTTGCTCTTGCTGTGTAACAAGTTACCCTGACTTCAGCTGCTTCAGCAGCGCCCGTTCAGTCATTCACAGCCCTGCAGGCCGGAGCTCTGCACTCTCCTGGCCACACACACGGGTTAAGCAGCATGTGGCAGCATGCACATCCCGTGGCCTGCCTGTTTCCTTGCTGCTGCTCAGCCCCTGGGCCTGCCAGTTCCTCAGCACACAGCCCAGCAGGGTCGATGGCGGCAGCGGAGAATCCACAGCACGGAGCCCTTGACCTCAGGAAGTGCTCAGTCGGTAGGGCTCACCCTCCATCAGCTTCCTGCCTGAAGGCCGCGTCACTTGGGAACTCAAATCCTGTCTACAAATTCCACTCCCAGCAGCCCTGAGATGGAGTTTGAGGAACCAGAAGGAAGTGTGTCCTTTAGGGGATTGTGCTAGAATTTGCCTGTCATAATTACGGAGTAAAACAGAGCCCACTTCAAAAAATAAAAGGTAGAGGGTTCCATCTTCTGTAACAACAGCAACAAACATAATAAAAATAAAGTCAACACCCAAAGTGCTATGTCCTTGTTGTGAAGCCAGAAAACAGTGAGGGTCCTGACTGCGGTCCGGGCTCACGTGTAGAGAGACGGTGAGAGTCACGGGCCTGCGGCACACGGAGGGCTGGTGCAGACTCGTGAACTTGGGTGGGCGCAGCTCTTAGGCCAGGTTAGGACTCGGTGAGCACCCGTAAACACCTGCTTTGTGACTACACACAGGGTGAGTCTGGAGAACTTGAACCATCAAGAGTGGGCATCTCAGGGCAGCGGGCCATCATGTGACTTTTACACTTCTTTTCTGACTTATATTACTTTTTTCAACCTCCCTTGCTTATTTCCTAGAAGTAAATTTAAATAGACTTCCAAGAAAAACAACCTCCCATTGTGTGCTGCCCTGGAGGCACCGGCTACAGCCCTCCACATCAGTGTGTGAATCCTGCAGCCTGGCCTGGCACGCAGGTCAGTGACTGGGCTGGAGGGCCGAGGGCCCTGGCGATGACATCTCTGTGCTGCAAGGTGGCAGCGACCCTGCTGTCAGCAGAAGACCCGATGTCTGCGCAGCTCCAAGGGGAGATCCGCTGCGGTGGATGTCATCCTGCAGCACAGTGCCTCCCGGCAGCCGCTTTATCTTTTAGCTTTGTGTCGCCTTCCAACGCTGTTAATGAGTCAGGAAAGGGGCATAACTGGGGCATGCAAACCGCAGTTCCACACCTTTCTTCTTGTGAAGGTCTGTCTGTGCCTGCCTCTCCTCCTCTCCTCCTGTCTCTCTCTCTCTCTCACACACACACACACACACACACACACACACACACATGCACGGCACTTGCAGTGTGCATACTTTAGGAAGGAGTGGTGGTATAAAGACTCAAAACTGACATTCACGGTCATGCAGGCTGGCCTCCCTTCTTTTTTTTTGGTACCGGGGATCGAACTCAGGTCCTTGTGCTTGTGCAGCAGGCGGCGAAACCACTGAACTAAATCCCTGACTGGCCTCCCTTCTTGCTGCCACCCAGGGAGAGATGTCCAGCGTCAGTATCATCACGGGGCTGTCCTCGCGGAGCACGCCGCCCGCGGTGCACTCCCTTACCTTCACGCGTTCTATTTTCCTGGTGCCAGGAACGAGAAGAGTAGTCTGAGCAGAGGAAAAGACAGACTCTGCTTTCCATGTGTGGAGCACCTGGAGAGATCGTGTCAGAGGGCTCATGGCCGTTCCTGCTCCGCTCTCCCCTGTAATTATTACTGATTATTCCTGCGCAGTCCACAGCAACATTTGCCTCTGTGCCCTTTTACATTACGGTGTGGGAGAATCATGACGACTTCATCAAAAGGAGCTGAGTGGGGCTGGGAGTGTGGTTCCGTGGCACGGGGCCTGCCCAGCATGTATAAGGACCTGAGTTCAATCCCCAGAACTGCCATGGTGAGCTAATTAACTATAGCATTGTTTATAGTTTTTCTCATTTTACAAATGAATAAACTGCAGCAATGAATGGGTAAAGTAATGAGTCCCAACAGATATGTCCGACTCTCACCTGATAGAACAGATATGTTCCACAAAGACACAGAGTGCCTGTTGGCCCAGTAAAATCTCTTGTAGCCCTGACTCCCATTAAAAGTTAGGAATGTGCTGGGTGTGGTGGCTCAGGCCTGTAATCCTAGTGCCCAGGAGGCCGAGGCAGGATGGAAAGTCAGCAGCCGGCCTGGGCTACATAGCGAGACCCTGTCTCAAAAAACCAAAAGCAAACAAGAAAAGGTTTGGGAAAAGAAAAAAGGTCTGCACAAGTCAGGGACAGGACATGGGTTAGGGACAGCAGTCTCAGACAAGGTGATCAGGGTCTCATCAATGTAGGCACCTCTTGGGGTCACTGTTGTGAGCTAAATGGTGGCCTCAAAGCTATGTCCATTTCTAAGGCCCCGCACCCCGAGCGTGTCACAGCCCTGGCCCATTGGAGCTGCCATAGGAAGGTGCAGAGGCCGGGAAACCTGTAAACACGACAGTCTCCAAGTTCTGGGGCTGGGGGTGCAGGCATGGCAGGCTATCTGCTGCCCGGATGGGGCCTCGTGGCCACAGCCTCCAGGAGGACAAGTGCTGCGTCCTCGCAGCCAAGAGTGGGGTGCAGGCTCCCTTCAAGCCCTCGCATAGGAGCCTACTCTCCCCCCTCCAGCCGAGCTGGATCGGCCCAGGCCCCGCCTCCAGACGCTGTGGGCTATTGCAGTCAAACCGTCAAGGTAGACTCAGGAGGAAACAGACGGCCAAATCCTGGCCGCGACATTGTGTGGAAAAGGGTTGTTTTTGTTTTGCTGTAACTAAGACAGGGATCTGCAGATGAGAGAAGAAACTGGCAGAGGGCAGTGGACAGAGTGGAGGAGGTGTCATGGGACCACAAAGGGGTCACTGCAGCGATGCGGCCACAAGCCAAGGAGTGCAACAGCCCCGGCAGCTGGAGGCCAGGAGCAGGGCTGCAGCCCACAGGAGCGTCTGCACTTGGTAGCCAGCCAGCAACCCGGAAGCCTCCAGTTGGGACGAGCTGGCCGGCTCACCCAGAGAAGAACACCCTTGTGAACAGGTGTGGTGCACACCTGTGATCCCAGCACTAAGGAGGCTGAGGCAGGAAGATCACTGTGAATTCAGTCAGCCTGAGCTACACAGTGAGTCTGTCTCAAAGCATAGTTCCTGTGGCTCTGTCTCTGAGACACAGACGAGCAGCACAGGTATTTGGGGAAGCAGTGGGCCGCTGGGCAGGGCTCTCCCGTACACAGCACTATGGGAGCCTTTGAGGGCACGCTGCTGTCACCCTGAGACCAGGCTTCCTTCTGCACCCCACATGTACTTGTGTGGAAAGGAAGAAGCAGACTCAGGCAATTTTAACCTGAAGGGTTAAAAACCAGAGCAGCTACGTTTTCCCCAGCTCCTTCCTTTGCTGAATGTGCAGCTCTGTCTGCCTCCCATGTTCCTCTCTCCCTTTCATCTTTACTTCTTGTCTTCTTGAATGTTCTTACCGCACAAGAGGATCAATGGATTTTCTTCCATTAACCTATTAATTTAGATGACTAAGGTAGTGAAGACTGACTCCAGCCCCAGCCTCCCCTTTTCTTTATCCGCCATGGTTTTGCGCAGATACAGTGTATCCAACTCACACACTGTGATGGCCAGGTCCTGTCCTCCAAGAAGTGGTCCTGTAGCCAATGAGAAAAAGCCAGTAGGGCCGTGTGAGCTTCCAGGAAGAGCCCCTTGCGTGAAATACACTTTTATCTAAGCACTGGGGATAGAGCCCAAGGTCTTCACAGTGAGCTGCACCCCAGCCCTTTAGTTTTTCAGTGACAGACAGGCTCTTGCTAGGTCACCAAGTTGCCCAGGCTGGGCTTGAACTCACAGTCTTCCTGCCACAGCCTGCCTTGTGCTGGGACTAGACGCGTGCCCCACCACGCCCAGCTGAACGCACCATTAGGGAAGCTCCATCTCCCCTCCATCCCTCCTCCCTGGAATGGGAGTGGGTTGGGTAGGGCTGCAGCAATCAGACTACCTGGAGGAGATCCTGAGAGCCAGACACAGGCTGCCGGGGTGCCCAGTGACTGTGCAGCCTTGGGTTACTTATTTCTGAACTATTTTACACAACAGAAATAAATGCCAATTTCTTCTAAAAGTAGAATACTGGTGGAGGCGATAAAGGTGTTGAAGAGAGCCTTCCACCACCCTGGCTAATTGGAGAGCTCATGTCTAAAGGGCACAGGAACTTCTTGGCCTGTTCAGCTGGGGAAATGGAATCTTAAGAGGGTCAGACCCAGCCGGGCGAGGCGGCACAAGCCTGGAGCCTCAGCACTCCAGGAGGCTGAGGCAGGAGGGTCCTGAGTTGGAGCCCAGCCTGGCTGCTTATCAACCTAGCCAGACCTTTACTGAGACTAAGAGAGAGGCAGGCAGGTAAGTAGGTAGGTAGGTAGCCTGGGGTGGAGCTCAGGGCGAAGGCTCCTCATGTAATCCTCAGTGCCACCAAAGAAAATCAGATCCCTCATTTTCAACAGGCATCAGGAATTCCAGCCTCCCTATGACAGCTCCTGACTGGAAGATGGAGGCTCGGTTGGAAAAAAGGAACACCACTGTGTGGCCCGAAGGCAGAGGCGGAGGAGGCTGTTTGGCCCACAGGGGCTGCCATTCACCAACTCTGTTTGTCGCTGTCCTCACTTGTGCTAGTCAGCCTCCTGAGCACATAATAAACGCCTCAGGCAGCCGCCTTCTAAGGGAACAGGCCTTATTCAGTTAGTTTTTGGGACAGGGTCCCACCGTGTAGCCCAGGCTGGCATGGTGATCCTCCTGCCTCAGCTTCCCAGGTGCTGGGATTACAGCTGTGCACCACCATGGCCGGCTTCACAGCAGGAGGCCTCACTTGGGGTTTGGCGGCTCAGTCCACGAAGGTTTGGCCCTGTGGCCCTGGGGCTGTGGCCAGGGAGAAAAGAGGAAGAAGGGCGGGCCCCACTGTCACCTTCAAGGGCCACCCCAGTGACCCACGGGCCTCTGCCAGGCCACTGCTAAAGTGCATGCTGCCCCCTAGCCTTCAACCATGTGACCCACAGAGACCCGCAGGGCTCCCTGTCCGCGGAGGCTGGCACAGTGCTGTGCGCTGGGGCAGCGACCCCTCCTGGCCGCCCACCAGGAGTCCTCAGTTACAGACTGCGCTTGCCTTCCAGCAAGGACTGGGCTCCCGACGGGGGCCGGCAGGGCAGGAGGAGGCTCTGGGGGAGAGCAAGACCCCAGAGGCTTGGGGAAGAGAGGGGCCAGATGTGGTGCCACAGTAGAAACCCTCACGCTGCCTGCTGCTGCAGGGAGCCAGGGCAGGGCCGAGGTCCCAGCTGCAGGCCAGCCCTGCCCTCCTCTGAGCCCAGCTCTAAGGGTGTCCTCGGGGAGAGGAGCACCGTCCCGAGGCTCCATGTTGAGGCCCAAAGCAGGGTCCTCCTGATAGCCCAGGTAGGGCCCGGCCTCTCCGAAGGCCTCCTGGCCTCTCCCTGTGGTCCTCAGGCAGGTTCGTGGGCCCCTCACGCAGCCTGCACGCCCCTCCTCTGGAGTCTCGGGATCCGGGGACTGTGCCACACCTTGGAAGCGATCCCGCCCTGTCCCCTGGCTACAGCCCGGGCGTCCTGGGGACAAAGTTCCCGCAGCTTGTGGAACACTCGGTTGGGTGGCCTCTCATCCCGGCCTAGAGGGCGTGGACCGAGGTCTGCGCTGGTCCCTGTGGGAGGTGGCGGGACCCGGTCACCACTGCTCCGTGGGAGCCTGGTCATGGCCATCGCTAGCCGTGCTAGGAGGCGCCGCGCGGCCACCCTGGTCCCCGGGAGGGGCCCCCCAGACCTCCCCAGCGAGCGCCTGCCTCAGTCGCGGCGGCCCCAGACCCCGCCCCGCGCCCCGCGCCCCCGACTCCCGGCGGCCCCTCCCCTCCTCTCCGCAGTTCCCTCCCCTCCCCACCCTTCCCAGGTGCCCGCCCCGCCTCGACCTCCCGGAGACCGACCCAGCCCGCCCTCCCCTCCACTCCCTCCCCCCCCGCCTCCCCCCTCCCGTTCTGCGGCGGCGGCGACATGCGGCTGCTGTTCCTGGCGGTGCTGCGGGCGCACACGGGCAACGCCGTCACGGCCGAGCGCATCCGGTAGGTGCGGGCCGAGCATCCTGGGCCGGGCCGGCCGGGCCGGGCGCGCAAACGGCCGGCGGCTCGGGCCTGGGTGCGGGGGCCGCGCGGGGACCGGACGCGCGCGCGACAGCCACGCGCGCCCGGGCCTTGCTGTGCGACCCCGGGCGGGCGGAGGCTTCCCTGCCGCGGAGACCGGCCCCGACCGAGGCCAGGGCCAACCACTGGGCTCGGGGGGCCTGCGCGTCCCGCCTCCGCCTCTGCACCCTCCGGCCCTGTTAGCGCCCAGCGCCTGGCTCTCTGCAGTCTCTTGCCTGGCCCATTTACCTGTCTGTCCGGCTGGAACCCCAGCCTGGGCCCTCGGACAGGGAGGGCGAACCGCCCTTTCCTCCCGGCCGCCCCGCGGGTGCGCCAGCCGCGGAGGAATGGCACCGGTGCCTGGACCGTCTCCCCCGTTCCGGCCGCTCCTTCACTGCTCCACAGACCCACTTGGCTCATGAGATTTCCGAGTTTACTTCCCCTCCGCGGGCCTGTTTCTCCACCATTACCGACTCCCGCCCGGCTTTGCCTAACACATGTTACGGTTCTCCTAAAACTGGTGAGGAGGGGGGCAGCTGAAGTTTACTGGACAAATTATACTTAGGGTTTTGTGTTTGAACCTAGGACCTTTGAATTGAGCTAAATCCCCAGCTCTTTTTAATGTTTAATTTTGCGACAGGTTCTCAGAGTCGCTAAGTTGCCCAGGCTGGGCTCAAACTTGCAACTGTCCCGCCTCAGCCTCCCAGAATGATGGGATTATGGGTGTGCACCGCCACCCCCAGCTGCAGTCCGGACTTTTACCTTCTGTCGGTTTATCCTACATCGGCTTCACTCCCTGTGCTAAGCTGGGAAGAAGCCCACCTGGCGTGGAGCTCACGGCATGGGTCGGTGGGAGAGGCGCCAGGAAACAGACCTAAAGGGGGAACTGGGGAAACCTGGAGGCTGGTGGGCTCTTGAGATAAAGCCCGAGGGGGCTCTCCGAAGAGGCAGCGTTCGGGCCGAGAGGAAGGAGGCCACCACTCAGGGACGGGGTGCAGCCCGGGGGGGTTGACCCAGGAGCTCAGGACACAGCGAAGGCAGGGGACAGACGGTGTGACTGAGAGGACAGCGTTGGGAATGAGGCCCGGCCCCGGAGACACCACAGCGGGGGAGAAGAGATTGTGTCTTGGAACTCTGGGAAATACGCACCTGTCTCTGAACACCTGGCTCTGCGTGCGGGAGGGAGGCGCCCCCTCGCCCTCTGAAGGTTGGGCCGAACTGACAGGAAACAGATTGAGTGGGAGAGAAGGCGCAGGCAGACCTACTGCATGCACGGGTGCAGCCGCAGTGTACTTACCCCAGGAGCTTGCGACCCCTTCTGTGGGGACAGGCGGGCGGGGAATGTGGACATTTAGGGTGAAGAGCAAGGACGTGTACCCGTGCAGCCACCTGGAGAAGCACCAGGTCCTGGGACAGGCATGGCCGGCAGAAGGGGTGACAGTGTTCTCTTGGGGATGTGGAGGGGAGCGGAGCAGAAGACAGAGGTGTCTTCCGTGTCTGTCCATGTGTTTCCCGACGCCAGCCTTTCTTCCTGCCAGGAGTTTCACTAATGCACACCTGGAGAGGGGTCAGAGGCTGCGCTCTTCCACCTTGGTGGGTCAACTTTCAGCGGATGAGGTGGTATCGGAATAAAGCTTCTCCCCCATTGCTCTGTTGAGTTCTTTCGGCTCAACAGTTGGCACCCAAGGTGTTTGGGAGGGACAGTCCCCGGGCCCCAGATCCAGACTCAAACTGTGTCCACGTCTTCCAAGGACCCGCAGACACACCCACCCACCTATGGCCAGGTCTTGCCTTTGTCCCAATTCAGAGGAAAACTAGAAAGACAACTGAACTGCTGCCCTTCTCTTCCTCCCATGCCAGGTGCGCTGTGCACCTGAGCTGCTGCACCCTTCACCTGCCCTTGGGGATGCACTGGGGTCGGGGGGCAGGCCAGTCCTGGAGAGGCTCACTGAGTCTCATGGGGCCGCCTGGCTCCTGGGCTCCTGGTTCTTTGCACTAAGCACTAAGCAGAATAAAGGTTGCTGTTTGTGACTTGGTGTCTGTTCAGGGCCAGATTTTGTGCTCCCTCACCTCGGGGAGGATTGCCGGGAGAAGGAGGGAAGAACAGATGTTGTTTGAAGACATTGTCTGTCCTGGGAATCTTGGGTCCCCAAGGACGAGATGCTCTGCCCTGGAAGGGGAGGGGAAGGAGGTTCCCATGGTGTTGGGGATTCCCACGAGCCAATCAGCAGGAAGCAGTGAGACCTGGAGCAAGTCCCTAAATGTTCTCTGCCAAGGACCCTGGTGACTCTCGTGACCCTGTGCGGCTGGAGAGGGAGCCCCTAAGTAAGACTGGAGTTCCCCTCAGCCTAATCGAATAGAATAGGGTTATCTGCATTAGATAAGATCTGATTGGAAGAAGTGGCTCCATTCTTATACAAGAAAGTTTGTCACTGCATGTGGACACCATTCCTAGCACAGTGCTGCACACCCATAGTCCCATCGTCGCTGGAGGCTGAGGCAGGAGGATCCCTGACCACAAGTGTTCAGGGCTATCCTGGGCAGCATAGCAAGATCCTGTCTCTTAAGATGTATGTTTTTAAAAAATTAACACTTGATACATAAATAGTACAAAATTGCAGTGGCTTTATTGAAATCAGAAACACAGAGGGCTGGGAGAAGTAGGTGAGGGACCCACCCAGGCCTGAGGTCAGGGCAGGCCTCAGGCCCATGAGTGCCACTCCCTGCTTCACCACTGCCGAAGGAGCCTGCTGGCTTCCTTGCCTGGTGGCTGGGGTTCCTATCAGTTGTAGGGACCCTGGCCTGACCGCCTCATAGGGTGGCCCTGAGGGTCAAGCGCATCGGCACATTTCCCGTACTCTACACCAGTGTCTGGGACGAAGGATGCAGTCAGTGAATTCGGGGTGTTCATGGAAACTCGGCTCTCGGGTGTCAAGGGGGAGGGGAGCTCAGTGTCTCCCACTGCCTCCAGGGACAGGTGATGACCTGGAGGCAGTTTTGGTGACACCGGTGACATTGCAGCTGCGGGCCTGGAGCTGCTGTGTCCTCCAGTGCCCAGGATGACCCTCCTGACGGGCCATCCTGTCCATCAGGGGAGGGCGGAGCCTGCGTCACCATCCAGAGTCACAGCCTGCAGCCTATAGCAAAAGACAGCTTCTGGGGAGAGGCAGGATGACATCCCTGGATTATGGTTTGTCCTGACGGACTGCAGACCTAAGCCTGGGCCTCGGGTGAGCGGGCCCATGCAGCAGGGACTCGATGTACAGAAACACGATCGGAAAGGGGTGGGGCCTAGCCATAGGTGGGAGCAGGAAACCCACACGGACCCCGACCCTTCCCATCCCCATACAGCGTTCCTTCCACCCAGGTTTGGGCAGGAAACTCTGGGAGGGGGTCTTGGGTCCCTTCCTCAGACAGCTGAGGTGAGAGAGTTTCTCCATGGCTCCCAGCAAGACAGAAAGGCAGGGAAGATTTGATTTGTAGGGTTCTGGCTGGCTTTGGTGAGATTGTGGTTTCTAGGACCGAGACTAGAAGACAAATTCTAGTTTCTGTGGTTTGTCTCAGGGAGAAGACGAGAGGAGAAGGTCAGAGAGAAAGTCTGCTTCTGAAACTTCACATTGTGGTATCATTCTCTGAGCCCCAGCATCAAAGTTCCAGAGCTCTGCGAGGCCCATCAGTGGTGCATGTGCACACACACACGAGCACATGAACACACACATGCGCACAGCTTGGGGCCTGAGGGGACGAGCACGCCTTCGCTCTGGACTGGCAGAGAAGCACAGAGAGCAGGGCTTGGGCTCAGTGTTGAGCACAAGCCCATGGCTCCTTTTCTGCAGAGGAGGAGGCAGGCAGCAAGCAGGGTACGTGGGTTCCGGTGCATGGCTGTCTCTCGGCATTTCAGAGGGTGCGGTGACAGGCCAATGCGTTTTGTGTGACACATCTGTGACGCTGACTTGGGAGTCCGTGTCTGGGCTCTGTGTCACCCTGAATGCTCTTCCGGAGTGGGCGTGTGGGCTGCCATGAAAGTCAGAGCCCTGGCTGCTACTTAGCGTCTTAAATGCAATGACTGGGCCCCTCCTCTCCATAACGGTTGCCAAGCCCCAAGAGTATGAATCTTGCACCCCAGGACTGGCTCACTATCTGATGTCATCTCGAAGCAATTCGGGGTTTCTAAGATGTGGGGTCTACTGGGAAGATGATGTGGGCCTAGGACAAGATTCAGGGCCCCACAGACCTGTGTGGCCAGGTGGGAAGGAGGCATACAGGTCACCACCCACCTCCAGTACCCTGGGGCTGCAAACCTTTGCTAGAAGAACCTGACAGTCCCCGTTGAGCTGAGCTCCTTGATGTAGACCGATTCCTATCCCTGAGGTTAGAAATAAATGCATAGTAAAGAATTAAAATTTACTCTGGTGAGTTAAAAAGTGGGGTCAGAAACCTGAGAGCACTCATTCCACCTGCAGAGGAGAGAAGAGCTGCAGGAAGAACCAATGTAAAAACCTCTGAACCGGCTCTGTGGGGCAGGAGGTGGGGATCCAGTTTCAGGGTGCAGTGCTGATGTGTGCACAGCTGGTCCTCAGAAACCCGGAAATAATCTTCTAAACCAAGTGGGACCAACCAGCCCATGTCACCTGTGGGCATCGGGCCACCACCTTCGTTTTTCTGTTCTGCCACCCTGGTCCCGAGCCACACCCCGAGCCAGGGACTGTGAGGGCCAAGCTGAGGGGCTAGGACGAGACCCTCCAGCCCACAAGCCTGAAGGTGCCTTCTCTATGCTGCATGTCAGAAGGGGTTTTCTGAGCCCTCTCTGCACTGAACAACCATAGGATATCCACTCCACACCCAGTGTGTGGCCCCGGATCAGCTCCTAAGGGAGCTGGGAAATGCAGACTTGGGTCTCCTCAGGGGACAGACAGTAGCACACCACAGGGTCGGAGCAATCTAGGGTGGGAAGTGTTGCCTCGGGATTATCTGTTCACTAATTTGTTTCTTGTTGTTAGTCCACATTTGCAGTAGATGACATCGCAGCCAGCATGGGGAGTTGTTCTACGCACAGAACACATCTTAGTTCTTTCTATTTCCCTTTCCCTTCCCTCCGTCCCTCTCGATCCCTTTCTCATTTGCAAAAAATCCATCTCCCTCTTCCTTGTTGTCTCTTTTATTCTGCTCTTTAAATTATTTATACTTTAGATTTCTCATGTAATAGAAGCCATGTGATATTGAAGCTCGTGTGTCTAATCTATTTCACTTATCATTATGGTCTCATAGTGCATCTATTTTCCTATAAATAGCTAAATTTGTCCTTCTTTATGGCAGAGTAGTGCTCTATTTTCTTTTCTTTATCCACTCATCTGTTGATGGGCATCTAGGGCTCTTCCAAGATTTATCTGTTGTGAACTGTGCTCCTGTAAGCATGGGGCGCGTGGAACTCTACAATACGATGGCTTTCACTCTTTGGGGAAGATACCCAGAAGGCAAATATCTGGGTGCAGTGGAATTTCTCTTTGTGGATTTTGAGGCGTCTCCACCCTGGTCCCCACAGTGGTGGTCCCAGTCATGCTCCCACCAGCAGCGTGGCCGGGCCTTCTACCCCGCAGTCCCGCTGCACTTGTTATTACCTGATGGGACGATGGCCGTTCTCCGTGGGGTGAGACAGGCCTCAGAGTTGTGTCACTTTCCGTCTCTCTCACGGCCAGCGATGTTGAGCAACTCTTCCTGTGTTTGTTTGGGCCTCGGAATCATTGCAAACGTCCTTGTGAGGTCAGCGGACTTTGTGCAGTGGGTGGTGACTGCTTGCTCTTCCCCACCGGGGCCCAGTGTGCAAGCACATGTGTTTGCACGGAACGGGAAGCACTCTAGATCCAGGGGCCCCTGCAGCCCTGCGGCCCGGGGAAAGAGGGAGGATCTGGCACCATGTACACGGTGGTACTTTCCCTTTTGGGCTCAGCTACCTGCTGCTCTGCCACGCGGGATGCTGCCCTTACTGCTGCGCTTGGGGAGAAACAGGAGCACGTGGGAAGTGCACAAGTTCTCTGGCTTTTCTTTAGGGCAGTCAAAGGGGACGGTGGGTGTCCACTTGGTGGTGGCAAAGAGGCCTTTCGGAGGCGTGGGGCATCAGTTAACGTTTGCACTTACCGTGTGTCTGCCGGCACTACCTCCTGGGACAGCGGGGCCTCCGCGAGGGGTGGTGTCCTCTGGACCGGGCCGAGCTCCCACCTTGGTGATGGACAGTGCAGGCCTCACCCAGTTGCTCGGTCACAGTGCCGTCAGCCCTGTGACAGGGGTGCAGGGCGTTCAGGGCCTGGCAGGCTCCCCAGGAAGAGCTGCTTCTGCCCACAGCTGCTTTCCTTTTTTCCTGTCTTTTAAGCAGACATTCTTCCCATAACACGCGCCCTTAAAGTGCACAGCTGCTCAGTGTGTTCTTGGAGCTCTGTGTGGTCGGAGCACTCCTGACCCTCAGCTGTCCCCAGGCCCCAGCCCCAGCAGTCACTACCCGGCTCTGTGTCTGTGGCTTTGCCTGTCCTGGCCCGGGTCCCGTCACTGGAATGGTGCTGCACGGGGCCCTTTCTGAGGACTCTGTCACGCGTCAGAACGTCACCGTGTGTGGCCGGGAAGGTTCTCTCCTCTGCTGCACAGCTCTGCCCGACATCCGTGGAGGCTTGTGGGCACTTGGGTCACTTGCAGGCCCAGCTGATAGGAGCGGTGCTGCGGTGGGAGCTCACGTCTGAGGAGCAAGTTCCTTCAGCCAGGGGAGACGGACGGGCTGGGGAGGGCCTTTGCGGCACAGGGAACCGCGTGCGGAGCCCCCAAGGTGGGCAGGAGACCATGTGGTGCAGCAGGGGAGGGTGGCAGAGATTGGCTAGAAGCTGTCCCTGAGTGGAGATCCCCTGCGTCCTGCTGGGAGTGTGGGAGGCTCAGAGGAGGAGGCACAGGAGAGAGAAGAGTGCAGACTGCAAACGAGTCAGAGGGGCCTTTGTGATGAGAGGCAGGGAGAGCACGAATGGAGCGTGGCTTGCTGGGCAGCAGGTGCCGGGGGATGCCACGCTGCTGGCTGAATCAGGGAGGGGCAGGACCTGGGCACCCTGAGATGCATCCGCGAAGGGAGGAACAGTTTGCTTGGTGGTGTGGGCTAGAGAAAGAATTTTCTAAGCGGCAGGGCAGAGAGGGGGAGGGCTTCCTCAGAAGGAGACGGTCGGGAGGGGGAGGACCAGAGGCGAGGTGAGCCCAAGTGCAGTGGCCACCGGGAGGGGACTGGCGGTGTCCCCCTGCCCACGGGGCTGTCCAGTCCAGAGCCAGAGGGCCCACGTGGTGAGCGGCTGGAGGCCAGGGACGACTGTGCCCACTCTGGAGGATGCAGGACAGGGCTTGGGGGTGAAACTAGAGCCTGCCCCTCTCTCTCTCCCTCCCTCCCTCCCTCTCCCTCTCTCTCTCTCTCTCTCTCTCTCTCTCTCTCTCTCTCTCTCTCTCTCTCTCTTTCTCCTTTTCCATTTTTCATGCTGGGCATTGAGCCCAGGGACCCCTCTGCATGTTAAGCACATGCTCCACCACTGAGCTGCACCCCGTCACCCCGCAACCTGTCTGGCAGTTTGATTTTCTCTGACAGAGGAGCAGGCCCTGTGTTGACCTCTGGGCCCGGAGCTGAGCAGGCTCTCACCTGCTCTCCTACCGAAACATGACGCCAGCCACCTAGGCCATTTAGGGTTCCTCCTAACAGCCGTGAACATCTTGAAGGGAACAGACAAATCAGCCTTAATAATGTGTTCTCTGCAATGCAGAAATCTTAACAATTTCAATCAAGGTGAAATCAAGTATAGATATACATCCACATGTATATTTACCTGTTCATAATTTACTAATTGTGTGTGTGTGTGTGTGTGTGTGTGTGTGTGTGTGTGTTCACCACCCTGGGCGCCTCTATGTGGATGTGGCCACTTGTGGCTGACACCGGCAGCCCATCTTCCTCCCCGGCTCAGGTGACCTGTGGCTTCCCCATCTCAGTGGACACCGCTGGCCCGGTCACTTTGCATGCTGGAGCATTGTATTTTTGCATCTCTTTAAAAAGATTTCATTACTGTCACCTCCGGAGATCAGGAGTCCCATTAAGCGTCTCACACTTCAGTCTGCACAGCAGGTTCACAGGGATAACATCCCGGGGACAGGACGTGTCGCCCATGTCTCACCAGTGCACAGACTGGTGACATGGGGCTTCTCGCCTGGGACCCTGCAGCGCCTTCTCATGGGACTTTCTCATTCCAAGGCCAGATGGGTGCTGCCTGGTAGTCTTCACACACGGTCCAGGCCAGCCGCTGTTCTCCCCCATCGGGAGGCCAGATCAGAACACGCTCTCTCTGGGAGGCCAAGGTAGGGTGCAGATGCCAGTGGGTGCTGGGAGAAGGGCCCAACCCACCAGGGCCCCAGCCTGGGCGGCACTGGGAATGCCAGTTCCATCCCTGTCTCAGGGCCCTGTGGCAACAGGGCGGGGAGGGATGCAGTCTGTGCCCCTGCCCCGGTGGTTTGCTCCTGACGTTTACGTCTAAACCCAGACCTTGTCATTCAAGAGCATCCTGCCGAGCTGAGCAGAGACCACTAAGTACCTTTGGGCCCAGGGGTTGGAGGCCAGAGGGGAGGGCCGGGAGACAGCCCAGCCCCTCTGGGTCTCAGTCAGGGCTGCGTGGGTGGTTTCTTCCCTTCCTGGGACCTGCCAGTAAGCCATCAAGGTTTCTTTCTTTTTTTGTTGTTTGTTATTCTCAAAAAAGCTTTCATTAGGAAAAACATCCCGAGTTTCCTGGGCACGATAGATAGGTACTCCGTGAGTTTATTAGTTGAAGTATTACCTGACAGAAGGACTTGCGATACAACCATGTAGAAGTGTCCTAAGTGGACAGGACACGAGGGAAAATTTTAGTCCATAGAGAATTAAGCTTAAAGCTTTTATTTAGAATACTTATGAGATCATTAGTGTCTAAATTCTGCCTAAAATAGGTTTAATGGCTCAAGAACAACCCATTACCATGGCTCCCGCTGTCACACAGCCCCTCCAGGTGCAGGGAGCACTGGGTCTGCAGAAGCCCTAAGTCTCCCAGGAACGGACCCTCTAAGCGGAACGCCAAACTTTCCCATTTATTGGCGCACTTGCTTGGCTTCTCCATCCTTAGCGCCGTAAGAAAATGGAGTAGCAGTTGCTCAGTCCTGCTCAGAAGCACGGAGGATGCGCAGTGTGCATGATGCAATTTTAGGCTGAAGGGAGCCGTGATGGGGCCTCGGGCCTCCTGGCAGCTGGGTGGCCGTCAGCAGTTCCGGAAGCCCTGAATCTGGCGGGCGGGCCGGGTTACTGCCCGGCAATGGCGGGACAGGACCTGGCAGTGGAAGTGGCGAGACGCATGTGCACCTCAGTGTGCTCCGGGAGAAGCCAGCACAGTCGGAGCCCTGACTTCTTCAGTTGCACAGCACTGTGGGACCCGTATCTGATTTGCATTCTAAAAGGAGACCGGAAGAAACATCGCCACTCACATATCAGCACCCAGGGTGAGTCCACCTCATGCCCCCACTTAGACGCTGACGGAGGGCTCAAATCTAATATTGCTTCCCAAGGCCTTTGCTCCGCTGTTGGGTCACCACACAAATAACTTGGTCATGTTGCAACCTGTACTCGCCTGCTCTTTATTACTATCACAAAATACCCGAGGCTGGGAAACTTTGTAAACTGAGAGTTTCTTTGGTTCTCAGTTGTGGAAGTTCAACGCTGAGGGCCCATGTTGAGTGGACACCTTGCTGGTGAAGCCTCAGGATGGTGCAGGGCATCTGTGGAACATGCCAAGAGATGAGGTGGGCGTGTGTGCATGTGCGTGTGTGCATGTGTGTGTGTGTGCGTGTGCGTGTGTGTGTGTCCCAGTCTCTCTCCCTTTTCTCATAGAGCTACCAGTGCTCTGCTGGAGCTCCACCTTGATGACATTGTTTCACCCTAACCTCCTCAAAGGCCGCTCTCCCGACCCCGCAGATGAAGTTTCTGTCCTCTTTAAACCGCACAGTTCCAGCCCTGTTCCGGCTCCTGAGCCCTGGTGGCCTGCTCAGACACAGCATGGTCATGGCCTTGAAGACTCAGAATGACTCCCTCCTCTTCCTCCTCCTCCCCTCTCTCCTCCTGCCCTCTCCTTCCACACTCTCCTCTCCTTTCTAGTCCCACCTTGTGTTTCGTGCAGTCTTGTCTCTGAACACAAGACGCCTAGCTCATCTGGTGTTCTGCTGAGGAAGTAACGATTTCATTGCCAGGGGAAAAAAGTGATGTTGGACTTGAATTTTGTGCTGTCGTGCTGTCTGGATGATTTAGAGATTTTCGAGGCAACGAGAGTGCGCCTGGTTGTCACCGTTTGCTGGTTTTGTAGCCCAGCCTCGGTGTGTGACCCGTCCTTCACACCTCGGAGCGCAGGGGCTGAGACGGGGCAGGCGTGGAGCCCAGCAGAGAGTGGGGAGCACCACGGGGCCACAGTGTGGAGGAGCGGCCTGGAGGCGCCAAGGCCGTGTTCTGGGGCCGCCTCCAGCAGGTGGGAGGGCAGGGTGGAGGTATGGGTGTCGGCAGTAGGATAGACTGCTTCCCCATGTACGCGTGCACACGCACATACCTCAGTCATAAACCATGACAGGTGCACATGCTAAGTAATGCACAATGGACTGAGGAGTGTGCTAAGACAGACTCCTTCCCACTCAGTGGCCTCCAGATACTGTATGCCCACACATTGTGTCTACACAGATACCCTGTGCACCCATTGTGTCTACAGGAATACCTTATGCGCACATTGTGTCTGCACACATGCTCTGTACACACATTGTATCTACACGCATACTCTATACACACATTGTGTCTACACACATGCTCTGTACACACATTGTATTTACATGAATACCTTATGCACACACACAAATGCTCTGTACACACATTGCATCTATGTGAATACCCTATGCACACATTGTATCTACACGAATACCCTGTGCACACATTGTATCTATATGAAGCAATGTTGCCTTGCTGTCTTCATCAACAATGTGTCTCGGAGCCGATTCTAAGTATCGCATCATAGCCACCCACACTCTCAGTGGTGGAAGAGCCACACCGCCACAGAGGTGCCTACAGATGCACCTTGAGGTGGCTTTTGTTCTTTTTGCTCTTTTAGACCCAGTGGCATAGGACCTGCTCCCCGAGCCTGCTTTTGCGCATATAGCCATGGATATCTCTGGAGCAAATGCCTAGAGGTGGAGATATTTGGTCAGAGGGTTTGTGCATTTTGTTACTTAATTTTAATTTTATGTATATATGGATGGATGGATTGAACCCCGAGCCTTCACACTGAGCTTCTCCAGCCTTTGTTTTGTGTCTTGAGCAGGATCCTGCTAAGTCACTAAGTTTCCCAGGCTGGGCTCAAACTCACAATCCTCCTGTCTCAGCCTCCCAGGATGCTGGGGTTACAGGCATGCACCACCACGCCTGGTCAGTTTGTGCATTTCAAATTTGCTAGTTGCTGCTGTCTTGTCTACCACATAGACTGCACTAATTTACAATCTTATAAATAATGTGTAGGAGAGTTTATTTCATGAAACCCTAAGCAGACTTTTTGATTTTTCTAGACAATTTATTTAAAAAGGTGGCTGAAGCTGGGCACCATTTCTTCTGTTTTAAAATCCCAATTGCATTTCTTACTGCAATTTTTTGCCTATCTATATGTTTTCAACTAGGTTGTTAGTTTTTTCTTATTAATTCATAAAAGCTCTTTATATATTAAACCTGTTAGCTTTTTATTTTCCTTTCTATGGGTGGTGAGTATTTCCTCCTCCAATTTCTCATTTAAAAAAGTTTATTCCTGCTATTGATGCCATTCAGAATGATTCTGTTAAACTGGATGTGGTGTCACACACCTGTAATCCCTGTACTCTGGAGGCTGAAGCAGGAGGATCGCTGCCAATTCAAGGCCAGCCTAAACTACACAGTGAAACCTTGTCTGAAAAAAATAGCATAATTTTTTCTTTTTGCCAACCAGGTTTGTATTTTAGATTTACAGATATATTCCCAAAAGCTGAACTAAAGTGGCGAGAAAGAGACATATTTAAAGGAGATTCTTTTTGGGGGGGTGGAGCAGAAAGGCCACGAGATATGTTTTGAAGCCATGATGATAGATGACTTTGAAGTCCCTTCTAAGAAATGGGTAACAGAAGTTTGAAGTTAAACTTGGGCGCCTTCCACCATGAAGGGACATGAAAGAAGATGTGATGCGTGGAATCCAGGGACCTGGGAGGGGACTCCGGGGAGAACATGCCCCTGCCCATGAGGTTTCCCGGCCCAACCAGCCCTCGCCCGCTGTCTTGGTCCAGCACAGTCCAGGTGTCCGAGCCCCACCGGGGTGGAGCAGCGACTGCCACCGACCTCGTGCCTCCTTCCTAGAGAGGGCCACTCGGTCAGTAAGCGTGGCGAGTGGAATCTCGGCGATCGCGGTGGCAGCGTGTGGCTGGTGAGTGACCTCATCCTTTCCGTCCCCCATTTGTGGTGCAGGGACCACCTGGAGGCCGCCGGACACCGCTGCTTTCTGAGAGATGCCTCTGACTTTGAGAGCCCGGCAGACGTCTCGGACCTCCTCTCTGCACAGCCCTTTGAGGCGGCGCTGGCTCTGCACCTGTACAGGGGCGGCCGGCTCCTGCAAGGTGAGGACACATGCCCGCAGGGGCAGTGGCCAGGGAGCAGTCTGCCCTCAGCACTCCACTGCGTGCCCCGTTCAGCCACTTACCAAGGAGTCTTTTGAGACAGGGTCTCGCTATGTAGTCCAGGCTGGCCCTGAACTCTTGGCAATCCGCCTGCCTCAGCTTCCCGAGTGCTGGAATTACAGGCATGCACCACCACTCCCAGCAATAACCGAGCAATTTCTGCTGAGCAGTTTTCTAAAATGTGGTGACTGCCAGTCCAGACTGGATGGAAATGGAAGTTGGTTTTGCTGTATGAAGTGCATGATTCTGAATTAGCACATGTGAAAGGCTTTGATTCAATGTATTAATGATTGAAGAAACTGCTAAGACTGCTAGTTGTAGGCTAGTAAGACCTGCTAGTTGTTTAGTAAAGAGTATCGTGGTAAGATGACTAGGTGAGCTGAGAAGCTGATTAGCATTTGCTGGGACAGCGAGCCCTCCGCTTGTCCTCCCTTTCCGAGGGGCGGAGCAACGCATCTCTCCCTGGCCCGGAGCTGCGGTTGCTGATGTCACTGCCAGGTATGAGCTCTTACCGAGGGGCAAAGGCCAAGCTCAGTCAGCAGCTCGCCCTCCCAGCCTGGTGTCACCCTGGGGACCCTGACCCTGCTTTGGACAGGATGCACTAAGGCCCTCATTTTCTCTTCTTTCCTCCCTGGGCTGTCGTGGGCCGGGATATTTGTGTCTGTCCTCCTGAGGTCTGCCTGGCTCCCTGACACAGCTGCCTCCATGCCAGCAGGAAGCAGGATGGACACTCTGTCGTGCTCAAGCCGCAGTGGGCTTCCATGGGCATGAATGAGGCGGCGTGCTAAGGGTGTCTTGGGGCAGTGATATTTTGGAGGCTGGCCTGTCACTGTGTAGGATCACGTACGGTTGTCATCGTGCTAGGATCATACTTCAGCCCCAAACCTGTGCCTTCTGGAGCGTTAGCGGTGCCCTGGCTGAAGGACGCTGTGTCCACGCCACTGTACTTGCCTCCTGTGCCGTGGGAGGGTGAGCCCCTGGCCACTCCTTTGCCTCTGGCACCTCCCCTAGTGTGCTCCTTCCTGACGTTCAGAGGTGACGCAGGCACGCGCCAAGACGAGCGGCCACAGGACACAGTGGGGGATCAGAGCACTCCCACCCCCTTGACTCACTCACCTCCCCAGAGGCGACTGCAGTGACCACGCTGTCCTGCCTGTGCGCTCCCGGAAATCCTCTCCAGGTGCCTACTTCCTTCCTGCTCCTGCCCAGCCAGTCACCCCCAACTCAGCGCCTACAGAGGGTGCTTGTTCTGAAGCGACAGGCCTGCTGGGGCGTCTGCTGGCTCCCACGGCTCCCGGCGGGAGGCCTGTCTCCTCCCCACCTGGCCTCTCCATGCTCGCTTGAGTGACCCGGATGTGGTGCCAGCCTCCCCAGAGAGAACAGGGCAGGGGGAACCGGAAGCCACTGTGCCTCCTGACCCAGCCTCAGCAGAGCCACAGTGTGAGCCCAGGGCTTCCTGGTGGTTACCGGGCAGGGCTGAGGGTGAGGAGGTCCGCCCTGCACGTCCTGCACGGAGGCATAGCACAGATGCTCAGCTTCTCGCTCTCATTGCCCACCACCCGGGCACTTTTCTCATAGGTGTCACTTGCAAGCACCGTAACTGCAGCTGCAATGGACAGACGTTCATCATCGCTGATTTTCCACATCAGCCATGGCGATGATCGTCTTCGAACAGACGTCTTAGCACGCGGGGTGGGCTAGGAGGTCTGCTTCCGTATTTTGTGACCCAGGCTGAACCATCCAAACTCACTGTGTTCTGGAAGAGAGGAAGAGATTTTGGAAGTATTATTCCCAGGGAGTTCTTTTCTGAGAGCAAGCAGGGACTCCAGGTTCCCTTGTAAGTGTGTAGGACCCGGAGCCTGAGATTCAGCCCGGATGTGAGCGAAGCAGACAGTAGCTTTCCTCCTGAGCCGAGCTGGTGCTGTGCCCTCCCCAGCCCCACAAGAGCTTCAGTTTGTGGCCCAGGTGTGAATGTTTGAGGCCATGCGCTTCCTCCCTGAGGTGGGCTTCCACTGACCACAAGGTGCAGTGTTCTCATTTTTTTCAAAACAGTTTACATGGCTCAGGGATGATGGAGCCGTTTCCCCACGGACGTCAGCTCTTTCCCGATCCCAAAGCCTCCTCTGCCTCGCTCTCTGGAAGTGTCTGAGCGGGAAGGTCCCTTTTCTGGAACCTCGGGACCGGAGTGACTTTGGTTTGGGGTTCTTGTGATTTCAGAGTACCCGCATGCACACAATGACATGCCCGGGATGGGTCCCCAGTCTCAGTACAAACTTCCTTTGGGTTTTGTAAGCACTTGTCACCCACGTGGCCTGAGGCAACAGCCCGAAGTACCTGGGTGCCCCTGCCTTTGCCAGTCGCCTGTTGTGTGAGGTCAGGGGTGGAATTTTCTGCCTGTGGCTGTGTCAGTTTCCAATTTTGGAGCCTTTCCCACTTCAGATTTTCAGATTAGGCCTGCTCAGCTGTGGTGCTGTAAGAATGCACCACACACCTGCGGCCCAGGCCCAAGCGCTCTTCACTGTGACAGGGTCAAGTCGCCGTCTGTCTGGAAGGTCACTGCAGTTCGTGCCTGGCCTGTCCCCTCCCTCAGGCCAAGTGGCTGGGTTTTTCCCATTTTCTCCTTCAGACTTCAGTTCTCCTCAGTGTTCCATTCCTGGCCTCTGTTTCAGAGAAGCGCAGACACCTGAAGTCAGGTTTGCTTCTCCTGAGGGATGGGGGAGGAAGTCTCCCCGGAAGGCAGCCCTTGCAGGGAGGAAATGGATTCTGCCCTCAGCCTCACAGACTCCAGAACCCAAGGCCTACTCCCCGCCGCCACAGCTGTGCTCCGCTTCTCTCCACCCCTTTACCCCTAGCTCCTCTTCCTGGGTGGGCGTCAGCTCCCTTGGTTCCTGCGCTTCGGCTTTTTGAGTCAGATTCCAAGCTGTAGGATGTGTGGGAAGCACTGTCCGAAAGGCGCCATGCTGGGCAGGCGCTGAGAAGCCTCGAGAGCGACCCCCAGTCCGAGGCCAGAGGGCTGCAGACGCCCCGCCAGCCTGCGGCACCACTGCCCTCCAGGGGACTCGGGGCTGCAGGGGAATCCTTCACTTCCCCCGGCGCGCCTCGCCACAGTCTCCCCACCGAGCCCAGCTGTGCCCGGGCGGGCTCTTCATGTCTGTGGTGTTTGGGGGCCGTGAGGGGTCCCGGGCGACAGGAGGTGCAGGGCCGAGTTTACATCGGCGACACCAGCTGCCCTGCGGAGGACCGGAAGGGACAAAGCCAGCAGGCCCTGCACCGCGCACACAGCTGGCTGCCCTGGCGGGTGGGCGAGCTGCTGCCCTGCGGACTCCGCTTCCTAACCTGGTCGTGTTGCAGGTCATGGGATCCCTTTCGGGGTCATCTTCGGGGGCACTGATGTAAATGAGGACACCGGCCAGGAAGAGAAGAAAGAAGTCATGGGGAAAGTTCTCGAGGAAGCCAGGTAAGACCCCCAGGGACATCCTGGGTCAGACCCTGGTCTCACTCGGTACAAACTGCACTCATCAAAATTAAAGTGGAGAAGAAACACCACAGAACAACAATGACGAAAAGAGGCCATTGTTATGATTTGGGGATGAACTGAAGTGGGATGAAGGCCAGTCTTCGGGGAGGCTTACATCCACCACCTAAACCCGTCCCGGGCCGCTTCCCCCTTTGGCACAGTTTTATTTTGCCAGGTGCTGTCATTGTGAGCAGGTTGTGTGTGGCTCCCAGTGGCCCGGGTAAGCGTCCTTGGCAGCGAGACAGTGCCGTCTCTCCAGGAGAACAGTGCAGGCCAACTGCGGCTTCCTCAGCCCTCAGCTTGGGACCCAGCTTCTCAAAGCTTTGGCCGCAGTGTTCCGGATCTGTAGACCCTTTCTGAGTGGGGTCACAGCTGGCTTTCTTTTCCTTCCTTCTTTCTTTTGTTTCTCTTTGGGCTTTGGGACAGGATCTTGCTATGTGGCTCACGCTGCCCTTAGAACCGACTACATAGCCAGAGTGGCCTCCCCCGTGGTAATCCTCCTGCCTCAGCCTCCCAGCTGCTGGCTTTCAAAACTGAGCCTGTCTGCTGTGATGTGCGCTCCCAGCCACCCTGGGCCCCAGCTGCTGTCTGTAGCCGTCCCTGAGGGCCCTCAGGAGGCTGGGCTGTGATTCCCCATGTGCCCCCACCTAGTTCTCAGCCCTGGGAGGGGCATCACCAGCCCCCGCTGACAGCAGCTTCTGAGTTGGCTCCCGCTTCTGTCGCGCCCCATGGACAGGAGGCGCTGGTTTGCCCGGGTCTTCACCGGGAGTCCCAACCGGCAGACCAAGCCCAAGCAGAAGCCTTGCGCTGAGTTCCAGGTGACCACGCTGAACTTCAAAAGACAGGAGGTTCTGGTCAGGGTGGCGAGGATGTCCCCTCCCTGGTAACCCTGGAAAGAGCAGCAGGTGGCGAGTGTTGCTCTCCCTTCTGTCGCCCCCTTGGCCCTGTCTGCCTGTGAGCTGCCCTCGGCCCAGTGCAGGGACCTGCGTCCCTGTTTGCAGGCAGAGCCCTGCCCACCGCTGCACTCAGGGAAGCCAGTCAGGATCCAGGCATTAAACTGGTCTGACTTTGTCTGCAGGCAAAGCAGGCCCAGAAAACCACCGTAGCAGCACAGCATTCGGGAGCAAACTGGAAGTCTCGGTGGGAAAAACCACTCCATGTTCTCTGCCTAACAAATGCAATAATAAGAATTAAAAAGATGATAGCAGCAGTCCCCACCCTCTAAGACAAAAGCCTATAAAAATTGTGAAAGAAGAGGGAATTGAATTGAAAGAGTAATGCTCGTGTGTTCACTGATGAGAGATCGGTGGGGACCAGGAGGCTTCGGGGGACCCCAGGCGGTGGAGGGGTCTGTGCCCTTTGACCCTCGGGTCTCCTCTGGGTACGAATGGGCCCAGATTCAGAGTCTGCAGAGAGCCGTGCAGGCACAGGGAAGCCTCCTTACTACTGGGAGGCTTTGTATCACTGAAAGCAAAACAAGAGCAAGAAACTGCTCTTTAACCCAACAGATCCCCAGCCATCGGCTTGCTGTGGCTCAGCTGTCGTCTCCTCCCTGCTGAGCAGCCTGGCGGGGGCTGTGGAGGTCCTGTGAGGGTCCTGTCACGAGGTCACTGCCTGCTCTCGGCTGGGGCGCCAGGTCCCCACTGACCCATGGTTCCTGCTCCGCAGCCTGGATGTGGGTGTGGCCCCAAGGCCAGGGTGATGGATACTCGCTGGTCTGAGGCCTTCTGGACACCACTTCAGTGGACACACAATGTGGCAGACACAGACACGTATTGTCCTTGCACGAGCGTGTGTGCATGCGTGTGTGTGTGTGTGTGTGTGTGTGTGTGTGTGTCACAGCAGACAGGCATAGAAGCACTTCAGGGTTGCCAGCAAAAGGTGATCTGTCATTACAGGTTTTCTTAAAAGGTTTTTATACCCCAAAAATGTATTACCTTTAGATTCCTGTGATTCATAATGGAGGCTTATAGAGGAGAAATAATTCTGCGTACCAGAGCCATATTGAATGAATCCCGCACACGGTGTTATCATTAGTGTTATTCATTGCATTGTTATTAGCACAGGTATTGGTTTTTGTTTGTGGGGTATTGATTGTGGTTAGCAGGCAGGAAAGCTGCGTGAATCATAGATTTCTTGTCCAACACTATACAGGGCAATGTTTTCTATAAAACAAAGTATTAAATTTATCTAGCTCTGTGATGAATATTTCATTTTTAATCGAATACTTTTAAATCATTGGATTTTTATAGGGTATAACTTGAACTTTTTAATATTCAAAAGGTTTTTTCCTATATAGTGTAGTATTCAAACTTAATTTAGCATCAGCCTTTCAGCTTATAGGTATTATAATACGTATTTGATAATTGTGAATATCAACATTAAATAAAGAGCACTTGAAATTTGAGGAGATTGGTTTGTGAAGGGTCATCCAGGTGCATATTGAAAGAAACGTAATAGTTTTAGACAAACGAACAAACAAGAGCACAAAATGAAGTGCCTCAAAAATAGTTTCCCGGTTAGGAAATACGTAGCACGTTAGGTTAAACTATGCATATTTGCTGCTTTGCAGGTTAGAAATAGCTGAATATTGGTAATTTCATGTGGTTGTGAGCTACAGTTTTACTAAAGATTGTGATTTGTTTTGTTTTGTTTTTTGAGACAGGGTCTCTGTGTAGTTCCGGCTGGCCTGGAACTCGCGGCCGTCCTCCTGCCGCGGCCTCCTGAGTGCTGTGCCACCATACTCAGATTACCAAAGATGATTCTGACAAGCAGAATCACATATGAAAGTGAATAAACCTAGTTTGAAGTGGCAATGCATTGCAACAGTGCCAAAGCCATGGTTTTGTAATTTCCTCTCATCCCGGGCTTGGGGCTAGGACCCCTTGACCTGTCCGCCCTTGGGCAGAATCGTGTGGCCTGGATTAAGCCACGTGTGTCTGGTTCACTCCAGTCCCCCTTGTCCTTTCACTCAAGTGGCCTTCCTGACAAACGCCCTTCAGTACTCTCGTCCTGAAGCCTGGGGTCTCCGCAGGGACAGCAGTGACCACACACACACACACACACACACACACACACACACACCACTGCCCATCTGTCCGTGCCCCTCCCTCCTGTCACCTCCTGGGCTGGCCTGGGTTTCCCACCCTCTCCTCTCCTCCCTGCCCCTCCCCTTCCCCTGCTTGGCTCTGTTAGAGGTGAAGTCAGAGCTTTGTCCCTCTGCTGTCCTCTGATCTGGATGGGTCCTGCCGGCTGCTAGATGCCTGGTACTGCCATTGGGCTGGGGATAGAGCCATGGACACAGCCATGTCCCAGCTCCAGAGAGCTGCCCTTCCCACGGGAAGCCCAGGAACCGGGTTGTCACATTTGTCAGTTTAGCTTGTTGCAAATGCATCCCTGGGCCCATCCCTGAGCGTTAGCTACAGATTAGTCTGGGGGCAAGATGCATGGTTTTGTGTCATTGACACGCTGTGTGGCAGCGCCTCTCCTTTTGGGGGCTTGAGATTTTCCTCTGGCAAGTTTGAGGCTGTGAGTGGTGCATTTGCTGGCCTGCGGGTGTCTGATGCTTGCCCAAGTCCGGCAGTGGCATCAGTTCCCGTGGGGAGATAGTAGCAGAAAGCATCTCTTGGGTGTTAGCGCTGGCCAGGAGCTGCAGCGAGCAGCGTTACTGACCTGTCCGGTTCTGAAGCTCCCCAGTTCCCTGTGCTCCCTGAGCTGCTCTCCTTTAGCAGGTGTTACTTAGATTCTGTGCTTCCAGGTCACGCTCCCTCCTTGAGTGGTTCTTTCCCTGCAGTGATTATTCCTGCAATATTTGCCTAATGGTGAATTTCCTGTTGGCACTGTACCTTCTCCATTTGAGAACTAGAATTCCACCATGATGAGGAGTTGCCCCTTTGACCCAACTTACGTATTCCATGATTTATTCATAGCAACATGGACTCATACATCCTGTCTTAGTTACTTGCTTGTTACTGTGACACAATACCTAAGTTAAGGGAGGAGTTAAGGGAGGACAGGTTTATTTTGGCTCACAGTGTGTAGAGGTTTCAGTCCACAGTCAGCTGGCTCCGATGCAGGGTAGCATGGCAGAGGAGCTGGTGGAGGAGAAACAGTCCATGGCAGGGTTGCGGGAAGCAAGGAGAGATCCAGGGAGGAGGAGAGAGATGGACCCTGCCAGGCCATGCCCCAGTGCCCACCTCCTCCAACCAGCTCCACCCCCAACATCACACTCAGCTACAGACCCAGGGGTGGACTAATCCTCTCTTAGCGTGTCCTCCTAATGAGTGCCACACCCCATGACCCAATCACAGCCCCAAAGCCCCACCTATGAAGCTCTGGGGGGCCATCTAGATGCGAACCCTACCAGATCTTTATTTCACTTCCTTCTATGGATAGCCCATTCCTGGTACCCACTCTGGTATTCAGTTGTCCCGAATTTGGCCCCTGGGTATGCCTGACTTGGTGCTTGGGTCCTGCCATCCTGGATCTTCTTTTTGAGCACATTGCTACTTCCTGGCACTGTAAGATGTCCCTGGTTTATCCAGCTACACCTTATCCTGCTTCTACAAACATCCACTTCTCAAAGGATGTCTTGTTCCTTCTGGAGAATGTTTTTCAGAAACCAAGATCTATGCTCCTTGCTCATGGGCATCATTTATTCGAGGCTCTCCTAGCAAGGGATCTTGGGAACGTGGACACATAATCTGCACATCAGGTCTCTGTGGATCTGGGGAGCGTGGTCCTCACGTTGCACTTGCTAAGCTGAAGCTTGGTTTCAGGCACCTAAGAGAGGAGGGAAGGATGTTAGAGGATGTGCAGGGTGTGGGTGTTGGGAGCTGTAAAGTGGGGAATATTTCAGCACACTGGTGCTACTAACCCCTTGGGAGCTTGAAGTCCCTCAGGATCCCTTAGAGACATGGGGTCAGGTGGCAGGGGGTGGCGGAGACCCAGTGCCCAGGGATGGATAGAACCACATCTTGGGGACCATGCAAAGGCATGTCAAGGGGAAAGGAGAGGCCATCTGTATCCCATGCTACCAACAGGGCATGTGTGACAGGTGGGCTGGAACCATTGGGGCCCTCAACACAGAGGTCACCGTGACCTTAGCCAGAGCACATTCTCCTGGTAGCTTAAGGGGAAACATTTAAATGGGCTCTTGGTCTTATATTATCAACTCTACTGCATCTTTGCAGTGTCCTTCTTTTTATGCTTTTTATTTTCAATACTGTCTTAATTATTAGACTTTGAATGTTATGGTATCTAATACAAGTCCCATCTCTGAATTCTTCTATCAGAAGTTTTTGGGAGTTTGTTACCTCATTACACACATGAACTTTTTTGTTTGTTTTGTTTTGTTTTTTGAAACAGGCTCTCACTATGTAATTCAGGCTGGCTTTAAACTCACTGTGTAGCCCAGGCTGGCCTCAAACTCATGGAGATCCTCCTATCTCAGCCTCCCAAGTGTTGTGATTACAGGCGTGTGCCACCACGCCCGGCTCCACATATGAACTTTATTATTATTTTGTCAACTTCCAATGGAAATTCAATTGTGGATTTTGCTTGAAATGTTACTGGGTTTCTCATCCAATTTGATGAAAAGGAATATCTTTGTACTATTCCTATGTAGGGATGTGCTGTACATTTCCTGCTAATCTTCCTGCACTTATGACAATCACATACTGAATAAGTAGATCACCTTCACGCTACTTTGGCACTCTGCGGATTTGCTACAGAGCCCCTTGTACTGAGGTGCAGAGGGCAGTCACTGGTGGTGCCCTCAGCAGATCGGGTGCATGGCCCAGCCTTCCTTTGTGAAGCGCACAGCTGGGTCACCTTCTCTGGGTGCTGAGGGTGGATGGAGGAGGTCCTTGCTTCTCTCTGTCATGGTCACTTTTCTTTTTCCTAAGACGAAATACCCAACACTCACAACTTAAAGGAGGAGCTCATTTTGGCTTATGATAGTTGGCTGGCCTCAAGCAGGGCCCCTGCTGGGAAGGCCTGGTGGAGGAGCACTGCTCACCTCATGGAGGACAGGAAGCAGAGAAAGGAGAGGAGCCAGGAAGGGAGACGACCCTTCCAAGCCACACCCCAGAGACCCGCCTCTTCCAACACTTAAGCCACCTGTAGACCTCACAATCCAAGCACCTTTTAAAAACCTTGCCTCTGAGCCCATGAGGTTTTGGGGAACACCCAGATAAAAAAACCATAACATTCCCCTGCATCTTGCTTTCTGTTTTTCAAAACTTTGTCCCAACTTCTCTGACCTGACATTGAAGAAACAAGAAAGCTAGGAAGTTTCGAGGGCCATTTGGTTCACTTCTGGCACATACTTCTTTTTGTGATGTGAACAGAGATTAAACCTAATGGTCAGTGACCACGAGTAATAAAGATCGACTGCACCTTAAATTCAGTGTCTTACCTTGTCTCTCCTAATTTGTTCCAAAGAACAGCTCCGTTCATTGAATCCTGGCCTAACTGTTTCCATTATTTTTGTTCATTTCCCAGGTTTGCTGTCACATTCACAGACTCCATGAAGGGGATGGTGCTGAAGCAGTGGGTATGTGTTCCTCTGCATTCTGTTCCACTGGTGCTGGTGCTGAGGGAGTCGCAGAGCTGCGGAATGGAAAGACAGCCTTGTTAGCCCCAGGGTGCTCATGTTGACACTGCCACATAGTTCCCTTGCACTGATTTGTTTTTCTGTGTAGATACTCTTAAAACTTCACTAATTTTTAAAATATTGTCATCGAATGACAAAAAGAGCCCAAAGCAAAACTTTTAATGTTCTGTTGGTTTGCCTTTTATGTTCTTGGATTGGGAGATTCACAGGCCGAACTATAGTTGCTGCAGCAGCCTTGCTACCAGAGAGTAATCAGATATTAGGAGGCAGAGGTGATTTCTTAGGTCAGACTGTTGACTGGAGGAGTGTTACAGAGCCAGGACTTGGTAGATCTGAAGTTTAATTCTCTTATACACTTTTTTACCTTTAAAAATCTTGGCACATATTAGATATACACATGATCAGATTCATCATAGAGACTTTGTACCTGTACAAGATAAATCTTGATTCTTTTTTCCCCATTCCCCTCCCCTCCGTTCAGCCCCCCTTCCCCTCCTTATTTACAAAAGTTGTTTCCATTTTTTCCCTTCATTTCTTTTTTCTTGTCCCCCCTCCCCCCACCTTGTTCTCCTTCTCATTTGAACATTTTCTTCCCATTTCCCAATATCTATTGTACATTTTGGTCCTTATTAACACTTTCAGTTTCTCACACCAGAGAAACAATGCAGTATCTACACATGTGTGTCCTATTTATTTCACTTAAGTGTATGGTCTCAAGGTGCATCCATTCAGCTAGAAATGTCTCAAGCTTATCCTTCTTTACGGCAGAGTAGTACTACATTGTATAAAAATCCACATCTTCATTATCCATTCACCAGTTGATAGACATTTGAGCTGTTTCCAAGATTTAGCTATTACAGACTGTGCCACTATAAACATGGATGTGCATATTTTGCCGTGGTGTGATTCTCTTAATTCTTTCAGCAAAGATACCAAGAAGGGGGATAGCTGGGTCGAGTGAAATCCCTAGTTCTGTTTTTTGAGGTATCTCCACACAGATTTCTACGGTGGTTGCACCAGTCTGCACTCCCACCAACAATGGAGAAGGGCTCCTTTCTCCCCACACCCTGCCAGCATTTGTTATTGGTTGATTTCTTGATAGCAGCCATCCTTTCTGGAGAGACATGGAATCTCAGTGTTGTTTTAATTTGCATCTCTCGAATGACCAGTGATGTTTTTTCATATATTTATGTGCCATTAGTACTTCTTTGTCTGAGAAATGTCTGTTCATTTCAGATGCCCATGTTTTGGATTGGGTCTTTAAACTTGGGGGATCTGTTTTTTTCTTGAGTTCTTTATATATTCTAGATATTAGTCCTTTGTGTGAAGAACAGATGGCAAAATTTTTTCTCACACTGTGGTTTGTCTCTTCACTCAGTTGGTGGTTTCTTTTGCTGAGCAAAAGCTTTTTAAAAAGATGAGATCCCAGTTGTTGATACTTTGTGATATTTCCTATGTTATCAGGGTTTTGTTCATAAAGTCTTTGCCTACACCAATGTCTTCTAGAGTTCTATCTATTCTGTCTTCCAGAAAATTTAGTGGTTCCATTTTAATATGTAGATCCTTGATCCATTTCGGTTTAGTACATGGTGAAAGATATGGGTTTAGTTTTAATCTTCAGCATATGGAAAGCCAGTTTTTCCAGCAGCATTTATTAAAGAGGCTGTCTTTCTCACAGTGAAGGTGTTTGGGTCTTTTATCAAAGATAAGGTGGCTGAGTATGTTTGGAGTTGTTTCTGTATCTCTTAATCTGCTCCACTAATTCTCAGGTCTGTTTTGTTGTTGTTGTTGTTGTTGTTGTTGTTGTTTCCAGTACCATGCTGTTTTTATCACAGTAGCTTTTTAGTATAACTTCAAGCCTGGGATTGTGATGCTCCTTGCCTTGCCTTTGTTGCCCAGAATTGCCTTTGCTCTTCTAGGTCTCTTCTGGTTCCAAATGAATTTAAGGATTATTTTCTTTAACTTTATGAGATATGCTATTGGTATTTTCATTGGGATTGCATTAAATCTGTATAGCAGCTTTGGAAGTATGGCTATTTTCATGATATTGGTTCTTCCTACCCAAGAACAAGTGATACCTTTCCATTTTCTGATATCCTCTTCAATCTCCTTTTTCAGAGCACTGTAGTTTTCAACGTAAAGGTCTTTTACTTCCTTCATTAGGTCGATTCCTAGGTATTTAATTTATTTTGGGTGCTACTGTGAAAGGGGTTGTTTCCCTAATTTGTCTCTCAGTGAGTCTGTTATTTGTGTAGAGGAATGCTACTGATTTTTGATTGTTGACTTTGTATCCAACCACCCTACTCAATTTCTAGAAGTCTTTTGGTGTAGTTTTTGGGGTCTATGTAGAGTATCATGTCATCCTCAAATAATGATAATTTAACTTCTTTCCTTCCTATTCTTATTCTTTTATTTCTTTCTCTTGTCTAATTGCTCTGGCTAATGTTTCCAGAACTATATTGAATAAGAGTGGTGATAGTGGACGTCTTTGCCTTGTTCCTGATTTTAGAGTGAAAGCTTTCAGTTTCTGTCCATTTAGTATGATGTTAGCTTCTGGTTTGTCATAGATGGCTTTTATCAGATTGAGATAAAGACCATGTATTCTAATTTTCTGTAGGGTTTTTTTTTTTTTTATCATTAATGGGTGTTAGGCTCTGTCAGACACTTTTTCTGCATCTATTGAGATGATCATATGGTTTCTGTCCTTGGCTCTGTTAATATAGTGTATAACATTTATTGATTTGCATATGTTGAAGCATCCCTGCATCCCTGGGATGAATCTAACTTGGTCAGGGTGTATAATCTTCTTGATGATTTGCTGCATTCTGTTTACCAGTATCTTGTTGAGGATTTTTGCATCTATATTCATTAGGGAGATTGGCCTGTAGTTCTCTCTTTTCGTTGGATCCTTCTCTGATTTTGGTATCAGGGTAATGCTTGCTTCCAGGAATGAATTTGGGAGTGTTGCTTCCTTTTCAATTCCTGTAAAGAGTTTGAAAAGTAGCAGCATTAGGGTTTTCTCTAAATTTCTTATAGAATTTAGCAGTGAATCCATCAGGGCCAGGGCTTTTCTTTGTTTGTAGGTTTTTAATTACATCTTCAATTTCACTGATACTGGTTTATTTAGAATTTTTATATCTTCTTGATTCGGCTTTGGTAATTCATATGTATCTAGGAATCTGTCTATTTCTCCTGTGTTTTCCATCTTATTAGAATACAGGTTCTCAAAATAGGTATTGATCTGGATTTCTGCAGAATCTGTTGTGATTTCACCCTTTTCATTCCTAATTGCGTGGGTTTGAGTCTTTTCTTTCCTTTTTAAAAAATTTTTTGGTACGAGGGATAAAATTCAGGACCTTGTGCTTGCGAGGCAGGAGGCAGTACCACTGAGCTAAATCCCTGGCCCTCTTTCCTTTTTTGATAAGGTTGGCCAAGGCTTTGTCAATTTTATTTACTCTTCCAATCTTCTATTGATTGATTCTTCATATTGTTTTCTTAGCCTCCATTGCATTAATTTCTGCTCTGATCTTTATAATTTCCTCCTTCGAATGAGCTTTATGCTTGACTTGCTCTTCTTTTTCTAGAAGCTTGAGGTTCAACATTTGGTTGTTTATTTGAGCTTGTTCTATTTTTCTGATATGAGAATTCACCACTATAAATTTCACTTGTAGGACTGCTTTCATTGCGTCCTGTAAGTTTTGGTATGTTGTTTAATTATAGAAACTGTCTAATTTCTTCTTTAATTACATCTGCGATCCATTGGTTTTTCAGGAGGGTGGTATTTAATTTCCATGTGTTTATGAAGTTCTTGTGGTTTCTTTCACCATTGATTTCCAATTTCATTGCACTATGGTCTAATAATATGCATCTAATACTTTTAATTCCTTTGTATTTACTTAAGCATCTTCTATGAGCTAGTATGTGATCTATTTTGGAGAACATCCCATGTGCAGCTGAGAAGAATGTGTATTCTGATGTTGTGGGGTGGAATACTCTGTAAACATCTATTCAGTCCATTTGTTCAAAAGTTTGATTCAGTTCTGATATTTCTTTGTTGATTTTTTTGTCCAGTTGATCTGTCTATTTATGAAAGTGTGGTATTGAGGTCCCCCACTACAATTGTATTAGTGCTTATTTGATTTTTCATGTCTGTTAATATTTGTTTTATATAGTTGGGTGTGCTGGTATTTGGTGCATATATATTTAAGATTGTTATCTTTCCTCTTGGATTGCTCCCTTTACCAGGATGCAGTGACCTTCTTTGTCTTAATCAGTCTTGGCTTGAAATCCATTTTGTCTGCAGATAGATCACCTACTCCTGCTTTTTTTCTGGGTTCTTGTCACATAGCATATCATTTTCTATCCTTTGACTTTCAGCCTATGAATTTATTTTTGAATTATATGTGTTTCTTGTATGTATCATATTGTTGGATCTTGCTTCTTGATCCATTTTGCTAGTCTGTTTCTTTTAATTGGTGAATTGAGACCATTTACATTGATGATATAACTGATATTTATGGACTTATCCTTGTCATGTCATTTTCCTGTTGTTGGTTCCGTTTTTCCCCCCTCTGTTTAATTGCCTGCCTTGCCTAGTGGATTCATTCTGTTGGGATTCATGGAGTTATAGTCCTCTTTATCTCTTTCTAGAATGTCCTTCAGAACATTTTGGAGTGCTGGTTTGGTGCTCATGCATTTCTTCAGGTGCTCTTTGTCATACAAGTATCTTATTTCTCCATTGATTTTGAAAGATAGTTTTACAAGGTACATCAATCTGGATTAGTGGTTGTTTTCTTTTAGGCCTTGAAATACTGTAGTCCAAACTCTCCTTGACTTGAAGTTTTGTGTTGAGCAGTCTACTGTGATTCTGACAGGCTTTCCTTTATGTGTGATTTGTTTCTCTAACTTTTTCACTAGCTTTTAATAACTTGTTCTTGTGTTGAATTTCTGGAATTCCTACTATATATGCCTTAGATAATTACGACTAATTGGAGTTCTGTATGCCTTACTTATCTGTATGTCAAATTATTTTTCCATGCTTGGGAAGTTTTCTGCCATTACTTCTGTGAACAGGTTTTTATGTGATTTTCACTACCTCCTGCTTTTTCATTCATTCCCATCAATCTCATGTTAGTCTTCTTTGCATTATCTAGCAGCTGTTGGATTGATTTTTTTGTAGTCCCTTGCTATTTTTAAGAAATCTTTCTTTTCATGACCTCTAATCACAATCCTGTCTTCTAGATCTGATATTCTGGCCTCATATTGGTTCATTTTGCTGTGAATACTTTCAATAGAATTTTTAATCTCCTAGATATCTGATTGAATCTATTTCATGGATTCTACTTCTTTCTTGTGTTGACCATTCATGGTTTCCATCATTTTCCTAAGCTTCTCTATTTTATTTTAATCTCTATCTTCTCTAGATTCACTAATCATGCCCTTCATTATGACCATCATCTCTGAAGTTATGTGAGAAATTATTTCTGGTTTGATTTTTTCTAAAGCCTCATTCATCTGCTTTGTTACTTCCTCTGTTACCACTTCAGTGTCCAGATGGGTGGCTTCAGATTGTTCCATCACATTGCCCCCTGAATTTGCCTTTTGTGAGCTGGAAGTCTGGGGTTGCATCTTGCTGAAGTATCTTCTCATTTTCTATTTTTTTAAATCCTTGTAAATTGCTTATGGTGAGCAGCTTTATTGCTAGTATTTAGAACCCTTAGGAAATGACTACTTCTCAGAGATGTCTTCCAGATGTAGCTGACTTTTGGGTTTTGAGTTGGTTGCAAAATCCTACCTCTTCAATTTTCTGGGGATGGGAAGTTGCTGCCTATGTGGCCTATCCCTGGTTCTTTGGCACTGGCTTATAGTATTGTTTATGATCTTAGGCAATCTCACTATTAGCATACCAGGAAGAACAACTGATTAGAACAATTATGTCACCTTGGCTAAAGTAGTACAATCAGCAATATCTATAGCATCAAATGCAGCCTAGAAAATGACAAACTGTGGTGGCTATTATTTTGCCACTTTTGACCAATATTTGTGGTTTTATAACCAAATCTAAATCACCCAGAAAATTGTATACAGTAAATATGCCCTCAATATGGCAATTTTACCCTGAGGGGAGAAAATTGAAAAGGGGTTGGGGGGGAAAATAGAGAAAAAGAAGAGGAAGAGATGAGACGCAAAGCTTGGGGACAAAGGAAGATCATGAGTACCTTGGGAAGCTGGTGAGGAGGATGAAGGGAAAGAGAAGGAAGAAATAACAACAGAACACAATGACGACAGCAAGAAAGCTAGAAACCGTGTTCATACTCATATAAAAATGTCCACTTCAGGGCATGTCTCTGTTGTCACTCGTAGGCAGGGGCCAGATCTGTGTGGACTGATCCCAGCAAGCCAGTCTTAGATTTATGGAGGGGTAGTGGGTAATCCCAGCAAGCCTGCACCTTTAGTTCCACTGAAGTTCAGGCTGGTTTCTGGCTGTGAGCCCGGAACCCGATTTACTCAGCCTGCAACACTCTGTGTGCCTCCTGCCGACTTGAGCTCAGTTCCCTGCCAACTTAAATTCAGTTCTGCTTCACCATGACACTGGGAGCCCCTAGACAGGGCCTGCAGCTACTCTGAGTTCTGAGCTCAGTTGGGCCCTCTCCAAGATGGCCACCAGCCAATTGCCCTCACCTGGGAGACATCTGAACCCAAATAAGTCACCAGCCACTGCAGGCTGCTGCATCCACTGCTCCGTTCTACCAGTGAATTTCTCTGTGTAGGCCCTTGGGGTCATGTGACTGCAGATTTAAGCCACCCCTCCCACGCAATAAGCTGAGGCTCAGAGAGAAAGTGTCACTTGCCACCTCCTTCTGCATTAAGGTCTCTCTCTTCCCTCTTCCAGTGGGCTTCAATTCTCGCTCCAGATCCTGGCTGGGCCCCAAGGACCCAGTTCTCTCCCTTCTTTTCTTCCTCATGTTGCTATATTCAAGCATCTGGACACCAAATCTCAGAGAGGCTGTTTCTCTGCTGCTCACCACTCCACCGTCTTCCTGGAAGTATCTCCTATCCAACTCACTATGATGTGGGGAGGTGAATGAGTTGGGGTGAAGTCCTCATGGAGGGACAGAAAGACAGCTAAGAGCTGGCACCCCCAGGACCCAGAGGAAGCCAGAGTGGGCAAGGCTGTTCCCTGGCCATGGACCTGCAGTGAGCTGTGTCCCCTGTCCTGAGACCATGCTCTGCCAGCTCCTTGGACATACACACTGCTTACACCCTCACCACCCACAGGCCCTGGCCCTGCGGCTGCTGTTTACACAGCTCGGGTCTGCACACTGTGGTGCTGGTGATGGCTGCAGCAAAACCGAGCTGGAGCACGCAGCTCAGACTCTTGGACCTGTGCTGGGGAGGACTCTCCCACGAGTGCCCGCTGTCCCTCTTCACATCACACTCTGCAGGCTGAGACTGGAGGTTTTCTCAGTGCAATCAATGCACTGTTGTTCTCAGAATGAAAAACAGAAACAAACCCTGTGAGCTCCCGCCCTCCAGCTTTGTGCTCGTGTTGCCAGCTCCCTCTGGCTTCCTGAGGTGGTCATCTAGGTCAGCACCCCTGGATGAGTCTGTGGACCTGGGCATCCAGGACCTTTGAGGACCCCACAAAGCCAAACCACTTTTCCTAGAAGCTAAGACACTTGCTTCTTTCCTTTAGGAAAAGTGGTGGTGAGCACCCTGCCAAGGCCTGTGTCCCAAGGGGTTGGCATTGCCGGTGGTCCCAGTGTCTGTGTGTGCCCAGCCTGTTCCACTTGCTGTGTCTTTGTGAAGCAAGGCAGGTATAAGCTTCCCGCTGTTCAGTGGGTGCGTGATGCCATGCCCGTGTGGGGCAGAGCTGCATGGAGCATTGTGTGGGGTCAGCAGCAATGCTCTCCTGTCCCCCTGCCAGGTACCACACACCTGGATGGGCCCTGGGCACAAGCCAGACTTGTTCAGACCCGAGTGCCCGTTGGACATAACGACTGGCAAAGGTTGTTGGCAATGACAAATGTGAGATTTCAAGTAAAAATGAGAATTTTAGCGCTGCCATCACATTGGCTTCTCAGCAGAAAGGTAATGTCTTGGAAGTACGTGGACACCAGCCCTGACAGGTTCCCAGATGGTGGCCGGTCATGTGCAGTCCTCACCTGTCCTCAAAGATCCTCCCTCACTAGCTGCAAAGCATTTGGAAACCATGGGGAAGGCAGCAAGCATAGTTCAGTCTTGGATAGGGCAGAAGAGGCAGTGTAATCATGCTAATAGAATCAGAGGCTGACATGTTCCCACCAGCTGGAACCACCAGTGGTCCACGCATGGCTGTCCCATCAGGTGGCCTGAACCACTGGTGGTAGGCGAGGTAGTCATGCATGGGATGGTCACTCATGTACACTGATGGTTCAACCCCCTGGCAGCGAGACATGAGTTATAGCCCTATTGTGAACGGGAGCATTTGTTTTTGAAGTTTAAAGGGGTCGGTTGGTTATTAAATTTGTTTTGGGTCATATTTAAAAATTTATTCTTTTGCCTTTTAAAAATTACTAGACTTGCTTTTTTAGGACAAGACCATTTATTTTTCCAATTTTTGTTTTTTATTAGTACATGTTTGCAGTTCATGATGTTCACATTTCTCGTGGGGAATCGGTACCTTTCTGTACTTTTTTGATGTGTGGATTTTTCAATAAAGTTCAGTTCAATACTGTTATTTGATTAGTTTTGGTAATAAAAAATACGTATGACTAATATAAAAGTTTACTATTCACCTGTATTTATAGGATTATTTCAGATAGATTTTTGTATAGAGTCTACTTTTATTTGTGTGCTATGAAGAGTGATGCAGTTTCTGAGCACTTACGTCTGGCTATCCTTTACAGAGCTCTGGATTTTAATTTGGTGCTCTGGAATTCAGGGAGCAGGCTCGGCTCCGGTTACAGTTCAGTTAGTCTTACCTAATTATTATCGAGCCAGAGCCTGATTTCAGCAATCCCAGATTAGAACGGTTGATGGAACTTGCTACTTACTGCTTTTGTGATTTCAAAAGCAACAGTAACGGAAAACAAGTCCAGCACTTACACTTTCTCAAACTTCATTTTCAAAAGTAATGAAGTGAAGACTCACATGAGCACAGGCTGCCATCCAGGGCCGTGTGCCTGATTCGAGTAGCGAGACTTTAAAGAAGAGGAGACGAATCCTATTCACTGTAGTCCATGTTGTCTAAGCCGTCACCTGGAGGTGGCTGTCCCACTGCATGCTGTCATGCCCCCTGCTCCCTCGGGAGCCGGGACCTCTATCCGCTCCATTTCCGTTCCCGGTGACCCTCATGGTAGGTGCCAGCCAGGAGCCCCCCGAGTCCAGCGTCCCTGGCTTTGCATGTGGAGACAGAACTGCGTGCCCATCTGATGCCACGTGGCTAACTCATCTCAGGTCTGCGGGTACAGCTCACCCTAAGTCCCCACCCTCCATCCCAAAGTCGGGCAGAGCCAGCCCTGACCCTGGACTGTTGGTGTGGCTGGCTGCACCCCAAGATCCAGCGTGGCAACCCATCCTAAAGCACATGTCCTCGTCCTCTGCCACACACTGCTCCTCAACCCTGGGCACAGCCACGCCTCTGTTGGGACCAAAATCTTCCCAACTCCCCTGTATCCCCGTCTTGCTGTCTCCACAGGTACTTGGTGTGAGGATGACTAAGGAGACTTTTTATCAGTTCTGGAGACTGAACCCAGGGCCTTTGTGCTGAGCTCTGTGCCCAGCTCTTTAATAACTTATTTGTTTTTTAAGACAAGGTCTCTCTAGGTTGCTAGGTTGTCCAGGCTGAACTGAATCTTGTGTTTTCCTGCCTCAGCCTCCCAAAGTCCTGGGATGATAGGTGTGCGCACCATGCCTGGCTGCATGAGATGTGTTATATGACTTCTGCACCAAGTCTTCAAAGCCAGTGTGCCTTACACACCTGCCGCACATCCCAGCCGGGACAGCTGGTGCTGGGTGTGTGGCAGCCACGAGGTGCTGCGGTGGTCCACACAGCTCTCTGCGTGATTTCTACAACAGCCGCCTGGATCTGCAGCAGCTCCGCCACACCTGGGTCTGCTCTGTACCCTAAGTGTCAACTCCGAGAAAGGCGAAGTGCTGTGCAGGGAGGGGACTTTGGAGGCCGGGTTTATAACCTGTCACTGCCTGACTCTCCACTGATTAGTTTCATTGGATTTCCGTAAAGATGGTTTTATCTTATCTCCTGTAATTTCAAATGCCCTTGCTCAGGCTCAAGTTGTCATTTTTCAGCAGTGTTTATGTCACCACTACCTTGACCCCTCTCTCCGTCCAGGGGCCGAGGTCCCCCGGCTTCCTCAACAGGAGGCTCCTCTTGGGGCGTCGGTGCTCTGCTGGTTGCAGGTGTCACAGACTCAATTTGGCATTTGAAAGACTTTGATTCACTGCATGGTTCCACCTTTTCCCTATACCTTGTGGAAATCTTAGACGCCTCCTATACAGCATTTTGCTTCTTGTTCCACTCTGTGATAGATATGCAGATTGCAGACTTCTCGTTCAGTCCATGTGCAAAGTGTCTTCTCTAAATTCATGAGAAAACATAAACATTTCAAAAAATTAAACACAGGCTGTTAATTTTAACAGCAGCCTCTTGTCCCACAGAAGCAGAGATGAGGGTTTAATAGGTCCCCATGGCTTCAAACCCTTTGTGCCCACAGTCTCTTCCAACAAGCATTCTTCTTTTTGTTTTTTGAGACACGGTCTCACTATGTAGTTGAGCCTGGCCTTGAACTCACTATGTAGCCCAGGCTGGCTTCAAACTTGCAGCGATCCTCCTGCCTCAGCCTCCCGAGTGCTGGGATCACAGGCTCAATCCACCACACCAGGCTCAAAAAGCATTCTTCTAAGAGGATGGCATCTGAATGCACAGCCGCTCTATGAATACTTTTTAAAACCCCAAGTCTGAGTGAGTGTTACTTGACACAGTCCTCAGCTTGGAAAGCAGCAGCGACAGGCGAAATGCCACAGCAGCGTGCTGGGCTGAGGTCAGCGTTGTTCGAGCTTTCTGGTGTCGTCCTCTTGTTAGCGGTTTTATATTTTCATTTAGACAGAGTCCTTGTCTTCCGGGGCCTCGTGCATCCACCCCGCCTGGCAAGCAGAGATGCCGTCTTTAACGTGGTAGCGGTGTGCGATACCGGATGAGTGACTTCACCCGCAGCGTGATGGACGCTCTTTTGCACTAAAATGCAGAACGGGAGGCTGAGAGCGGCGGCACCACAGGCAGCGGCCGTGCCGCGGGTGAGCGTCAGGAGGCGCCGGGTTAGAGCTGCCCTGACCCGCTCAGGCTGGGCTGAACTAACTCGCGGAGAGTGCGGGAGAACCTGCTGTGTCCTGAGCTCCTGAGTCCCCTCTGCCTAAGCGGCTCGCTCTGTCTGTTCATCTCTGAAAACCGCCAGCGGCGACTGGAGCTGCAGCCGCACCTTCCAGCCCGGTTTCCACCCTCGCGGGGCCTTGCACACCTCCAGCTGCTGCTTCAGTCCTTCCTCAGCCCATCCAGGGGGTCTGGCCCTCCCTGACTCGCTCCCACTGGAACCTCCGGGATCCACGACATCTCGAAGCTGAGCATTTTCATCACGTCTACTGAGCGTGGCTTCCTCAGATTTCTTCATGGAGCCGCCTGCGTGCCTTCTTTCTGTTTTTTCCTCATCGTGAACAAAGGTCTGCCGTGTACCTGGGCCCCACCCCGAGCATCGCGTCTCATCGGACAGGCAGCTGGGACTTTGCGCGGCTCCTGGACCCCGACAGCAGTGGCTCCGCGCTGACCTCTCCAGAGACGCAGCGCCTTGAAAGCCAGAATTCCACTCTGGCCCTTCCGCCGCGCCCCTCCGCCCGACCCGCCGCCCGGCCTCGCCAGATTCACCTTGGTGGTTCTCCTTCCCCGTCCTGGGCGCTGCCTAAAGGATATGATAGGACAGGATCCCGCTCACCTTGTCTTGCTTTTCTCTTTCCTTTCTCCTCAGTGCTGGGCATGGAACCCAGGGCCTCACATACACTAGGCAGGTGCTCCGCCACGGAGCCACTCCCAGACCTACTCTTTACTCTCCTTGAAAAATATTTCTGTGGTTCCATTGCGGGAGTTCATGGCATGGCTGTCTCGTCCACCCCCTTTTGAGCATATTCGGGTTTTTTCCTTGCTTGGTAATAGATTTTTTTTGAGTCAGGGTCTCGCTGTGTAGCTCAGGCTGGCCTCAAACCCATGGTGATCCTCCTGCCTCAGCCTCCCGAGAGCTGGGACCGCAGGTGTGTGCCACCATATCCAGCCTGGTAATAGACTTCAGATTTTTCGTGGAAGAGAGTAGAGGGAGGAAAAAAACACACCGTGTGCCCTGAGAAGTGTGTGCTCTGCGACACAGATGCATCTTGTGACTGGTCCATGTATGGGCTTTGCTTTCTTTTACGCAGTTTGAGATTATTTTATGCATATTTTTAACAAAGCCACAAGCAGATGTATTGTAATTTCAAAATAAGTCATTATTATTTTTGCCAGCTGCATTAAGTTGTGCACATATTATAAAAATGGTATTTGTTGTGGCTTCCACTTGCAGGCAGCTTACTTTCAGGGGCTTAACCCCTGTGTCGTGGGCGCCAAAGACTAGAGAGTCTTTGGGGTTCCTGTCTGTTATTCCATTAGAAGAAGACAGCAAAAGTTAGCATTTGCGTGTCTTCTAAAGGCACCTTTTGTAGATCCCTGTGCGACAGGTGTGGCTTTCCCAGTCTAATAATCAGTCGATTCAGCAGTAGTTTCTCATAGACATTGCAGGGCAGAGTCTGCCCCTCCATCCCGTATGCTCTGTCTCCTTTTCATTTTATTTTAGTAATATAGTAAAATAAGAAGTATCGATGAGCTCATCTGTCTAGGTGGGTGCCACGCACAGACTTTGAGTCATGCCAGAGCGAAAGAAGCAAAGAAAATGAATTTGCACTTGGATCATTCGTATCACTTTAATGTAGAAAATGATTTTCAAAGTCAATACAATAAGCCACTTGGCTTTTGCCAGATTTCTTTTAGCACGGTGATTGGAAGTGACTCAGGTGCACGTTGCTTTTGGACGATGGCTCTATCTTTCGACTTGCTCAGATAAGGTCTTACGCTAGCTAAGTGCCACGTGCTAGGGGTCCACGCCGGACTGGACGCTCATCTTTTCCAGTTTTCAGTAGGCTTTAGAGAAATAATCCCCAGGGGTGGGTAAAGGGCAGCAGATAGATCCAGACGCCTCGGTGTACGGTTAGCCCCTTCTCACCACAGGGTAGAGGTACTGGTTTAGCTAACTTTTTGGGAGAAGAGTGAGCTTTCTTGAAAGGAGTGTTTTGTTTGTGTGTCTCTGATCGCAGAGCAGATTTATGAGGAAAGCAGTGGCAGGACTGTAAGCTCTGGCTTCCCCTTCGAGAATCGGATTCACCGGGAATTCAGGGGAACCATCGCTGTTGAACACGGGTGCGAACATCTAGGCCAGGACCCCGCCGGTGTGTTTGCGGCAGACCTTTGGCAGAGTTCATCTCCTGACAAACTTCCCAGCCAATGCTTTAGACGGAAGCTGAGGAAGACACGTTCCAAGCCACATCCCAGTGTTCCTGTCATCTTCTCCAGCTGTCAGCGAAACTATAATAAAGCGACAGGAATATTTTAGGACTCCCAGCTTCAGCTTCTAATTTCACATGATTGGTGCTCTCCATTTTCTTCCCCCATTAAAGCTTAACTAGTAGAGAAGGATTTTTGAAACTGTTTCTGAAGGCTTGTTAGTTCTGGGGCATCTGGAATTCAGTAGGACAGCCGGGATGGTTGAAGGCCTCTGGTTCAAAATCAAACAGGAAACAGGACGCTAGACCAGTCCCAAACCAAGCGAGCCTCCTGTGAAGGTGCTGACTTCGCCCGGAAGCCGCTGGCCTGGGCCTTCCTGCGTCAGTCTCCCCATGGTCGCCTCTGCCCTCCCCCAGCAGGGCTGCCTGACGGTAGCTTCTTCCCCAAAGTGTAAAACTGACCTGGGGGCAAGGCCAGAGTGAACCAGCACACCCCATGCAATGCTAGGGCCACACTGTGCCCTACACACATGCGTGCACACATGCACATGTACACACACACACACACACACACACACACACGCACGCACGCACCCTACAGCTCAGGGCTGTGATTTCCCTGACTCCTCTCACTAGCTTAGTCATTTGTGCATGGGTCCAGAATATTTAGGTCACAGGACACAAAGACGTGCACTCTGGACTTTTTCACAGAAATGCCTGTAGTTTGTTCAATTAAGAGAAACAGCCTTTGGCATCTACAGATCCTTGCTGCCATTTCACAGTGGCTGGCTGGACCGCCTCCTCTTCTACCTTTGTGTCCAAACCTGAGTTTGAAAAGCTTTCTGCCACATTTCACAGTGAGCTGGAAAAGCATCTCTTTTCTCTCTGGCAGTTTGTTTAGTTTTGTTTTCTTGAGATAGGGTCTGCTATGTGGTCCAGGCTGGCCTTGAACTCACAGCGATCCCCATGCCTCACCCTCCCCAGTGCTGTGAGCACAGGCGCGTGCTACCACGCCCGGCTTCCCTCTAGTAGTTTTGTGAGACACCACAAGGAGCAGCAGGTTAATGGCAGCCTCACGAGGGCTGCCTCTCCCGGGAGGCCAGCGGCTGTGCTTGGGCTCCGGCCCTGAGGTCAGCCTGGGCTCCCATGGGAGGAAGCTGTGCCCCAGGGCTGGGGTTTGGTTTCCCACAGGTTGGATACTGGGTCCTCCTGCCGTCCCTCCCTTCCTGTGCTCCTCTTTCTCTTCTCCCTTTGTCCTGCCCCCTGTCCCACCCCAGGCTCTGTGTCCCCCCCACCCCCACCCCGGGTGCTGCCCCTGGCTGGGCCCAGCCCAGCAGCTGCTGCACTAACTCGGTAACCACAGTGAGCCCCGTCCTCTGCTTCCTGCTGGGCAGAGCTGTGTTTCTCACGGCAAAGCCCAGGTGAGGTGGAGTTGCCCGTGCTGGCAAAGCCGGGGGGTCTGTGCAGGGCAGCGGGGTGGCGGGACATGTGAATTGGCTCACGGGATTCAGCAGTGCCTTATTTTATCTCCAAAAGCCTAAGATGGACTGTCACACTTACCTTTGTTCTTTCTCTCCTTCAAAAAGCCACACGCTCAGGGTAAGATCTATGTCCAGAGTCAAGGTAAGAATGTTTATATGTAATATATATATATATATATACACGTACACGTTATATTTGAAAAGAATGTGTCCTTTAGAGATACATATTGAAATGCTTGTGGATGACATACGATTTCTGAGATTTGCTTAAAATGATCAGTACAGTGGGTACATTTTCATTATTTTCCAACTCTAGAATAAAAGATGAGGAGAAATTACGAAATAATCAAACGGCAGATCGAGTACCCTTTCTCGAGTAGAAGTGTAACATACTCCATCTATGCTGTGTTTAAGCAAACAAAATAAGACAAAGAACCCAGCATTCCACCACTGAGGAAGGCTGAGGCAGGGGGATTGCGAGTTCAAATCCTGCCTGGGCAAGCCAGCGAGACCCTGTCTCAAAATACAAAATTTAAAAACGACTGGGATGTAGCTTGGGGCAGAGCAGCCCTGGGCTGGGCCCCAGGGCCACTGGCAGCATCCAGGCCCTCAGGGAAAACAGCTGAGCTGCAGGTCCAGCTGGCCTCGGTCACCTTTCAACAGAATGGGTGGGGGCAGCCAAGGCACTGGGGCTAGTGTGGGCGAGTCCAGTCGGAGGAAGCAGCCTGCCCAGGCGTGCAGCTGCCGTTCCCACTGACCCACACTCCTTTGTAAGGGGTCCTTTTGTGTCCATCAACCTTTCAGCATTCATCTGTTATCATTTGAAGCATTTAAAAATTTTTAATTTTATTGCTACAATTTGCATACGCATAGTGACCCATTCATCACAGGACTTTGTACTGTGCGGAGGTACCTTGATCCCTCTTGTTTATCCCCATTTCCCTCCTGCATTTTTAACCAGTTTAATTTTTATGCTTCTTTCACAACCTTCTCATTTGAGCCACTGTGGCCTTTTGTTTGTTTGTCTGATGCCTTCCCAGAGAGTCGTCTCACAAGCTGCTGCCAGTCCACGCAGGACGTCCTGGCGCAGGGCTGGCCCCGCGGGCTGTGTGTGGCAGAGAAAGCTCAGAGAGTTTCTCCATCACAGCCCTACTTATTCCTCAGAACCCGTATTTTTAGTCTCATGTAAGATGTGATGGTTTTAACTGATTCTGATTCCTTCGGGTGAACTTAATTTCATTTAAACATTTTATTTAATTCAATTTTAATTTAGTTTTTTAGTAAAAGAGACCCAGGGTTGGTGTTGTAAGGCATCAGAAATTGGGACAGGGCAAGGTGAAATTAGATGAAAATAACGCCAAGCTTTATGTTTGTATCTTTGTTTGAGGCAGGGTCTCGCTGTGTAGCCCAGGCTGGCCTTGAGCTCATGGTGATCCTCCTGCCCCAGCCTCCCCAGTGCTGAGATTATGTCAAGCTTTTTAGTCCCCCTTCCCGCTGTCCCTTGTACTTTGCATCATTCATGGCAGATCCTAGTCACAGAGTGAGCTTCCCAGGTGGTTTGATGACCAAACTTCGCAGCCTCTCAAGACAGCTGTCAAATGTTCCATGTGAATTGTCTACATTTTAAAATGTTTATTTTCAAAGGAAAATGTAAACTTAGGAAACAAATCCTTCTGAGGCAGTGACCCAGCCCCAGGCAGCCATGCATGGCTTGTGAGAGTTGAGGTTAGGAGTTTTAAATAAAGGTATAGCTTTTACCTTGGGCTGTTAGAAGTAGGTTGCTAACATCTTAGAAACTTCTTAAAAATGCCTTTCAGCCAGGTAGGGTGGCACACACTTGTAATCCCATCACTCCCAGCACCAGGGAGGCTGAGGCAGGAAGATTCCTGTGAGTTTGAGACCAGCCTGGACTACACAGCGAGACCCTGTCTCAAAGGAAAAAGAAAGCGGGTCTGTGTGGCCCTGAGGAGTGTGGCCCAGTCCTGGAGGGTGGGGAGGGGTCGATGGTCATTCGTAATCTGGGTTTACTTGAAAGCCGTGGCCCAGTGTGCTCAGAGCTGAAACTTCAGCCACCATGGCTGGCAGGATGCCAGCAGCTCTGCAAAGTGAGCTTTTTTCTCTTTCCTTTGACCAGGAATTGCAACAATACCAAATGCCGCCTTTGACTGGAACAGCTTCCTCCAGCGCGCAGGTGAGGTGAGCAGGGCCTGTCACACTCAGGCTCCTGAGAAATCCACTGGTCCAGGGTCAAGGGCAGAAAGTGAGGCCATGAACAGGGACAGGGCAGCAGGAAGTGACACCACGAATGCAGATAGGAGAGCAGGAAGTGATGCCTCGAACAAGAACGGTGCAAGGCGAGCCTGGAGAGCAAGCTGAGCCCTGCTGCCTTCTGCGCCTTGGGGGGACCCACTCCTGAGGACAGCAGAGCAGGTGGTCAGCGGGGCCTCGGCCTTCCTGATGCTGTTCTCAACACCACTTCTGAGACTCACTCTGTGGCTCGTTTGGTCTTTATCAGATGACAGCCTCATGCATTCCCTCTGCTTTACTCTGTTAATTACAAGTCAAGGCCTGGCATGGTAGCGAATGCTTATGATCCCAGCTATTCAGGAGGCTGAGGCAAGAGAATCCAAGTTCAAAGCCAGCCTGGGCAACTTAGTGAGACACTGCCTCAAAATGAAATTGTAAAGGGGTAGAGGGCATAGCTCAGTCATAGAGCACCCTGAGTTCAATCCCTAGTACCAAAAACAAGTGATTGGTGCAGAAATGTGAGAAGTCAGAGAAAGAGCTAAGGTTAAGTCACCTGAAATCTCAGCACCAAAAGGGAAAGGCCATTCACGTTTAGTGTGGTCTTTCTCATATACAGGGTTGTTAAAGGACAAAAAGAAAATGAAGCACTACTTATGACTCTAACCTGCCTTATTATTCATTGTTTCCATAAGAACAGAGCTTTCTGACTTTGTAAATGAGAGTGTCAGAGCCAGGAGGTACAGGGAATCAGACATAAAGTCAGAGGAGCTCTGGGCATGTCCTCCAGGTGACCAGGGCCCTGGTCAGTGGACAGTGTCCCATGCTTACGATGTCTCTGGGTTCAGTTCCGCCCCTCGGGTTTCTGCCATTGCAGCTGGTTTCACCTACTCTTGAACCTCGCCAAAGTGCGATCCCACAGCAAGGGCTGGTTTATAGCTGGCTTTCTCTGTTCAGTGAAATGTTCAGAATTTCTCCATCTCCTCGTGAACACCTGTAGCTCCCTTTGTTATTGCAGTGTAGTATTCCACTGTATGGATGCACCATAGTTGGTTATTGGCTTTCCTGCAAATGGACTTGTGGTTTGTTCATAGTTTTAACTGTAAGTATTCTCGAGTCAAGGTTTTGGTGCGTGTGTTTTTGCTTCTTTAATACAGGCCTGTAAATTGGATAGGTTGATTATTGGGTAGAAATATAAAAATGAGCCACAAGGGGGCAGGCTGGAAGTATGGCTCTGTGGTAGAGCTCCTACATGAAGCACAGAGTCCTATCAGCACCTCATAAAAACAAACAAACACCCCAAATCCCAGCCAAACTGCTTCCAAGGTCTTTAGCCTACTTTTTCTCTTTTGAGGGGCACTGGATATTGAAGCTGGGGCCTCCACACGGGGTTTTCAACAGCCCTTTTTTGTGTTTATTTTGAGACAGGGTCTTGCTGAGTTGCTAAGTTACCTAGACTGGGCTGGAGCTTGGATCCTCCTGCTTCAGCCTCCCAGGGTTCTGGGATTGCAGTTGTGCATGACCACACTGTGTAGCTTTACCATGCTGGGCCTGCCGAGTTGGTGGGGACAGTCTCCCATTTTCATTATTCTGGGGGATAAGGCAGCAGTTCCCTTTGGATCCAGCTCCCCTTCGTATGCACAGTGCTCATTCTGGTCTCATGCTCAGTGTCAGGTTGGCCAGGCATTTTGTCCTTTCTTACTGCAGTGCCCTTTAGGGATTGGTTTGCAGCAATTCTTCATGGTCTAGCTACAAGACTTCTGTCAGATGTCCGTACTGTGAGTGTCTTTCCCATTCTGTTTTTGTCTTTTCTTTTTCTTAACCATGTCTTTTGAAGGGCAGTTTTAAATTTTGTTGAAGTCTAATTGTGTCAGTTTTTTCTTTAATTTTTTTTTGGTACCAGTGATCGAACTCGGGACCTTGCGCTTGCGAGGCAGGCGGTGGAACCACTGAGCTAAATCCCCAGCCCATATTTCTTTTGAGTCCTGTCTAACAAATCATCACCTCCCTAAGGCAGCAGAGATACTTTTTTTCACCTCTAGAAGTTTTAACCTTTCCAGTGCTTTCATTTAGGATTATAAATCCATTTGAAGTTAATTTTTGTGTGTAGTGTGAGGTAGGGATCAAATTTGTTTTCCTGTAAGAATATCTAGTTGTTCTAGTATCATTTATTAAAAATGTTCTTTTAGCCAGGTGTGGTGGCACACGCCTATAATCCCAGCACTCAAGAGGCTGAGGCAGGAGTATCTCAGTGAGTTCAAGGCCAGCTTGAACTACATAGGGAGACCCTGTCTCAAAAAAATTGAAAAACTAAGTAAAAATGTTCTTCCATCTCTTTTAAATTGCTTTTGTGTCCTTGTTAATAGTTAATTTACTATATATGAGTGGGCCATTGATCTATATGTCTATCTTATCCATGTAGATTTTTAATAAATATAGAAATCAGGTAGAATTAGTCAAGAGCTTTGTTTTAAAATCATGTCAGGTAATATAGGTTTTTTACATGTCCATATAAATTTCAGAAGCATCCGTGAGTTACTATAAAATCCTATTTCATTCAGTCTATAGAGCAATTCAAGGAGAATTAACATCTTAACAACACTGTCCTAAAATCTACAAATATAATGTGTCTGTTTAAGTCTTATTTATTTTCTCTTTGTAACCACTTTTGCAAATCTTTCATGCCTTTTAAAAATCTCTTTATTGTTATTAGTCCGCATCCGCAGTACACAATGTTTACCTTCCCCGGGGGAGCTGGCCCGAGGGCGCCACCCCTCTTCCTTCCTCTTTCACCCTCTTCCCTCCCCTCTCTCCACAGTCCCTGCCTCTCCATCCTCTGCCCACGTGAGGAAGACCCACCTCTCTATTTCCTTTTGTCTGTCTTTTGTTTTGCTCTTTACTTACACTTTAGGTGTCTCTTACAAGAGAAATTGTGTGATATTTAAGTTCTTGTGCCTCATTTATTTCACGTAACATTGTGGTTTCAAGGTGCATGCATTAATAAATATGCCTAACTCTTATTTCTGATGCAATTATAGGCTCGATTTTTTTTTAACCTCCAATTGTTACTAGGCTGTGGAAACACGGTTGATTTTTATATGTTGATGTTGTATCCCACAATTGAGCAGATTTACTTGTTACATCATGGCTTCGGTCTCCTTAGGTGTTATTTTGAATGCTGTGAACGAATTGGGCCTGCCCCTTTTTCGGACATTTAGACTTTTTAAGAACGCTCCTGGGGGCAGCAGCGAGGGTGCAAGGACGCTGTCTTCATGCCCCCGACATTGTTTTTTCGGCAGGAACTCCTCACCGCGGGGCCTCTGGGTGAGACTGCGCCTCACCTCGTCAGCGCACTCACACAGCAGGCAGGGTCGTCCCTGGGAAGGCGGTGGTCACAGTGGGTCACGGTGCAGGGAGGGCCCTTTCCCCGCGGCGGAACGCCCTCAGGCCACCGGTCCCCTGCGCGCTGTGAAATCAGCATAGTCGTGCTGCTCCCCTGGAATTCTATCACCCAGGGTCCTTGCTAGTCCACAGAGGAGGCCCACGGTGCATGTTAGACACAGGAGCTCTGCTCCGAGGGGCTGCAGGTCAGGGTGGGCATCTGCAGCTGCGAAGGCCGCTCTGATCTTCCGGGAAGACACTGAGCATTCACGATCACACCCTGCCCTCGGCTAGCAGGGAGGGAGATGGAGTCCCAGAGATCCCAACAAGGCTTTGTCTACCTACCACATCACCGTAGTTTCCCTTGAAAAGAAAAATCTCCAGGTGTTTTGCTGGAAATAGTTTTCATAGCACGCTCATCAATCCCGGAGAGGGCAGCCTGGCCGATCCCAGTGTTACAGACACCCCGGCCCGAGCACTCCATCATGCCAGTAACAGGCCGGCCCTGCTGGCCGTGAGCTGATTTCATCTCCAGTACATCATGGGGTGGGCGTGGTGTAACTGAGATTTGTAATTTCCAAGAGCAGGGCAATCCATCACCAGCTTCCGCAGCAACAGGGCTGGTGGCCGGTCCTGCTTGAGTGATGAGCAGAATGGCCAGGGTTTAATTACTCTGCAGCATTGCCTCCTTGGCCCCTCCGAGCCCTCCAATTGGAAGCTGTATGCTCAGAGCCTGTGGCCCGGGTGGACTCAGTTGGGCAGGGTGACCAAGGGTGTGAGCTGATGATAGGGCAGAGGGAGTGCTCGTCCGAGTCTCTGGCTTTATGATCAGATGTCTGTTCTCGTTTGAGTAGTTGTTCATCTTTGCCATCTCAGGCTCTGTGATGGCCCACGCTCCTTATCTGCACTCCATCTTACCATGGTCCTGGGACTGTGACTTGTCGCTTCCACTCTGAGCTTCAGACGGTGACAACAGAAGACATGGAACCACATACAGCCCATTAGTGGCCAACGCCCTCTGAATTCCTAGGATCCGTTTGCCTGGAAGTTGGGGAGCAGTGCGGGGGCTCATTTAATTCTCCACCGATGCTCTTGGGTGGCTGATCAGTGCCAGGGCTATGGTGTGCGTCTTCAGCCTCTTACACCAGCCTCCCATGTGTCCTTGTCCTCCAAGGCTGCAGGTCTCCAGCCGAGTTCACTGTGTCTCTAAGCCCAAGCTAACGAATCCTGGCTCTTAGTGTAAAACCCAAGAGCAGTGTTCTGCTGGTGACACCATGCTAGATCCCATCAGCTCAGGGTGGATGAAGAGCTACAAAGACTACATGCAGTCAGCCGCTGCCCTATAATCTGTCACATGACATTTACCATAGCTGTTCTGATTAGAAGAAACATCTGTCAGCATCAAATTAGTTACCCGGTCTTGAAGGCTTTCTGTGAATTTCCAAATGCATCTGAAATGTTAGGATTCAGGGCTCCGCGGTTTCTGCCTGTAAAGGCCGGTGACTAACATGTGCAAAGCGATGGTCTCCTGTGGGCCCTCCGACTCAGAAGGTGCGACAGAGGAAAGCATACGTTCCACTGAGCCATTCCCTCCTGGTTTTCCTCTATTTTATCTTATTTCTCTGTTGTTTATTTATTTAACTCCTTCTCCCTCTCCCTTTCATGTCTGTATGGAAATCCTAATATGCCTCACGCACACTGCAGTTTTTCTTCCTCAGCCTGTTCCTGATGAAGACCCACTTGTTCTTCATATGGAAAATGAATGTCACTAGATCTCTTCATTTTTTAAAAAATTTTTTAATGGTGCTGTGAATCACACCTAAGAGCCTCCTTGTGCTCACAAGGCAAACGCGTACCACTGAGCTGTACCCCCAGCCCCTCCTTATTCTTACAAAGCCAGAGTCAGATTTTTCAGCTAAAATTCAGTTAGCGTACTATGCAAGGCTGAAGTTCCTGGATACTTTTCTCCTAGTAATACCAGAGAGTGGAACAGGAGCCGCTGGAAGGGGGTGTGGGGACAGGAAGTGACGTCAGGGGTTCTGTTCCCGACGCTGGCTGAGTCACCTCGGGCCCAGGAAGTGTTTAGCCTGCCATTGTTGATGTTGTGTCAGACTATGCCAATGACACATTTTTGTCGTGAAGATTAAAAATACCACTCCGCAGGAAACAGTATCATGGGAAGAGACACCCACATGTGTGCATTCATGAGAGAGGGCCTCAGACCTTATCTCGGGCTTCGCCAGATGTTCCACGAGGGCACAGAGAGCAGGAGCAAGTTCCACCAAAAACAGGAAGTGAGATCCACTCACACCTCAGGGAGGCGCCTGCCCTCCTCCAGACTTCAGGAGGCCCAGCAAGAATAGCTGCCTCTCCGCAGCGCCACCAGGGGCCGAAGGAGCCTGGCCACTGGTCAGCAGCCTGGGCGTGTGAGTGTGAGGGGCAGCGGCGCTGGCCTGCGGGTTAGGATGCTTCAACTGTTATCTTTATTTCCAGGAAATGGCACTTCTGTCAAGTCCAAATGTCACCTCTGCATTTTATTTTTAAGAATCCTAGTGCAAGACCAGTGAGTCCTTTCTCCTGTCTTCCTCTAACGTCGTTTTCTAAATTCCCATTCCATTTCATCTCCACCTGGGAAGGCTCGAGAAGGAGGCAAGGATTAGCTCCTGCTCCCGCCCCCCGGGCCCACCTGTCAGGACGAGCACGTTGAAAGTCCAGATGGAATAAATGGAGCACATAGGAGGGCCTCCTACGTAGTGAGGCCACGGTGCTTTGTAAAACTGTATCGGCTGGGTGTGTGTGCGACTCACATGCTCGCCCGGGTCTGGGCTGCAGTCCTCTCCATGATCTCATGAGAGTCGCAGATCTGCTGCCCCCGTGGGTTGCCCCTCCTGGTGCCTCTCCGAGGGATCTGGAGCAGCGCAGGGCCAGGGCCGAGTTTCCCAGCTTCTGCTGGCCCAGCTGAAGCTGCTGCTGAGTAGCCAACACTGGCAGCATCAATGAACAAGACGCATGTCTGCGAAGCGCCTGAGGAGCGGAGCTGTCCTTACCAGAGCTCAAAGGCTCACTTGCTTTCTGAAGAGGTAACCTGTGTGTGTCACCGAGGCCCTATTCCTCCCTCAGTGACATCTGCCTGGTTTCTCCACGTGCAGGTTTATAGTATATTTTCTTTGTAACTAATACGCGACTTTCATGAATGCATTTGTTTTCGATGCTGGCTGGCACCCGGGGCCTCACACACACTGGGCAAGAGCTCCAGGCTGGACCCCAGTTCTCCTCTGAGTGCGCTCTGATCGCTGGCCCCACCAGGACCTGCTGAGCTCTGTCTGTCCTCCTCATTCGAGGTGTCCTCTCCTTGACAGTCTCCTTCGGCTCTTCTCGTTTGTGGCTCAGACTTGAATGTCTGACCTCAAGTTCTCTGACCCACATTTGCGATCTGTGTGTAGCCACTAGCTCAGGCTTTGGTTCAAGACATGCTCGCACGGGTCTAAGTTCTGAGGTTGGCTTCAGGCTACTCAGGATATTGGAGAAATAGATAAAAAAGCAAACACCCTCAAATGTATCTCAATATGTAATTGTTCGCGGTTAATTTAGGGACCATGATGATTTTTTTTTTTTTTTAATTTGGCACTGCTGAGGTTGGAACCCAGGGCCTCGGCATGCTCGGCAAGTGCTCACTACCGAGCCACCCCTCAGCCCTGTGATGGTTTCTGAGGCTTTGCTGAGAGAGACATCTGCATCTGTCCATGTCAGGAGGAGTTTTCTCCACTGGTGTTCAGCTGGTGTCAATGTGCCTCGCCAGCATCAGACTAGGGATGTTGTTGTCCAAGACTTACAAAAGCAAGGAAAAAGGAAATGGCCTGCCCTGAGTGATGGGCAGAAGCACGTGCAGGAGAGAGCCTTGAACTGGCGTGATTCCGTGGCCAGCTGTGCAGGTTGCAGTTGCTGAAGAATTGAGGGAGGGCTCTAGTGAGCTGTAAGAAACCAACCCAAGCTGTATTGGCTCAGAGAGTCCCCTGGTTGCCTCTGGGTTTTGTGGTGGATGCTGTTGTGGTGTGGTGGCGTAGCTCCATGGCTCCTGTCTGCTCCACATGCGTCCTCTGGGCTCAGTGGACATTCGCAGGCGACTGGGGCCCTGCAGGTCCAGCACAGTCACCGTGGATCTGGGGCTCACCTGCAGGGTCGGTGTCACCCCACAAAGTCTTGCTCCTGGGGAGGTGGCCGGGCTGTCACAGGGCACCAGTGTGTGCAAGGCTGTAGGTGACAGGGCTGCCGCAAGGCCTCCAGGGCCAGGGCCAGGTCACGAACCCGGCTTCCCCGCCAGTGGAGGTCTCAGGCAGCCCGGAGGCCGGGGTGTGAGAGGGCACTGCACAGCCTGGGATCCACAGCCAGCTTTATGTCACAGCTTTCCATCCAGCAAAGCTACGCCTCTTCTGTCTGCTTTTTTACATATATTGACATAGCCTCTTATTTTAAATTTTGTACCAATTTTTTTTGAGGTATAAAGGACAAATCAAACTTGTTTGTGCGTGAAGTGTCATGTGATATTTTATTCCCAGTATGCTTCCCTACCTGTGGACACACGTTCCCTAGATGTGTGGACTTGTCTGTGCATGTGTGAACTCCAGCATATGTTAGTATGTAAGTCATCTGTCATTTCTTTTTGTGTAGGGGCTCAAGCCCAGGGTTCTGTGCAGGCTAGCCAGGACCTCTACCACTGAGCTACATCCCCAGCCCTTGTTTATTTATTTTATTTTGATACAGGGTTTTACCAAGTTGTTCCCCAAGCTGGCCTTGAGTTTGCAGTGCTCCTGCCTCAGCCTCCTGGTAGCTGGGATTACAGGTGTGCACCACCACACCCAGCTTCTAGTTTCATCAAGGAAGTTTTCTCCCCATCTAGAACTGGGTGCCGGCATTTCCTTGGGCTCCCATGCTGGTGCTGGCTGGGTCAGCTCTGCTAGGCCTTGTCTTTCCCTGTGGCTGTGGAGGTGAAGCTTCACGCCAATAGGGCAGTGCTCCCAGCGGGGAAGCTGGCCTCAAGGCCAGGAGAGGAAATGTGTGGACAGACGCTGTGGCCATGGGCCCAGCAGTGAGCGTCCTCCCTGCTGACATGTCCACACCCTGTGTTGCAGAGATCTACCAGAGCGCTGACCAGCTGCATGTGTTCCTCCTGGTGTGTGGGCTGCGGCGCGTGAAGGACCCTCTGTACCTGGTGGACGCATTTTCAGGTGGGTTTCTGGAATCACACCTGGGCGTGGAGAGTCTCAGTGCTGAGCCCACACTTCAGGACTTTGAGGTTTTTCTCTTATTCTTTGCACACAAGTAGAAGTGTTTTGAGATTGCAACTTTGGAAACAACCAGGAAGCTAACTGGAAGGATCAGTAGGTCTGTGTAGAAATTTCTGTTAAGTTTTTTGCTTTCCTATGTTCGCAGGTACTGAGGAAGCTGGAAACATGGCAAATAATTACAAGACCAAAATAATTTTTACAAATGTTAAAATAATAAAAGTACAATGAATTGAATAAAATTTAAAAATAAATAAATTTGAAAAAGATACATAGGAGAGAAGAAAGAAAGAAAAATAAAAGCATTTTATACTGACCTATCCTGCACACACCCCTTGTACAACACCCTGGCTGCGTTAGTTCATTTCTCTTCAGTTTCTTCTACAGTCTGTTCTGGGTTGTGCTGAATATTAGTCCTCGTCTTTGTTATTTTCTCATCCTGAGACCCAGTACCTGCACCTGCAACTCTAAAGAGGAGAGGTTTATTTTAGCTCACAGTGTGCAGAGGTTTCAGTCCATAGTCAGCTGGCTCCAAGGCAGAATGGCATGGCAGAGAGGTATCAAAGAGGAGAAACAGTCCAAAGCAGGGAGGGCAGGAGGCAGAGAGATCAAGGGAGGAGGAGGGAGACAGACCCTGTCAGGCCACACCCCAGTGCCCACCTCTTCCAACCAGCTCCAGCTCCCAACATCACACCCAGCTGTAAACCCACCAGTGGACTAATCCAGTGATGTGTATCACACCCCATGATCCAATCACTTCCCAAAAGCCCAACCTATGAGCATGTGAGGGTTTGGGGGGACATCTAGGTATAAACTGCAACAGGCCTACTTATCCAGCATTAGAAATCTGGATAATGTGTAGCACCATAGAAAACAAAATCTTAAACTTAAAACATGAAGCATATGAATTCTAAGTAAATATAGTTTAAGTCAGCTAATATTATGAAAGCAAAGTGCTGTGAAATAATGTCTATTATGGAATAATTTCTATTAAACTTAATAGTGTTCCCAGCTGTGAATTGGAAACATTTTTAAAGTGTTTTTTTCCTTTTTTTCTTCCCAAGAATGGCACCAAGAAGAGCCCAGCGTCTACATGGTGATCGTGGGTCCGGAAGTAAGTCCCTGTGCTGGGGTCTTGTCTCCGCTCTCTCTGCTTTTTTATACTTTTGATGTATTTTCTAAAATAGTTTACGTTACTCATCTTGCTAAGTGGGCTTTCTTCTCTTTTTTTTTTCTCTGTTGGTTTTATGAAACAGGGTCTCAGTATGTAGCCCAGGCTGGCCTCGAGCTCACTATGTAGCCCAGGCTGGCCTTGAACTCTCAGTAGTCCTCCTGCCTCAGCCTCCCGAGTGCTGAGATCACAGGTGTATGCTACCACGCCTGGCTTTTCCCTCATTTTTAAGTAAATGAAGTCAGTTTGCCTTTTAAAAAAGGCAACCAGACCAAGGTTAAACATCATTACAACTGCAGTTAATCTCTGCAGGTATTTACTGTAAAGAACATTATAATTAATCTTTACAACAAACTTACTGCTGCAAAGGACAACTAATAAACTCCCAGAGAAGCAGAGAGTGGTTGCAGAGCAGGGTCATTTCAGGTTGCGCGAAGGGAAGGGCTGACTTGGTGCACAGGGCACGTGTGGACCCATGTATCCTTGAACCTGAGTTAAGCTGCTCAGAGAGTGATTCGGGCCACAGCTGAGTCAGGGGCCTATGTCCCAGCCATGTGAGGGCCACTCCAGGGAGGTCGTTCAGCTTGATGATGGTGGCAGTTGCTGTGAACTGGGCTCCCGGATGGCCCCCGGCCGAGGCCGGTGCAGGTGGACATTTTCCAGCCGGGCAAACATTCCATTCCCTGTGTGCCCCCCAGGGAGCCGGGTGCACCACGCATCCCTTAGGAGCACCGCGAGTTTGCTCCAGGCACTTGGGAAAGGAAATCATGTGGGCAGCGGTTTCCTCTCCCAGTCTCTATGTGAGGGCCTGTGCCCCCCACACCCCTACACTGAAATCAAATCCATCCCCTAATGCGATGGCGCCGGCGGCCAGGCCTCTGGAAGGTGGCCAGGTCAGGGGTGGGAGCCTCGTGGAGGAATTAGGGTCCTCACAGGAGGCCCACAGCTCCTGGCCCCTTCCACCACTCGAGGACGTAGGAGAAGGTGACTTCTGGGCACCGGAGGAACCTGGCTGACCCCGAGTTTGCCGGGCCATGGGTGGTCAGTGTCAGGTGACTCAGCGCCTGCTTTAGGGTGTGTGGCTCTGGCAGCCCAAATGGGCTGGGTGGTCCCGCCTGCGTGGGCAGGGGAATCCCCCCGCCACACCTGAACCCCTCTCCTACCCACTCTGTGAGCGTCACACGTGGACGTGTGTCGCCCTGTCACTCACTTGGCACAGGGATGTACCCAAAAATCCCAGCAAGCAAGGTTCTGCATAACTTCTCTGAGCCTGTCCGGCCTTCCTCCTGTGTAGTTTCTCTAGTTTTCCAGTTCCCAAGGGACCAGGAAGCAATCAGCACTTTCCTGTCTTCTCCAAGGCTTTAGGAAATAAACATTTACATGGAAAGAGGCCAGAGAAGCCGATAAAAGCATCCAGGGCGAGAATGTGTGGACTGCATCAGATGTCACATAGGAAGAGTCCTCCTAAATCCACCAAGTGTGTTTGGTACAGGCACACATGTGCACACACAATACATGCTCACACCACACGCACACGTGCACAGACACACCCAAGTGCCAGCCTTCTGGGAGCAGCAAGCTCATCCCCAGTGCAGTAATTAACATTGTGTCCCATGGTGGCAATCATTGTTTTCTTTTTAATTTTCTTTCCATCCTTTGAAGAGCATGACTGGAGGAGAAAGTTTCAGTCTGAAGCTCAAATTCTTGCTAACCAAGGAGACAGCTTCAGGCTTGGAGCCACAGGCTGGCAAAGGCAGGAAGAATTTCACACCATGGTTGTCTCTTTCCTGGTTTTTATTTTTATCACGATGTTCTACTTATAGCACGTGATACACTTTCCAACTAGGAACTCCCCCTTTAAAGATAAGTTAAAGAGACCCCATGGCAAATGTTAAAGAAGCAGGCGAGCAGATGGCTCAGCTCTCAGACGCCACACATGCGGGAGCCGGCCCAGCAGCTGAGATCGGGAAGCGCTTCCCCGAGTGTCGACAGAGGCGGCAGGTCTCCGCTGGAGTCCCCTACATCAAGTTTCCTCTCCAGAAAACCCGTGGGGAGCTGGCGAGTGGGGGACACGGAGAGCACCAAACATGCAGCAGAAGCCTCTCGGGGAAGTCAGACTGGCAGGTGCGGGAGGGGTCGGCAGGAAGGAGGAGGAGCCACAGAGCACAGAGCCCCTGAGCGAGTCCTGGCCTCACTGCCACCTGGTCCCCGAGGAGCAGCAGCGGGTGCTGTCGGCCATCCTGGCTCCTTCAGCTGCACTCTGTGAAAAACAAGCCGTTCCTGCTGTTTCCTTCCGGAGCATACTGCTGGTTCCGCGGCCTCTGTTTGCCTATTACTTATTCATTTTGACACTGAAGACTGAACCTGCAGTTGTTCTACCACTGAGCTATACCCCCAGTCTTTTTTATTTGAGGCAGGATCTCCTTAAATTGTCTAAGACTCAAAGTTGCAATCCTCCTGCCTCAGCCTCCCCATTAGCTGGGATTATAAGCAACTACCGCTGCAACTGGCTGTTTACCTGTTTGGGTTTTTTTTGGTACCAGGGATAGAACTCATGACCTTGCACTTTTGAGGCAGGCATGGTGCCACTGAGCTAAATCCCTGGCCCTACCTGTTTGTTTTTTGAGACAGAGTGTCACTATGCAGTCCAGGCTGCCTTGAACTCATGGCAATCCGCCTGCCTCCCAGTGCTGGGATCACAGGTGTGCGCCCACACCCAGCTGTGTTCTTGTTTTTGAAATACTTCTTTTTCCTCCTCTTGGGACCTGGGGGAAGGCAGAGACTGCGGTATCCCTCGCGGGGATGAGTCCCGCCAGGCAGGTGCCTGCGCTCTGCACTCGGGTGCTGGGTGTTACTCGGGAGAGAAGCTGCAGCCCAAGGGCTGCTTCAGGGTGGGCGTGACCGTGTGTTACCAGCAGGCCGCTCCAGGCTGGCCCCACCTTCCCCGCGCTGAGCACCAAGTGACTGTGCACACCTGCATACCTTACACGATGCCCATTTTCTTCCTTTCCTCTTCTTTCTTCCACCTTCTGGAAGGATGCACTCACTAGACGGTCCTGAGCCCAGTGTGTGGCATGGCCTCGTGAGCAGCAGCCAGGATCAGGGTAGAAATGGAGGCTGGAGCCGCCCCTGTGCTGCAGCCCAGGGGACAGAGCTTCCTTTCCTAGACTAACCCAGAGTTGAGGGGGCACTGCTTATATAGAGCAGCAGAGGGGCAGGTTCATCTGCCATTGGTCCAAGCTTGAGACTGACGATTGGCCCAAATTCAAGGCCGCTGATTGGTCCAGGCTTGAAACTGTTGATTCTCCCAAATTCAAGCCCGCTGATTGGTCCAATGTTAAGATTGCTGATTTGTCCAAATTCAAAGCTGCTAATGGTCCAAATCCAAGGTGGTTCAAAGTCAAGCCTGCTTCAGTCAGGATGGGCATGTCCAGGAGCAGAGGAGTGTCCAGGACAACCCCAGATGTAGCTGTCAATCAACCAGAGCCTGCCCCCTCTGACTGTCCACCTGCAGAGTGGGGGTGTTTCTGATGTGTCCCAGCTGGGACCCCCCAACTGGACTGCACCCTGGGGCCCCACAGCCAGCGCTGGCCCTGCACCACAGCCCAGTGAGCTCAGTGGCCGGTGGAGCAGAGGACACAGCAGAGAGAGGAGTCGCTGGAGAGTCTCTCCTCAGCTGTGCGCTCAGCTGTCCCTAGTCAACCCCTGAGCTGGCTTCCCACGACACACCTGTGGCCGCGCAGGCCCCCTGGCTCCAGGCTGGAGCACAACGAGGTGTCCAGACCCCGCCTGCTCCCCATGCTGCCTCGCCAGGCCTCTGCTGCAGCTGTGGGCCCAGCACCCGCCCACGTCCCTGCCGCTTCTAAGCTCTCTCTCCAAGCTCAGGGGAAACCGGCCCCACCACGAACCTAGACATCATCTCAGCATGCAGAGCAGGTGGAGACTGAATTTCTACGGCAGCCCGAAGAGCTACAAACCCTTCCGACAGCGGGTTTCCTTCTGCGCCTGTCTTTAGGACAGAATGTGGCCGTGCCTGGTCCGATGGTTCCCCCCGGCAGCGCCTCGTCTCGCTTGTCTTTCAGCTGTAGCAGTGGTGTCTGGCACACGCTTGGCCTCCAGCGGCGCCTGCGGTGTAGACGCTGTCCCCACGGCTCATGTCACCGTTCCCAGGTTCATGTCACCAAGCACAGCATTGAGATAAGAGGGGGGCGTGCGCCAGTGGCCCTCGGGACCAGTGGTGCCCCTTCCAGCCCACAGTAGGTGGTGACACAGTACACACATGTACACACACAACCTGCTGCACACATACATGGGGTAAGCCACTGTGCACACACTCACAAACTTGCATGGGCAGACAGACACACAGATACACAAACATGCACATCCACACATGCACATGGGAGTTAACCTGCTGCCCCCATGTGCACGCAGCAGAGTAGCCCACTGCATACACACGTACACACTCACATGCACAGAAGTAACCCAACACACACACATATTCTGGGAAGAATCTGTATTAAACTCTGATTTTTTTTTTTTTGGTATTGGAGATCAAACTCAGGATCTTGTGCTTGCCAGGCAGGCACGGCACCACTGAGCTACGTCCCTGGCCCTAAACTCTGATGCTTTTTAAAGATTTTGCCATGTTCTGCTATTGTGTTCCGTTTCATTTTTTTTCCTTGGTATCAGGAATCGAACTCAGGCCCTTCCGCTTGCCAGGCAGTCATGGCGCGGCCATGGAGCTTCATCTCGGCCTTGTCTGTGTCATTGTTGAAATGCTGCTGTTTACCCCGTACTTGGCTTTTCCATGGGCTGTGCGGCTGCGGTGACCTGGCCGCACTGGCGGGGTCTGCGTGCCCGTCGCCCCACTGGTGCGGCCCCAGGAGGCTGGTGTTCGTGCTGCGCCCCGGGGTGGACCTGCCCCCCGGGTGGGACCTTCTCCGCCTGTTTTCGACCTCCGCGCTCAGACTCGCTCAGACTCGCTCTACCGTCCTCAACGGTGAATTTCCCAAGCGCTGTTAATTTTCCGAGTCAAGCATTCAATGTAGCCTCGCTTCTGAGCCGAGCGAGGAGGAGCGTAAAGCCATTTTCCACTTGACTTTGAGCATTTACTGCAGGGTTGGGCCCTGTGAGCGGGTGCCGCTTTGAGGAGTGTGTCAGAGGCCCCGCCTCGGGCCGCATTAAGATTCTCGCTTTAGTGGCTGCGGCAGAGCGGGTTGAGCCCCTGCGGCTCACGGCTGCGAGCTTGGTGAGTGAGCCAGGCATCTGGAGGGTGAGGCCATCCACACCTTTCCCCTTGGTCAGAAGAGCCCAGCCTGCCGCCCGCCCGGGGGCGACTGCCGCAGCAGCGGGACCCTGCAGGCCCCCTCTCCATGAGCCTGTCCTCCAGGAGGCCCCAGGAGACGCCAGGCGGTCCGGTCCCCAAAGCAGCACAGATGCCTTCAGCCCGATGTCAGCGCAAGGACGTGACTGGAACCCAGGGCTGGGCCGCAGCTGTGGGGGTTACCGTGGGCCCGGAAGTCAGCCTCACACGACTGCCTCCCAGAAGGACAGGCGTCCCCGCTGCAGAGCCTCTGCGGCAGGCCACTCGGGGCTCGGCCGGGAGGAGGTGTGGACAGAAGTTGACTCGGTGCCCGCTGTCTCTGCCTCAGGAGTCACTCGGGAGGAGGGCACTGCACGCCCTCCCGGTGGATGGGACCACGGGGCTCTCAGGCTTGGCCCCCAGGGTCCGCCCACGCCCTTCCCGGGAAAGGGCAGGGTGCTCCCCTAGGTCTCCGGTCCGCCTGCCCAGCTCCACAGCACAGGGCTGCCCTGCCTTCGCGGCCACGCCCATCTGTGGGCGGGACCCAGGGCGGGGCCGCATCCCTTGCCGTCTGAAGGCGAGGCCGCGGCCAGGTGGGCCTGTGTCCAGCCTCTCTGCATCCACCTCTGCGTCCGCGTCTGTGTCCACGCTGGCTACATCTGCTCTGCTCGTCTGTCTGTCTGTAAACACAGTTGGCCAAAAGAATGCAGACGCGGGCGGGGGATTTAGCTCAGTGGTTCCGCCTCCTGCCTGGCAAGCGAAAGGTCCCGAGTTCCATCCCCATTACCAAAAAAAAAAAGTGTAGGAAAGAATGCAGACGCGCCTCAGCAGCAGTCTGGAAGCCCACGGCCACCACTCTGAGCAAAGGTGACTTGTGTTAATCCAGGCTGTCTCCATGAATTTAGTACTAAATACTTACGCAAGGTTTTCTTTTCCCAATGCATGCTTTTTTGGTGGACTCTATATAGACAGACATAAGTGAATCATATGACGGGCTGGGGTTTTTGTTTTACCTGGATACTGGGGCTGGGTGTGAGTCCTGTGGACGTTGCTACCAACCATTTCCCAGGGTCCCTGAGGCAGCCGGCCCCTCCAGTTTTCCTTTGAGTATCACCCTTCCGGTTTTGAATCCGCATTTATCGACTCTGCCAGCCGTCCACGGTGCAGCACAGCGGATGCTCCAAGACTGCGGTGTCCCAGTTGGCAGACACCATCCATGTGCGCATTTCTGGGCCAAGTCCTAGCGACACTGCCCCGGCTGGGTCCCTTCCCATGTGGAGTCGCCCTTGTCACTCGCATGGCTCCTGTGGCCTGGGCAGCACCATCCCAATGGCCACACGAGTTCCGCAGTCCACGTGCCAGAGGCTGGAGTGCGTGTTGCAGACTCTGGAGCTGGAGACAGGGTCTTCCTGACTCAGCCACCCTGGGCTGAGTCCCCCACTCTGTTAAATACTCGAGCTAAGAGAAGAGCCCCTGGCTCAGGTTTCTCGTGGAACTAAGCAGCCTCCAGCTCAGGGCTCGTCAGCCCCATGTGGCCCGGCTTCCATCCCCCATAAAGTCCCCTTCCATCTCCCATTTACCCACTCAGTAGGCAGTGTGCGTGGGCCCCAGTCCGGGGAACGTCCCTCGGGGGGTGAGGCGCATTTCTGGGAGAACACTTGGGTGGAGCAGGGCAGCTGCACGACTTTCCAGGTAACTTCTTCTGTGGGAGATGATTTCCCCAAAGCCCGGGACTTGGGACTATCTTCTGCTAGAAAATACACATGCTTGCAAGGAGGGCGTGAGAATTTTCTTTGCTGCTCATGATGCTTTCGCCTTTAAAAATTTCACATGTGCTTTTATTGCATAAAAATATCCACTCTGTCTTGTGCTTTGTTGTCCTTGGCTTCACTAAGAGATTTGAAAGTTAACAGAGGTGGGAGATGAAACCAGCAACACTTAATGCAGTTTCTCATTTCATCTTAAGGGATGTTCTTGGACTGTCAGCTGCATTTCAGTCAAAGTGCTAGGTATTTTGGCGAGCTTATAAAACTTGATTTGTTTCCTGGAAAAAGTATCATTCCCTGAATAGTTAATCAGGAGATGGATGCATGCTGATAGAATTAGAGAGATGGACTTCTCGCTACACATACTGTAAGTAAAATATTCATGTGCAAATTAATATAAGGAGCCTGGAGAAGGTTTTCCTTGGATGGCTTCTTTTACATTGCTAGGGTTAGGATGTGCTTTGGTTGTGTGGGGTGATCAGGCAGAAGGAATTAGAGGTGGGGTAATTGGAAATCATCGCTTTAGCAGTGGTGCTCATGCACTGAACTGTGTGGCACGCGCTGTGAGGTCGGGGTCTGGGAAGAGGATGGGGCGAGGAGGCAACCCCAGGGTGGCGGGTGGCGGAGAGCTGGGGAGGAGGAGCCACTTCTGGGCAGGACCAAGGTGGACAGCGTCTCAGGGAGGTGCATTGCCTGCCCGGTGAGGACCAGCAGGTCTTGGACGGGGTGACGCTGTGGGAGAGGTCAGAACCCAGCAGGGACAGACAGGGAAGCTCGGTAGGTATCCTGTCAGCCACGTGAGCTTCGTGAGCTGTCCACGAAACCCACAGGGCAGAAACCACAGAGGCAGGGTGGGGGCCCTGGCTTGAAGAATGCAAGCTCTGCCTGAATATGAGTATCAGCTATGCCATCCCGGGGAAGTTACACAGCCTCTCTGGGCTTTAGTGTCCTCATGTGCAAGAGGGCAGTGAGGTCAGGATTCCTGCCCGAGCGAAGGGGTTGGCTGCAAAGGCTTTGCACGGTTTGGTGTGGCGGAAGTGCTGCTGAGAACTAACTCTTCAGGCATACAACAGTGATAGGAGGTCGCCGTTGGCTGTGAAGGTTTCCCTTTGGAGGTCTCTGCACGGCCTGTGCAGGCCGCTCACCCAGCGCCTGCTCGGGGACGTGAGGCTGCAGGGTGTGGATGAGACCGACTCCACCAGCCCCTGGGACAGCGCTCGGACATCGTGTCTCAGCAGTTTGGGGTCAGCAAGGGCACCTGAGCATTTCCTCTCGGGAGAGAGCAAAGTCCCTGGGCTGGTGGGACCCCCGTGTGACCTGTAGCTCGACGTAAGTGTAAATGAGAATGGAAATGTGGTCTGCCCCCCGACCCTCTCCTGGGTGTCTCAGGAGCTGGCAGACGACACTGTTAGAAACGCACTTGCGCCCACTGCCCGGCCTCACTGCAGGGCCGTCTGGAACTCTGTGCTGTGCCTGCATCAATTTCAGATGCCTGTTCGTCATTCTGGGGCTGCGTTCCTCGCTGTCACATGGGCGGTGGGCACCGAGGCTGAGGTGCAGTGGAGCCCGCGGTGGCCGTGGGTTTTCAGGTGCTGTGATGTGCACCTCAAGGGCCGGGGCCGGGGACAGTGCTGCTGAGGCCCCAGGCCAGAGGCCACGGAGCACCAGGCCCAGCTGCAGTCCACGCCCTGCAGCCCCTGGTCTGCTGTCTGCTCCGGGTCCGTGTGGGGCGGTGGCTGTGACTCGGTTTTATATAGATCCTCCCCAGCTGGGTCCCGACTGCCGCCCCGCCTGGGAGCATGGGAATGCGCGGCCCGGCCTGACTCCGAGGGTCAGTGCTGCTCGCGGGGCACATCTGTGACCCACCCACCGTACCAGGCTGGGGCTCTGTCTCCTCGCGGGGCGCGGGGCTCATGAACCTTGAAGGCCGATGGCCCTCACTGCTCTCTGTGCCTCACACAAGGCCGGCTTGAGACACGTGGCTTGCCAGGTGGTGGCGCACAACTGTGTTCCCAGACTGGGAGGCTGAGGCAGGAGGATGCTGAGTCCCACCCAGCCTGACCGCTCTTAGTGCCGTAGTGAGAGCCTGTTTCAGGGTGACAATAGTGAAGACAGCTGGGTTGCGCTCAGTGTGAAGGCCTGGGTTCAGTCCGGTGCGCATTCTGCTGTGGTCCATTTCCAAAGCGCGAATGTCCGGCGTGTTCGGCCATCGCTCCACGCACGGCCTTGTCCCTCCTCTTTCTCCTTGTCTGGCTGGGTCACTGCTTCTCACTGTGTGGCTGGACACAGGGCACCGTCCCCTCCTGACCCTCTCCCTCCGGGGCTGCAGAGTCCGGCCCGCAGCACGACCAGGAAGTGGAGGAGGCGCTGGCTCTTCCTGCCTCTGCTGAAGTCCAGCCCTCTCCTTTCAGGTGGATCCGGTCTTCTCCAGGGAAGTGAGAGCCCGCGTGCAGAGGTAAGGGCGGGAGCGGGCAGCGCGCAGAGGGGGCCGAGGGCCGTGCTGACACCAGCGCTGCCTCAGCTCGTCCTCCCAGAGGTCCCAGAGGCCGAGGCCTGTGGGAGATGCTGGAGGCGTGATTGCCACTGGCCACATTTACACCATCGGCCCGACTGGAAGGGTGGTGGAGAGGCCCCACCTGGCACCTGTGGGGCGGGGGGGTGGGGAGATGCCGCCACCGCCTCTGGGGACCATGGGCGTCTGGGCATTGAATGCCCACTGCCTCTGCCTGCAGGGACGGAGACCTGCCGCTGCTCCTGCGGACATCTGTGAGCAGCACGTGAGGTCCACAGCGGCCTTCCCGCGGGGTCAGGGCTGCTCCTCTGCCCCTGTCCCCCGCTTCGGGTGCCATGGTGACCGCAGCACCTCAGCCAGGCTCTTCAGGCAGGGCTGCTCGGCTCCACCCCGGAGGGCGTGGCGCCCGCGCCCCAGGACACAGCTGTGTCCCCGACAGCGAAGGCTCTGTGTCGTGTGGGGAGCCCCGAGTTGAGAGCTCGTGGGGAGGCGGGACGGAGGGATACAGGAGAGAGGCAGAGCGAGGCGGGGCACCCTGGCCGTGGGCAGGCCGCCTCCTTCACCTGCTCCCCAAGGCGGCGCTGTCCCCTCCGATTACCTTTCCTGCTGCCTCTATTCATAGTTTTAGAATTATCTGCAAAGACTGAATTCTTAGGAAACTTTTCTCCATCACAGAGTGGAGAGGGCAGAAAGCATCACTGCAGCTCAGGTGCTGCTCGTACTGTGCACGTGCAGAGCAGAAACAGCTGTTGCTGTCCCAGTCCATCACCGGGATTCTGACTGCAGGCTTCTCACCTGCGCTGGCTCCCTCACTGAAGCCTCTGTCAGCAATCCTTCCTTCCTCCTCTTTCCTCCCTCTCTTTCCTTTCCTTCCCTTCCTTTCCTTCTCTTTCCCTTTTCTTCTTTCCATCCTTCTTTCTCTTGTGGTGCTGGGGATTGAACCAGGGCCTTTGCTCTGAGCCACACCCTCAGCCCATTTTCATTTTTTTTATTTTGAGTCAAGGCCTCAGCAAGTTGCTGAGTTGCCCAGGCTGGCCTTGAACTTGGGATCCCCCTGCCTCAGCCTCCCAGAGTGCTTCGATGGCAGGCATGCCTCACCACACCTGGCTAATGATGCTTACTTTTTGATCTGGAGCATTTCTCCCCAAGTCACCCTGTCACTCCTGCTGCCCCTCTCCACGAGCTCACTGCAGTAACCCACTGTCCACCCCTGTCTTCCAGGGCCCTCGGGGTGCGGCTGCTCGGGGAGATGCCGCAGGGGGACCTGCACGCTGCCCTGAAGAGCTGTTCTGCGCTGGTGAACAGCTCCCTGTCGGAGGGCATGTCGGCCGCCATCCTGGAGGTGAGGCAGGCGGGCGCCCCTGTCCTGCTCGGCTCCTCTCCCCGACAGGTGCCTTCCCTTGCCAGGGCCGAGCAGGAGGCACAGCGTGGTCTCAGGGTTTACAGTTCTCTGTGAAGCCCGGACGCAGAGCTGCCGTTCACTCCCTGTGCCACTTCCCAAGCTCGCTAAGGGATGAAGGAAGACAGGCTCTGCCTCTGAGAGGAGGCACCAGGGCGGGACAGGTGGGCACAGGAAGCAGGATGGCTTGCCCTTCCCTGGCTCTCCCGGTCTGCTGCACTGCAACCCCAGGGCCTGAGTGAGAGGGGGTATCCCTGTGCGTGGGGACCAAGGGGCACAGCCAGGTCGTCCTGCCCACTGGTCCCTGCAGTCCCGTCCTCTGTTCTGGCCAGAAATCGCTCCCGGTCCCGCTCTGTGCCTTCTGTGTGTGGGTCGGGCTGCAGAGAGAGCCTTGCTGGCCGTGCCCACTCCTGGGAAGGCCCAGCTGGTATGTCCCCTTTGCGTATGACCGCCTGGAGCACCTGAGGGCACCCAGGGCTCAGCTCCCCGTCCAAGCCACGTCCAGCCTGGCTCTCCCTGTTGAGGCATGTGGGCACTCGGAGTCTCCGGCAGCTTCCCACAGGGACAGCGCACACAGCACACGCTGCACACACACGTGATAAAGCCTGCATGGAAGGGAGGCCGCCTGGCCATCGGACCCCAAGTCCCTCGAACCAGCGTCCCCAGTGTTTCCAGAACCTCTGATATTTTCTTTTAATCTGGCATCATTCAAAACCACAAATGCGAGGGGGTTGGTAGAAGCTGGGCCCCTGCCCCATGGGCCCCACCAGGTGCTCTGTGGCCTGGCTCTGTGAGGCCTTTGTCTTCGTCCAGTCACCGCCCGGTCTGTGACGGTGCCGACCCACACTGTTCCTCCCACGACGGTCACGGACCAGGACACACTGCTCTGCGTGGAGCTTTAAAATGTGCTTCCAGGGTGCCAGCCAGTATTGGGGTGGCTGCCCACGTGCGCCTTTGCATGTAAACGTGTGGTTTGTCCAACCCCTGAAGAAAGGGGCAGAGGAGTCGGTGACCATGTGACTCGTGTCCACAGCAGCCCGTGCACCAGGGGGCCGTCAGATCCTCACGCTGCAGGCGAGCAGCTGTGAGGTGCCAGCCCGAGATGTCGACGCCAGCTCCTTCTGAAATCTTCCAAAATAACCTCTGGGCAAAGGGTTTGAATGACGCTGATTTCAGAGGAGTGTCGAGGGGGCATCTCATCAAACCGATTCAGACATGGGCAGCCACGATTCATCAGGAGTCCACGCACGCCGCTCCAGAAGGGAGGGGCCTCCCACCTCTCGGATTCTGCTCCATTGTCCCACGGGAGCATGGAAAAATCCTGTTTGCTGGGATGTTTTTCACTGATAAGCTCCCCAAACCACTTCAGCTGGCTGCCTGGCAATAGGGTGAAGACTCCGAAACACACATGTTTCAAACTTGGGTCTATCGAGCCAAGTCCGTACATTGAAGAAACGTGCGGAATTATTTTCTTATCTGTCTTCCTAAGTAGCTCTGCCTCTGTCGACTCAGCACACACACTGACACACACACAATGCACAGACACATGGACACACTGATGCACACACTGACACGTGTACACACTGACACACACAAAATGCACTGACACACACAGACACACTGATACACAGACATGCACACACGCGGACACACATAAACACGGACACACATAAACACAGACACACACGCTGGCACACACAGACACGCGTACCCACAGGCACGCACACACAGCGGTGTTCAGAGCAGTGTACATGCCCACACATGCACACACATGTACCCCGCCGTGTGTCCACACTACTACCTGCAGTTGCAATCTGTTCACACTTGCATTTTCCTCCTCCCACCGATGAACCTGGGTCCCAGGAATGTCGGCCGAGAACACAGTTCATGTGACCTCACCTTTTCAGTGATTGCTTATCGGCAGCGGCCTGAGACTGGCTCTGGGACACCCCTGTCTGGGTGGGGAGCGTGTCCCTCGGTCACTGTGGGGTGTGCCCTGCAGTCAGCCAGGTGGCTAGGCGGGTGGCGCTGTCACACTGCCCCTCCTGTCCCCAGCTCTGTCCTGAGAGGCAGCCTTGGAGCCTCCTGCTTCGGCCCGGGGCACGTCTCTCCTCTCCACTCTGCCACCCTCGCTCTGTGCACCCCGGATCTGTCCAGGCTGTGGCCCTTAGCCATCTTGTGCTCCCCTGGGTTGGCCCTGTTGTCCCTCCGCAAAGCCCTTGGGACTTTCCTTCATGAGATCCTCCCGGCTGTTTTGGCCCGAGCTGCCCGCTGCCTTCTTCCCCAATCTTGAACCCACAGGATGCAGGTGGGACTCGGAGAGAAGCTGGGAGACCCGCTGCAGGCTGGCCAGGCAGCCGGGCATGGTTTAGTCCTGGGTGACCCGAGGGTGGGCACCACAAGGCCGTGGGAACAGGCAGTAGGGGCGCCAGTGCACTGGTACCTGGGCCGAGGAGACACACGGGCTTGGGGCCAGGGCTTGGTGAGTCTGAGGCTGCCACTCTCACGGTGCTGTGTACACCTCGGACACTGACTACCCTGACTGCAGGGGCTTAATCCCTACGGAGCATGCACCATGTCCCACCCTGCTCCGAATGGGCCCTTGCCCGAGTGGCTGAGGTAGGGAATGACATGTTTCTGAAAGCCAATGACACTGCTTAGGACAAAAGTTTTTTGAGACAGGGTCTCACTGAGTCACTCAGGGTGGCCTTGAACTTGCCCAAGAGCTGAATTAGGGGTTTGCTGATGGTGGAGCTGGTCCTGCTTCCATACGCGGGTGTAAAGGGTCCCCTGTCCTCTGGCAGGCACCTGCACAGAGCAGGCCAGCCCAGGTGCCCATAGCTGAGGGAGAGCCGCTGCAGGCCGGGCAGCTCTGTGCCCCTGGGTCAGGTCCCCAGTCTGCAGAAGGAGCAGGAAAATGTGGCCCCGGCCATGCCATGCTCTGCTTCAGGTGTCCTGTCCTGGTCTCCGGGCCAGCAGGGGCCAGGTTGTGGGACATCACGTGACAATCCCGACCTTCCGCGGGGACAGCTGCCTCAGGAATAATGGGAGCCACAAGTTGTGTCTGCTTTGCCCTCTGCCTGCACACCACTCCCTCAGTCCAGGTGCCCATGGTGAGACAGAGTCCCCCTTGGGGGTAGGAGTGGTGGTCACCAGACATGAAGGTGCCGAGCAGCCCCTGGAGGGTCAGGGTCACTCACAGACGAGCTTCCCTGTGGCAGTCGTGATGTCGGCAGACCTTTCCCTTCCCACAGCTTCCAAACGCACAAAGCGGCTGAAGCTCAGATGCTTGGGGAGACGCAGTGCTGGGTGGCGAGGGCTGAGCTTTGAGTTGCAGGAGCCCGGCCAAGCCGAAGTCTCTGCGGGCTGGACCTGCTGGCTGTGGCTGAGCCCCTAACGGCCTCTCCTCTCCCCCTCAGGCCATGGATCTGGGGGTGCCCGTGCTGGCCAGGAACATTCCCGGGAACGCTGCCGTGGTGACGCAGGAAGTCACGGGGCTGGTGTTTGCAGACCCTCAGGTGAGCCCTGTCCACTCGCGCCCTGTGCATTTCCCATGTGTGGAGGGCACCCGCCCTGCTGCACCACACCTAGTGACCTCGGTGCCCCAGGTGCAGCCTGAGCAGCCATAGCTGCTGCCCTGAGTGCCTGGGAGGTGTGGCCAGGGAGGAGGCCAAGGGAGCTCAGATCTGCCCTGGCTCCCGTCCCTGAAACAAAGGTAAGAATCCGTGCACCCTCGGGTAGGAGGAGAAGCACGCATGAACATCGGAAAACAAACCAGAGGCAGTGCAGCCGGCGGGGGCTGTGGGTCTCGGCCTCCCTGTGACCTGTGGGCCGGGTGCCTCTCGGCCTCCCAGGAAGCCCACAGCCGCGCTGCCCTGTGTGAGGCGCCACTCGGTTCCTGGATCCAGGGATGCACTCGGTGCACTCCCAGTGCCCGCTACATTTGCGCTTGAGACCCTTGGCCCACGCCCTGGCCCCGCCCCCTGGGCTCGGAGCAGGAAGGAAGGCGGACCCAGCGGTGCGTTGGTCAGCACCGTGGGCTCAGCACAACCAGACTCCCCGCAAGGGCGCCTCCCAGACGTGAGAGCGGGCTTTCATTCAGAAACACAGGGAGTTAATTTTAAAGATTATAAGGACTCGGACATTTGAAAACTCAGTCGTTAAAATGTCCCATAGTAGATGCTGGGTCCAGGTTGGCTTCCCTTTCCTGAAATATAATCATAGGTCACTCCTGTCACTTCCAGCTTATTGCAGTCACAGGTTTGAGCACAAATGAGGTGCGGGTTGCTTCTTGGAGTGGAGGAAGCCTGTGCTTGCTGTCCTCCGAGGCGGCTGTGACAGACACTGCAGCCTGGGGTCAGCAGGGACCCGTGAAGGACCACTGCCCGTCTTTGTGCCAGGTCCGCCTGGAGCCCAAAGAGTGCAGAGCGGAGTGTGAGGCAGCTGCAGGGCACTTGGTGGGCCACCGAGGCTTATTGCTGCCAGTAGCACAGCCTGTGAGGACCAGATCAGCGGATCAGCTTAGGGCAGCGCCAGCCAGACAGCACGGTCTTGTGCTACACGGTGATGTCCCATCCCTGAGGACAGGGTCTGGTTACTCTCAGGGCAGTTTTGGTGCAAATCCAGAGTCTCGGGGAGCAGTGGTCCCTGAGGCCTGCTGCTCCCAGTTTACTGCAGATGACTTCTGATTCCAACACTTTGGTGTTAGTTTTACAAAGGATGTTTTAAGAAATAGAATGTTTCTGGTTTCACCTGGGCTGGGCTGCATTTCTTAACACTCTGAAATCATGTGCTAGACAGGATGTCGCACACGATTTGGTTTTCTTTTCTTCGTTGTCGCGATCTGACTTTACCCAGTGCAGGCTGGGAACTAATGCTTTAAAAACAAACAGACGCTTTCCCCAAGTCCGGGACTGTGGCTGTGTTCGGCCAGGGAAGAATGACCTTACCCATGGGGTGGCTGTCAGCCTTGGAAAGATGAATTTCAAGTCCGTACCCACCAAGAAGTTAGCACCAGCATTTCATCTATTAACGGGTGTCCATGGCAGACCAGTGGGCTTGCAAATTAAATGTATAAAATATGTATATACTGTAAATAATATACGGATGACCATGAACGCTCCTTAGGTCCATGCTAAATCTAGAGCTAGTAGTTCTGCTTCAGCTTTTATTCCTTAATTGAGACCATAAAGACACTTGACCTCTAAAGGCAGGCTAGAGGTCACAGGCAGAGGCGTTCAGGGCGGGGGGATGGGGGCACACAGAGCCGTTTGGGCAGCGTCTGGGAGTGCAGTGGGGACCCAGGTGGCAGCCAGCAGGCCGGAGGCCCTGGTCGCACGCCTCACGGGGCTGGATTCGCCCACATCGCGGGAGCCTAAGGGATGAGCCTGTGCCTGGTTAGCTGGTCACCCTCAGGCCTGTGGCTCTGCTTGGCCACGGCCACTTGGACCCACAGAACCCAGGAGACATGGGAGGTGTCCTCCGCCGTGGTGGCGGGTGGCGCCAGGGAAAAGCACATGCATCTCACTGGCGAGGCTGGAACCGCCCACAGCGTTTCCTTTCCCTGAAGCTCCAGAGGCTGCTGGGGCCGGGAGTCCGGGGTGTAGCTCAGGAAGGGCAGCTGGGGATCCGCCCTCGGGAGCCAGCTGCTTGGCGAGCAGAGTGCAGGCCAGGCGTCCCTCCCCAGCCCTGAGCGGTGTCCCCACATGGCAGTGAGCTCAGGCATGCATCGTGTGTGGCCATCCTGCCTCCCCTGGCCCTGCCGTCCCCCTCCTTGTCCGCTTCCCTGGCTGCCGCCCTCCCTGCTGTCCTCCCTGTCCTTCGCCCTGCGCCATGCTGCCTGCAGAGCTGCTTACGGGTGCCCAGCTGCTCCCTCGGCCGCCGTGCCCTGGACCTCGCACACCAGCCCGGCCCTGGGGCTCCAGCTGTCCCTGCAGCCAGGCCCGGGCAGCGCCAGCCCCACGAGCCTGCAGCTGGAGGTGAAGCCCCTGCTGGCTGCTGTTCCCATAATGCGGAGGAGACCGAGGGAGCCCATTTGGAGGGCCACCGACGCAGACAGTGAGACCGAGGCCGACTTTTCAGACCCTGCAGTCAGACACCCTCAGCCTGGAAGGCAGGATAATCTGTTTTCACACCCAGATCCCTGGAAACTGATTGAAGTGCAGCTTTCCCAGCCTGCTCAGCATCGATTTTTCATCACTGCAACAATCCTGTGATTTCTCCTCTTAAGAGTTGAGCTATTTTCCTGTGTATTTTACAGCTGCATTTTATAGCTTCAAAATTAAGATCCATTTGCCATTTAACAGAAACTGTGAATCTATTTTCTCGCTCGGGGACAGACTCCTGAAGGGTTGCTAGAGCCTGTGCTGTAGGAAGATACTGTTTGTGTTTTAGGCAACAGTAGAAAAATAATTTGGAATATTAACAATGATGACAGCTAACATTTAATGAGCGCATGTTATGTCCTTCTCCCTGTCCTTAGTGTTCCACATGATCAGCGTGTTTTTAAGGGTGATTTCTCGTTCTTTTTTATTCCTTTATTTATTGTTTGGATTTTTGAGACAGGGTCTTCTTATGTAGTTCAGCCTGGCCTTAAACTCACCATGGAGCCTGGCTGGCTTCGAATTTGAAGTGATCCTCCTGCCTCAGCCTCCAAGTGCTGGGATTATGGGTGTGCACCACTGCGCCTGGCAGTTTCTTGTTCTCTAACAGCAGTGACTTTGGTGTCAGTCAGCAGTCCAGGTGCATTGGGCCACTGTTGGCCCCAGACTTTGGCCAGCCAGGCGAGCTCAGGCAAGCTCAGGCTTGAGTTTTCTGCTTGAAATCTGAGTGATCCTGGTCGTGTTTCTTGTCACTCATCTGAAGATGGAGGTAATGAGGTGTCTTCCGTGGCTCGCCCTCGGCAAGGTGGGAATGCAGGGCAGACCGTGTGGCCCGAGAAGAAGGCAGCCCAGGTCTGTCTGCAGGGACTTGTGACGGGCGGGGGGGGGACGGGGGGCAGCATGCTGCTCATTGTGACAAGCTGGGACACTTGTGAGCTCAAGGAAGATCAGGAATCACCTGTCACTGTCCCGATGGGGTGCCTGGGATAGCCTGCTGGGGGTGTGGACCACACAGTGGCTGGGGCATTAGGGAGCCAGTGTTGGGGTGAATCCATGGGGCCCCCCAAAGACTCCTGTGCATGGTCCCTGGTGTAGCTGCATTCAGAGGCAGGGCTTTGGGGCCATACTTGAATGGTGGGTTCCAGCCAAAGGCACTGATGGATTTGCAGTTTGCCGGTCTCTTTGGGCGGCGTGGAGACAGGAAGAGCAGCCCTGCTGAGGGCCTGGTGCTGGGTGGACCCCAGGCCCTCTCTGTCTGCCTCCTGTCCACCACGAGGCAGGCAGCTTTCCTACCACACACTCCCTGGTGTGATGTCCTGTCTCACCCATAGGGCCAAGCGACCTTGGGCCGAAGTAACCCTCCCCTCTTTAAGCTTCGTCCCTTGGGTGTTTTGTGATGGTGACAGACTGCCAGCCAAGGCAGACAATCACTGCTGAGTTCTCCATTCTGTGTGACTTAAGAGATCCAGCCCACTAAGGCCAAATCAGCTCACTTAAAATAAAAACACCTGGGCACCATGGCGTACACCTGTAGTTCCAGCACTCAGGGAGGCTGAGACAGGAGGATTGCTACAAGTTTGAGCCCAGACTGGGCTATTAGTGAGTTCAAGGCAGCCTGAACTACATTGTGACACCCTGGCTCAAAAACAGAACAGAACAAAACCAAAAAGGAAAAAACAGAAGATACATATTTTAATGTCATATTTGATTTAACTCAACCCTTCCAAACTTGTGCCTTTTCAAGCTAATCAACATCAAGATCTGCGAAGCAAGCCAATTCTGTTATCATAGGAAGCCTTGGAAATCCTGCTTGGGCCTGGCCCTTGAGCCAGTCTCACTTTGGAGAGGAAGCGTTGATCAAAAGGCCCAGTTTGCATCTAGCTCTACACAACTCTCAGCCGAAGAAGCAGGTTCACATACCAAGCTTGTTCTGAATACAGTGGATCCTTGGTTTTCCAGCATAATTCGTTCCAGAAACATGCTTGTAATTCAAAGCACCTGTCCATCAAAGCGAATTTCTCCATAAGAAATCATGGAAAGGGGGCCCGGGATTTGGCTCAGTGGTGCTGCCGCCTGTCTCAAAAGCATAAGGTCCTGAGTTTGATCCCCGGTACAAAAAAAGAAAAAGAAATAATGGAAACTCAGATGATTTATTCCACAAGCCCAAATATTCATATGAAATTTGGTAATATAATACAAAATAATAAAGAAAATACAAAATTCAAAGAAAGACAAATTAACCTGCACTCACCTTTGGAAACCTTCGTGGCTGGTGCTAGGGAGGCAGCGGAGGGAGGCCGTGCGGGGCGGCTCCACTGCCAGCGGCGGGGTCACGGCTGTCTGCTGGCTCCGTGCGGCTTTCTCTTCCCCTGCAACTTTAACAAGGAGCCTGTCCAGGGACCTGCCTTTCCTCTTTTGAGGATGTCACAGAAGTGTGGCACTGCCTTGTCCTTAGACAGATTCATGGCTCACATGGCTGCAGCATTATTCGGGCGGTGATTTTCTACTCTATTTTGCACATTTTCCACATCTCCCTGATCTCATTTGAAGTGAGGGATCCCCGCCTTTTTCTCTTTCTCTGCAGAAGAGATCTGCTCCGTAGCCTCTTACTGAGGGGAGACTATCACCCCTGATTCCGCAGGGAGAGAGAGGGAGAGAGAGAACCATCGGCTCGGTTGTGATCATGTGACATTTGGCATCATTACTACTCGTATTGCAAGGCATCGATTTTTATCCACTTAACATTTAGTAAAAAGGTTTGCTCGTCTTGCTGAGCACGTTACTCGCCATCCATCCTTTTCCTGTACTTAAGAGGCTTTGGGCAACTGGATCAGTACCAGTTTTAGGGCCGATGTGAACCAGGGCGGTGTGGCTGGGGTGTAATAGCAGCGTCCGCGGTGGTGGACAGCGGCGCCTGGGAGGGGCCTGGACAGACCCTCGCAGCACTCACAGATCCTCAGGGTCCCCACAGGAGGGTGCTGTGGTCCCGGTCTGAAGGGCTCGGACCAGAACCCCAGGGAGTCTGACCCAGAGCCCAGCCCAGCGGGCCGAGAGGTCCCCCTGACTCTCCCTACCCGGGCACCTGTCCTCAGGATCTGTCTCAGTCCCTCTCTCTCCCACCTTGTCTGTCAGGGAGGGAAAGGCAGGGAAGGCAGGGAGGGGGCCCTGGGCTGCAGAGTCCGCGAGGTGCGGCAGGAGCAGGTCCAGCCACCAGGTGGGGCTCGCGCCTCGGGAACCGAGCCTCCGGCCTCGGCCTGGCCTCTGGGCCCGGAGGGCTGCACTCTTCCGGGCCAGCCGGGTCTGAAGTTCTGAGAGGAGGGAGAAGGCAGGCGGGTTGGCTCCTCAGCTCCTGGGCTGCTGCTCTGCCGCCCTCAGCGGTGAGCGCTTTCTGGGGGCCTGGCCTGGGGATAGGCAGGCAGGGCCCAGAGTAAGGAAGTGGGGACCCCCAGTTCTCAGTGGGCCAACAGGGGCTGGGCAGCCTCTGCCACCTGGCGATGCTGCACCAGCCGGCTCAGCTCTGGTCCCAGCAAGGCCGCAGGGCCCGTGCACCCACTCCGCTCCGCAGGCTCTGGCCTGGCCAGACCCCTGCACCTGGCTCTGCCTGCTCTGAGGCCAGACTCCCTGGCTTAACTGACATCGGAGCCCCTGTTCCTTGGGGACCTGCCGGGAGCTGCCTCGGGGAGCCGCAGTGCCTTGGCTGCCCGTGCACTGCTCTTTCCCTCCTGGAGGCACTGAGCAGTCCCGGGGCCACCTCTTCTCCCCAGGCGCCCCTCCCTGGGCTCCCTCTGGAGCACGCTGGGGCTGCTGCTGCTCTCAGCTCCTCCGCGCTTCCCGTCTGGGCAGCGGACCAGGGGCTCCCTGGTCCTTGGCACCGAGCTCAAGGACACCCGGAGCTTGGTTCCCTTCCTGCCGCTTAGTGACACGTGGCCTTGAACAGGTGTCTGCTTCCTTCCTGAGCTTCCATAGTAACAGTACCGCTTCCCTCCCCTTCCTGCAGTTCTAAAATCCAAAACCAGCACCTCAAAAGCTCTTTTATTTTTCCCAGGTCTGGGGCTGACACTCCAGGGTTTAGCCTGCTCGGCGCTGTAGCCGGCTGGGGCTGGCCGGCCATCTCTGCATGTCCTTCCTGTCAGCGGAGGACAAGGCCCCTGGGCACAGGTCTCGAAGACCCACGCCCAGCAGGGGTCACGCAGGTGCTGGCCAGGCCAGAGCTGGTGTCTGAGCCCAGGGAGGTGCGGGATCAACGGAGAGCTCCCTCCCAGCCTGGGCCTTTCTCCCCACTCCAGGGCTCAAACACCAGCACTGGGTGCACGACGCCTAACCCGGATCTCTCTTGCTTTATTTAGGGATTTTTTCTTCAGATTTCCTCACTGAGAGGCAAAAAAGATGATTTTTATCACAACCTATTCCTACACACTCTATCATTCAGGATTTTGTTGTAAAATGGCCTTACAGGTTGTAGAGATAACATGCAGGGGCTTGGGTTTGGGCCAGAGTCTCTGCATTAGATAAATCAAAGATATGAACAGCAGCATAAAATAATATACCAAAGCCATCGCCTCTCAAATAATTTTAATAGGAATGCTGGTCTGCCACACGATGGGAATAAATATGTTACGTTTTTATTATGAAAGGAACACCAATTTACTCTAAAACGTATACATAATACATAAAAATATAATTCTACTCTCATAAATGCTGCTGTTTATACTGCTAGCTGTAAAAGGCATTCAACGTTTAATTAACAGTAATTTTGAGGCTACGTGGACATTGCTTTTAGGCAGCACAGCACTGTACATCAGCCCCAGGCTCCCGTGCCACACTGGGCTTCCCTGGGCTTTTGGGCTGCAAGTCCCCGTAGCTGGCTGTGTGAGGCTCTGCCCTGAGCTCTCCTCTGTATTAGCCCGTCTACTCCTTCTGAGGCGGGGAAGCGGGGCTGTCTTCACCCTGACGGCCAAGGACCCCGGTCACGGGGAGCACGACGAGCCTGTCACGCCATGATGGCAGGCGAAGTAAACTGGCTGCGGCTCACACACAAGCATGATCAATAATGAATGTTCCCCTCCTCTCCCTGAATGCTCTTTAGTACCAAAATATTCTAGTTTTCCTAATTAGGAAGGGCTTTGATATTAAAACTGGCTGGCGGGAGCCTTCCCCTTACTGCACTCTGTCTGTGAGCATCAATAAATAACGAGCAGAGCAGCACTGTGGTCTGAGGCCCCACAGCGCCCGGGGAAGGCGAGGGATCCAGGCCCAGGCTGCCCGGCCTTCCTCTCCAGCGGCTGTGGCCCTGGGCTGGTCACTCCCCCACGGACAAGGCCACCTTGTGTGCACAGCGCCCCAGCAAAGCCAGGCAGTGGAGGGGACTCGCACCCAGGCCTGACCACGGAGGCAGAGCACCCTGCAGCAGGCGCCATGGGACCCACACGGCAGCTGTCCCAGGCTGGATCCCTGAGAAAGGCGGCCGTCGGGTCTCGGGCAGCGGTTGGCAAAGAGGGAGACACTCTAAATCCTGAGTCATCTGCACGTCATTGATCTAGGGAAGAAAAAGGGAGGGAAGGGTAACTGATGACGTCAGTGCTCTTCTCAGAGGTTCATTCCAGTGTGTGCACGTGTACGAACACATTTGTGTGTGCAGATCTGTGTGTCTGTACGCATATGCATGACCACGTGAGTGTATGTATGCGTGTAGGTGTATGAGCACATGTATGCATGTGAATCTGTGTCTGTGTGCATGCGTGGATGTGTGCACATAGATGTTGTGGCTGTGTGTGCACTCACCAGTGTTTACACACTTCAGTGTAATTTCTTTACCCCAATGCTTGCATTCACTCCCACCTTGGCAGCCAGCTTTCCAGTTGCTGGATGCAACCCCCGACACTCGTGACGTCAAGGAGGAGAGGTGTGTTTGGCTCCTGGCTTCAGGAGATGCAGTACATGGTCAGCTGCTCCAAGGCAGGGGGTCATGGCAGAAGAGTCTGGGGGAGCAAAGCTGCTCCGTTCATGGGGGCTGGAAGTGGAGCAGGGGAGCAGGGGCAGCAAGGACTAAAACACTAAGGTGGTACCCAAGGTCACTAGCTCCCAAGTCACCCTGCACGACACAGTCAGGTGCTCTCCTAACCTCTCAACCATGCTTAATCCAGGGAAGTTGCCAAATCAGAAGCAACTTTCACACCCCTCCTGAAAGCCTTTTGCTTTGGAAGGGGAGAAAGGCAGAGAGGGCGGAGACCAGGAGCTGTGCAGACCCCGACTTTTGCATACACTTGTGAGACCCCCCTACGCCCACTGAGTCTATCTTTCTCCTGCACTTCCTTTTCTGCAGGAGTTCATTCGCCTGGCCAAGAGACTAGTGCGTGACCCCATGCTGAAGAAAGAGCTCGTGGCCAACGGGAGGGTCTACGTGAGCAGGTGGCACTCCTGGGATGTGGAGAGAGACACCTACCAGCACCTGATTGGGAAGCTGGAGCGGGGCGCGGAGGAGTGAGGGGCACCCCAGACAGTCCCCAGGGACACCTGGTCCACCCCCACCTCCTGTGCGCACAGCTGCCCTCTGCAGGCGTCTCCACCTGGCCGGGCGCAGCTGCAAAGGGCTGGGCGGGCAGGAGCCACCTCACTCCCAGGCTGCTGCAGCACTGGCCGCTGACCCCAAGGCTGGTTCCTAAGCACCCACGACACAGACCTTGTCCGTGGCCAGTACCACCCAGTCCAGCTCCACCAGCAAGAGCCAGACTCGGGGAGGCCGTGGATGGGGCTGTGGCCGCAGACCCGACCCCTGTCCTCCGAGGTGCAGCCAGGAGTCAGAGCCGCGTCCAGGACAGGGAGGGGTTCTGGGGACCGCCATGTGGTGACTGCCTCTGAGCCTTACCTCTCCCAGTCTTGGGGACAAGGACGAGTGCCCCACAGGCCACAGACCTCTGCCCCACGGTGGGCCTGAGTGGGCCCAGTGGCCCCTGGCGTGGTGACCTGCACACCAGCACACCCTCCTGCAAGCAGTCTGTGTTACTGCATGGCACTCCAGGGCACGGGCACTGCGTGGCGAGGGCAGTGTCCTGCAGCCGCTTGCGATTCAGGGGTGGCAAGGAAAGTGCCCTGGCACGCGTTTGTGCAGACCCTGGGCGCGGGCAGGGCGAGGCCGGGATTCCCCTGCATGGCGCGACTTCCTGGTCTCCACCGTCCCAGTCTGAGAAGACAGCGGAGCCACATCTTGGTTTGAGAGGGCGCAGCCTCCAGTTACCCCGGTTCTAGGGTGCCTCAGGGCACCAGCGCCCTGGGTTCTGTAACATGGAACTCGCCCTGCGCGGGGGTTGGGCCAGTTGCGCTCCGGGAAGGGAGCCTGGCTCCTCCCCGCGCGCTGGCAGGACCGGGCGCTTTCTCGTGGCTTCCAGGGCTTGGCACTAGGAGGGTGGGACGGGGCCTCGTTCCTGGGAGGTGGCTCCTGAGTCGGAGTCCCCAAGGCACCCGAAGAGGAGGCCCCCTTGCCCCAGTGCTGCTTTTGTCCCCTGCGGGACAGGACAGACTCCCAAGCTCCGCTGTGCCCTGAAACCCGCACATGTCCAGGGCACCCGGGAAGCGTGGGCTGGCAGGGAATAAAGAGCCCCCTGGTCCTCATGCACGGGAGTCGCCCTGTTCTTTCCTGCAGGGGCCGCCTTGCCAGGGTCAGCTGCCCGCCCAGCCCCGCGCCGTTCAGGGCGTTGGAGCGGAGTTGCAGGGCAGCACAGCTCATGCCCCGCCGGCCTCACCCCTGTGAACCCCAGCGGCTGCTGGGAGGGGAGCGGGTCCCTGCGTTTTGGCTCACAGTTGGGGAGGTTCTGGTCCAGGGTCCAGAATGGGCCCCCCAAAGAGGTGGCTCCTCGGGTCCACAGGCCCCTCGAGGCCATGTTCCCCAAGCCCTCCCCCAGGTCCTGCCTCTGAAGGCTCCGCCCCAGCAGCACCTCCCTGGGGTCAAGGCCATACAGCCTGGCCCTTGGGCGACACTTACGGTCCACACCTGTAATCCTACCACTCTGGGAGGCTGAGGCAGGTGGGTCTCAAGTTTGAGCCCAGCCCATGCAATTTAGTGACTTAATGCGATCCTATCTCAAAAACAAAAACAAAACGAAAAAAAGGAAAGAAAGAAGCCTGGAAATTAAGTGTCGAAGCCCCTGGGTTCTGTAAGTCTACCTTGTTAAATCCCTTATATAATTGTATACACATTTTATACTAAGTCTGCTCCTCTAGTGAACCTTAACGGATATACCTAACGAGTGCAGTTTATAATTGTCAAAGAAAAACGTACTTTTTTTTGAGACGGAGTCTCACTATGCATCCCAGGCTGCCCTTGAACTCTTGGAGACTCTCCTACCTCAGCCTTCCTAGTGCTAGAATCACAGACATGCACCCCCATCCCCAGCTCATCAAAGAAAAATTTAAATAGAAATTAACAGTGCACTTGAACAATTATCAATTCAATTTGCTAATTAAAAGCAAAATTAAGATGACTTACTTTTTAAAAAAAAGATACAAACTAGCACAAAGGTGTGCAAATGGCACTTCCCAGTGTTCCAGTGTTTCAGCTGTTGCACAGCGGAGCAGACTCGGGCCTTAGTCACCCCTGCCCCCTCACCTGCCAAGGAGCCCACGAGCGTCCCCTGCTGACAGCCTCGGGTCACAGGACGATCTGGACAAAGACGGGGTTTCCACCAAAATCAAGGGGATTCTAGGAAAAGGCTGGGTTGAGCTTTGGGACTGAAGAGTGAATCCCACAATTGAGGAAATAGGTTCAGTCTGTTTAGCCACATCGAGTAATGCAGGTATTGTTGGAATGATGAGAGTCAGGTCGAGAAGTAGTTCACGCGCGCGCGCACACACACACACACACACAGGCTGCCAGGACCTGGCCGAGGGCGCCCCCCACCCCGGGACGGGTCCATGTCCCTGCACCGCACCTGTGCTCGCCCAGCTCCTGGCTGCTCCCTTCCCTCCTGCCCCACTTCACGCTGCCCGTGGTCAGGGGTCCTCAGAGCTCACTTGTCAACGTCATCAAATCCTGTCTCTGCCACACTTTCCGTCTTATTTTCCAGTGCACTAGCGCACTGTAAAGGTTTGTCACAGTCATAAGGGGTCAACTTGACACCAATATGGAGAGGGAGGCTCCAGGTTTGCTTTGGTTCAGACAGACACAAAATCTAAAATAAACAGTGCTTTACGCAAGACAGAGGTGAGCTTGGGGCCCTCAAGTAGAGAGACCGACTGTCTCAGTCAGTTCCCCACGGCTGGCTCACAATACCCAACACCCACGACTTAAAGGAGCAGAGGTTTGTGTGGGCTCGTGGGTTTTACAGGATGCAGACCATTGCTGGCTGGCTCTGAGGCAGAAATGGCATGGCAGAGGGGCCCAGTGGAGGAGAGCAGCTTGCCTCGTGCTGACCAGGAAGTAGAGAGAGAAAGGCAGAGCCCTTCCAGGCCACACCCCCAGGGACTGCCTCCTCCGACCAGGCCCCACCTCCCAACAGCACTTTCAGCTATGGGTTCATCAGTGGACGAGCATAGCACCCCCATGGTCCAGTCACCTTCCGAAAGCCCCACCTCGGAACAGATAAGGCCTTGAGGGGACATCTAGATCTAAAGCATAGTCACCTGAGCCAGTGTTGACTTCCACCAGGTCTGAGACCACCCTCCTCCTCCTCCATAGGTGGCCACTCTGATTCATGTGGCTCTAACCCAAGGTCCGCTGTGATGCACCATCCCAGACACAAGTTGTGAGCCCAGAGCAGAGCCCTCTTCCCCCTTGCAGGATAATTCTCACTTGCACTCACTTCCCTTGGCCACACCTAGCTGCAAGGGAAGCTTGAAAATAAAGGTTTCCTACCAAGCAGCCATGGGCCCAATAGAATATCAGGATCTGTAACAGAGAAAGGAGGGAGGATACATGTTTGGGAGTGTCTTCTGATAATAGCAGCCCTTGAGATATCCTAGTTTTAGATTCTGGCTGTGGTTACAGACATCCTGCTTGGTATTCATCACTGAATACCTTTTGATGCCAAGAATGGTGATGAACACAAAGAACGTCTGGGGTGGGGAGTGGGCAGCCATGAAAAGAAAAGACATCGTTAGTAATCTGGGTTGCAGTGATTATTTTACAATCTACCTCTTCTTTAAGACGTGTAAGTAGTCCTTGAAAATCCAGGCAAAAAAAAACCTATCCAACTCTGCTCAATTACAAAAGCTTTGTCCCTGACAAAGAAAAGCCATCAGCACCATCTCAGCCCTGGAAGGAGTGGCTGGGAAGCCCCTGAGCCTACAGGAGCCTCAACCCTCAGATGGACCTCGCTCCATCACCATGGCAAATCTGCCCTACCTCCCATGTTTGCAGAAATCACACAATTTTAGAGTTATCTGGAGAAAGATAGCTTGCAGAGTCTCCAGCACTCCACTTCCTGTGCTGTCTCCCTGTGTCCCTGGGTCCACATGAGGGCCCTATCATGTGGACAGCTGCCATGCACTAGCTGACTTACAAACATCTGTGTCCCACTAACCCACCATCAAATGGGGTCACTGCTTCAGTTTTGTCCCCTACAGCCAAGGTGGGGCAGAAACCCCACTGTATGCCAAGTGTTCCGCTGGGCACTGGCAGGGTGGAATTTCCTCACCTGCACCTGGCACAAGGGAAGCCTCCCAAATGCACCATTCCTCATGTGACACAGCTCAACTGGAAACCCCTCCTGGCTTGACTGAGACGCCCTTTGGCTGTGTTTACCTGGACCAGGCCAGGGGCACCCCCAAATTCCCCTGTCCTCAGGAGGGGTGAGGTGGGCTGCTGTCCTGTTATTTAGGGTCAATCACGTGTCCACCAACTCCACAAACAAACCTCTCCTGCTCTCTGCCGCCTCCCACGACAGAACCTGTGTCGCCCGGCTGGGGGGACCCCTGTGTCCCTGCCCAAGGAGAATCCTGCCCGGCAAAGGTCCGCTTCACTGGTCCAGGGTTGTTTTCCACTCCATGGTGTCACAGTGGCTCAGTGAACCCTCATGCAGCCCCTGGGCCTACAGGTGAGAGTGAGTCTTGAGTCCACCTGAGCCACAGCGCAGGAAAGGGAGCTGCAGAGGGCACTGCCCAGGGCTGCAGCTCAGGCTCAGCTGCTCTGCAGTCTTTGCTCTCTGTCCACGTCTCCTGCTGTCTCTCTCAAGGTGCAGCAATGCCCTTAGAAACCGAGTCACTGCCGCTTCAGACAAAAGCACCCAGGGCAAAGGGACCCTTACTGCTACTCTCTGCACGTTTGTTTGAGCAGACAGAAAGATTATTTTTAAAGGCTGTTTTGAGTGGTCTGGAAATAACTGCTCTGGGGACAAACCTCACAGGCTACCAAACCACCTCTATGGAAATGTCTACTTTGTGATGGCAGAATAGTCAGTGTGTTAACTGGCATGCGTGTGTGTGAACCAACCTACCCACCACACACTGCCCTTCACCCAGGGCCATGTGCAGCGCCAGCCCACGCTGCTCACAGTGACCCCTAAACCTGCACACCCCGCCACAGTGAAGGCTCTCCCCTCCTCTCCCCACCAACTTCCTTGCTCCCGCTGCACATCCCACTGAGGGCAGAGGGGATGCTAGACCAACTCAGCCCTCCCTACAGCCCCTGTCACCCAGCCCCTCCCAAGGGCCACAATGACAGGGGTGCTTGGTCCTCTTTACTGGGTCACAGCCTCTGGTCCTCACCCCACAGGGTGTGGGGACCCCAGGCTCCTGCTTCCCAGCCTCCACAGTATGGATTCCTGCCCCCCCATAATGAAAGTGCAGACAGACGAGAGCCCTTGGGGGTTCTGATGCACACCCACCCTGCACTGCAGGTTGAGGGCTGAAACCTCACTCTCTCAAAAACCACTTTGCAATTCAAAGCCTGTGCCTTTCACAGTGATTACTCCCACTCCTGCCATTCAAAGCCTCCTTGGAAATGCTCAGCCAAGAACTGGACTTCTGCTGTCTGTGGGTTTGGCCATGCCTACCTCCAAGCACCGGAACAGCACAAGCTCAGCGTGGTCCCCGTCAGCCCTGGGGCAGCTGCAGGGCCCTGTGGCAGATCCCAGAGGAGCGGCTGTGGCAGGGACTCTGATCAGCTGGTTTGTGGGGCAGCAGTGCAGGCCCCACAGTGTGCCGAGGAGGAAATAAAGGCACGAGGGCACAGAGGGGAAGAGGGAAGGACACGTTCACCCCCTGAAGCTGACCAGGTTGCTTACTTTTCTCTCCAGCAGATCAGGGCTGGATAGGGTCCAAGGGAGCATTTCGTGGTGGGTGCTGTGAGCCACTGCCCAGCTCGTCCTGCCCCGAGGGCAAGGGGTGACACAGCCCAGGACCCAGGCAATCCCCAGCTCTCCAGCACCCCACAGGGTGGCGAAGCCAGGCTGGGGCGGACTCCACTCTGCCATCCCCGGGGTCTTTGCCTCGCTTCCCCATAGTCTCCACACAAGACCACTTCCGGGGTCCCTGGGCTCACAGGTCGGTGGGCAGCATCTGATCTCTGCAAATCCTCCCCCGTTGAGCACAAACTGTTCCCACTCAGGACAAGTTGAGAATTAGTTTATAACTTCTGTGAATGTCTGCACAGTTAGGAGCAGAGGCCGGTTCTGCCCACCGGTCCCGGGGGAGTGAAAGGCAGCTGTCCCAGGCCTGGGCAGCCTCTCGGTGGCTTCTCCTCTGGGTTCCCTGGCTCCACTTCGATCGCTGCCACCCTGGGTGTGACAACAACAGTCCCACGCACTCTGTCCCCAGGCCACAGCGTTCCCACGAGAGTCAAATCACAAATAGTTTTTCAAAATATTAAAGGTGTAATTCTACAGGCGAAGTTGTGTTGGGTTTCACTTAACACATTAACAAAGGAATCAGTGGAGAAACAAAGCCAGTTCAAATGAAGCTGTGAGATGCAGATGTCTACATTCAGGGAGGTTTCAGGAGGTGATCAAGTAAGATCGGACAGAAATGCTCACTGTGCATGATGGCGAGGAATGGTGACTGGTGAGGACCATGTAATATCCAGTGTGCAGAATTCAAAAAACATAGGAAGCACATCAAAAATAAACATGTAGGGGGCCAGGGATTTAGCTCAGTGACGCCAGGCCTGCCTGGCAAGAGCAAGGTGCTGAGTTCGATTTCCAGTACACATAAATAAATAAATAAACAACCAAACAAACAAACACATGGGTATTCGTAGATCTAGGTGGAGACACTACAGTCTTTCCAGGAACTGTCCTCCAGCCAAGCTGCTTTCCAGGGACAAACACTTGATCCAAGTTGGGGGTTGGAATTTTCCCTCAACAGCTTGGAGCTGGAGAAGAGAGAAAAGTACAGAGGATGTACAGAATGCGAAAGAGAGAGGCACAGACAGAGGCAGAAGGACAAGGAGGAGAGGAGTGGGGCAGGGAAGAGAGAGACAGAGACAGAGACAGAGGGGCGAATGGTGTTCGAGCCCCAGCTCTGGCTGCTCCGCTGTGGTCCCGCCCGTGATGCCTGGCACCCTCATCTCCACATGAAAAGCCCTTATGCTCACGGCAGTGTGGGCTCACAGCAGGGCCGGGTGACCCGGGCCGTCTGGAGGCTCGGGCTCCTTAGTGTGGTCTGGGCAACGCCTGTAACTTAGAGCTATAATTGCTGCATGGAGCAATGGACTCAGTGTCCCTCTGAAAGCACCGGTGTTGACCCCTTCGTGCAACCAGCTGTGCTACATGGATGTAACACGCAGGCCGGAAATAGGTAAACACGTGAACACTGACGTATTTATTCAAATGTATATGTAAACATACACTTAATAGAAGTGTTACAACTTTAATGATTGATAATTATAAATATTAAAGCTATGAAATATGTTGCCAGCCATGGCAGCACATACCTGTAACCCCAGCTACTTGGAAGACTGAAGCAGGAGGATCTCAAGTACAAGGCCAGCCTGGCCACTTAGTGAGAGTCTGTCTAAAAATAAAATTAAAACTAAAATGGCTGGGGGTGCAGCTCAGTGGTAAAACACTTGCCTGGCATGTGCAAGGCCCAGGGTCCATCTCCAGTGCTGGAAAAAAATATATATATAAAATGTGCTTAAATATATAGTAGAAATATAAACGTGTAGCTCAATATATATATTCTCAAAAGCTTTAAAATGTAATTAGCCTTTGATGCAGCAGTTTCACTTGTGAGAATTTACAGTAAGTAAGATGCATTCCACACGTGTAACATTTCCCCACAAGGAACGTAAACACTACGTACTACAAACATGTACTAATAAAAAATAGATCAAAAGAGGGAATTTGTCCTAAGGATGTAAGGAGGGATGATTAAAAAGACTTATGGAGACAACAAAGACATCACATTAGTTACAATGGCCAGAGATTCCAAATATCCAGAAATAACCGAGGCATTCGCAAAGAAACTGCAGTTACACAGCAGCCCATGAAGAGTCATGTAGTGTGGTGTGGAGGGCATCATGCGGTCCCACACACACGCTGGCGCAGGGGACGAGCTCACGAGTGACTTTTTGTTTTGTTTTGTTTTTTGAGGCAGGGTCTCCCTTTGTAGCTCAGGTCGGCCCTGAACTCACTATGTGGCCCAGGCTGGCTTCAAACTCACAGCGATCCTCCTGCCTCAGCCTCCCGAGTGCTGAGATTACAGGCATGGGCCACCATACCTGACCAACTTTTTATTTTCTCATGCACTTTTTCCAGGTGGCTCTCAAGTTTTCTGAGACATATGTTTATTTTTGCAGATTAAATATATTTAAGACTAATGAAGGAAACGAAGTGGGGAAATGGTCATGAAGTCCTGATTCCTCACCCCTCCAGCTCTGCCAGCTCCAAGGGGTGTGGGGCGTCCCCGCTGGCTCTGGGAGCTGGGGACTGGCACGCAAGGAAGGGCGTCCTTCCCTCTCTGCTCCGCTCTGCCTAAGACGTCTCCATCTTCCCTGAGAGCCAAAGTCATGTTTTATTTGAGAATTTCAGGCTTTTGCTCGGGCTGAGCCTGGTGTCCCTGGAAGTCCTGATCGTAGCCAGGCAGGAAGTGGCCTGCAGGTCAGGCATGCTCCAAGTAGAGCACGTGAGGAATGAGAGCTGAAATGTCTGTTTCCTCCCAGATAGCAGGAGATGGTAACCCGTGGGGAGAGGAGATCTGGTGCTTAACAGTCAACGTGGGCAGCGTCCCCTCCCACCCGCTGGTCCGTCTGCCACCCCAAGTCCCCTCGAGAGCCTCTACTGAGGAGCCCAATCCTCAGTGCAAGTGTGCTCCACAGACCAGTGCAGACACTGGGATGTCAACTTCACTCTGAAACTGACCGAGGGATCTAAGGACATAATGAGCAGCCCAGGGCACCAAATTAACCAACTGTGATTGCTCTCAGCTCTCAGAGCTAAGGTCTCCATTGCTATTTAGCAACCCCAGTTACTGCTAATATTTGAAAATCTCCAAAAATAAGAGGTTGAGTCTGTCCTGGTGCAAGGCAGTAGTGGTGGACTCCTCTGCAAGGAGAAAATAGCTCTTTCTGTGGAGCAATCTGTGCTTGTCAGCTCAGAAACGTGTGATTAATAATAGCTCACCATAATTGGACTCGAAGGCAGAGCCATCGTGGGCATTCTTCTTGTTCCACCTGTAGGCAGTTTTGCACTGGCAGCCAGTGAAGGTCCAAGACCAGGCTGCAGGCTGGGGAAAGGCTCTTTTTAATCTTTTTCATCTGTAACATTTCTGTAGAAAATCAAGAAACAGCTTGTCAAGGGTTTATCACAAGCGACAGGCTTCCGTGTGGAAACCACCGTTGAACGCCTCAGCGGAAGCCAAGAGGTTTTCATTAAGTTGGCCAGTGTAGTTTGATCACCCCGGGAAGCAGCCCTCCCTCCTCCGGGTGGGACAGACAGAGTCACTGGAAGTCACAGCTCCACTCAGGGGCCCCTGAGTCCAGTGGGGTCCCACGACCCAGCAGCACAGCTTTGCTCCTCACTGACTGTCAGGGAAGGCTCACGGTGGGGATCTGCTGGGTATCCCTGTCTCTCCTCAGCCCTCCGAGAGCAGGCTGCTCTGACCTTCTCCGGGGGCAGGCACCCTCTGGACCATGTGGAATAGGACCTCGGAAAAGCAAGTGCAGCTGGGAGTGGTATAATCCCAGCACTCCAGGAGGCTGAGGCAGGATTCTGAGTCTGAGCCCAGCCCAGGCAACTTAGTGACACTCTGCCTCAAAAAAAAAAATACAGAAGGGCTGGGGCTATAGCTCAGTGTGAAGGCCCTGGGGTCAATCCCTAGCACTGTGAAGAAAGGAAGTGGGGGGGGGGAAAGAAAGAAAGAAAGAAAGAAGAAAGAAAGAAAGTAAAAGAAAGAAGAAAAAAAGAAAAAAGGAAAAGGTGAGGAAAGGAAAGCAAACCTAAGGAAGGGAGAGAGAGAGAGAGAAATGTTAACTCATGCCTATGTGTTCTAGTGGGGGAGTTAGGCTATAAACCAGTAAACAATGAGTCCCTAAAACTGTAATTCCAGGGGTGGTGAGAGTGAGTGGTAGGGCAAGGCAGAGATGGGCCCTGGGCGAGTGGGCTGAGCTGCATTGGCATCAGGCTCTGGGGGAGACGTTTGTGAGGAGGGTGTCTCCCTGAGGTGGGAATCTCGGGAAGGTGGGGGCTGTGGGCAGCTACACAGGAAGCTTTCTGGGTGGAGGGAGGAGGAATACAGATGCCCAGCAGTGGAAGGGACTGGGTGATGGAGGGAGAGCCCAGAAAGGGCCCCTGGGTGGGGCCAGAAGTAAGAGTCAGACCTGGGATGGGAGCTCAGGTCTCCTGGCATGTAGACCTCGCTGGGGAGAATCGGGCCTATGGGCAGACTCTGCCCCTGCTGGGAGAGGTGGGTTACGGAGGAGCGAGAGGGAGGTGGGAGGCTGGTGAGCAGCAAGAGTGGCTCCACAGGAGGGAGGCAGGGGCAGAGATGTGGACAGGTTCAGGATGGACTTGTAGAGGATGTGGAGCGTGAGCCCGGAGGGGCACTGGCCCCAATTCTGGCTTGAGCCAACAGGTGGAGGTGGAGCCATTTTTGAGAGGGGATGATGGGCTGCAGCTGACATTGTCAGTGGACTAAGTGATGTCCCCCTCCTTCCTTCAGCCTCAGGACTCAGCTTCATTAGGGCAGCAGTTGCTCTGATGAAGGGTGGCTGTTCCAGCCTCCCTTGCAGCTAGGTTTGCCCCTGTAGCCAGGTCCTGAGGATCAGATAAAATGGACCTCTTTGGAGGGACTTCCAGGAAGGTCCCTGGAAGGATTCTGACTCAGCCAAGAGGGCTCCCTCGTGTTCCTTTCCCTGCTTTCTCCTTCTTGCTCCTTGTAATGACCTTGTGATAATCAGAGCTCCAGAGGTCATTGAGTGACCTTGGAGTAGAAGAAACTTGGTCTTGGAGGACTTCCAGGAGTTGCTGTGTCAGGCGCAGGATTCTCATCTCTCTGAGTCTCTCATGCGACACACCAGAGCCTGTTGTGTTTCTGTAGCTGTTATTTCATGGTTTTTGTTCTGAAAGAGAAAAATGAATGGTAGGAAAGCCCCAGGAGCCTGTGTGGTTAGGATTAGTTAGACGTGCCTTTTAGATATCCACGGAGCAATAGATGGATAATGTACACATTACTTGAGCTTGGGGTTAATTAATTAATAAATTATTAATAGCCATACTGCACAAAAGGAAATAAGACATTTTTGTGTCTTACAAAAAAGTCACTTTTCTCATTAACTTTGCAAAATGAAAGACAAGAACTGTCCTTTCTTCCAGAAATGCTCCAAATCGAACACTGGTGCCTTTCTGATGGCCACTAATCAGCTGTCCACTCCTCTACATGTGCTTTAATCCAGGCCATTCCCATTGCTCCCACACAGTGCCGGCCATGTAGGCCAGGGCAGGGACAGCATGGGTGGAGGCAGAGTGGGGGTCTCAGTGAGCTCTCACAGGGGTGAGCAGAGGCCTGCATCCCCACAGACCTCAGGGACATGGGTCAGGGGCTGAATGCCCTGAAACGTCCTCCATCAGCAAGGGCTTCTGGGAGCTGGAAACCACCGAGGGGTCTACACCTGCACTGGCAAAGCCTCTCACTGGTACAATCACCTTTCATTGTTTAAACCCAATTCAGTCGAGCCTTAGCAGCCTCCCAACGGCCTAAAACATTTTCCTAGACTGCTCATTCCACAGAGAGGTCCAAGCTGTTATTGGGGCCCTGGGGAAATAAAAATGAGAAGCAATAGCCTCAGTCTCACGTAAGTGATCCATCAAATTGTGTGTGTTCAAGCTGGCCCAGAGCACACACAGCACACAGACCTGGAGAAGCTGTCTCTTTCCTCTCTCCTCCCTGGATATAATATTAACACAAGCTACCATGGCTTCTAAAAATTGAGGTACAGGTCCCTGGGAATCAGGGATTATTTTTCAGGCATAATAGTTATTCTTTTTAGGTGTGGAAAACCAGAAGCAATGTATGAATTCACTCAATCCTATCACTGAGGCAGGAGTTAGGGCATAGCCAGCTGGCTGGGTGAGTGGGTGTGGCCTGTCAATCATGGACACCCTGGACACGTGCGCCCCGGCCTGCACCTGGGACCAATCAGAGAGTGCCATCTTTAATTCCCCTGGCACAAAATCAAGCAGGTCTTTGATAGGACGGCCCAGATCTGAGGGCAGCATGGGAGATGCCAAAGATGGCCACCATTGCTCTTGTGGCCACTGTGGTGTCTCTTTCCATGGTGCACTCTTGCTGTGCAGGGCATATTCTTTTCCTACCTTTAGTGAAGGTAAAACCTTGCTGCCTTTTTTGATTATTTTGACCAATTCTTTGATCAGGACAAGAAGAACCTGGAAAGGATCCCTAGGAAGACCACAGCACCCCCACAGCCCCGAGCTGGTGTTAGTCCCATTGTGTGACTAAGGAGATGGAGGCATGGAGCTGGAACAACTTGCCAGCGCCTGACACCCACACGGGAGCACGGTGGCTCTGGTGACAAAGATTCCGGCCATGCACCTGCTCTTTCTTGATAGGATTGGGGAGGCTGAGGGGAAGCTTGTCAGGATGTCTCCTCCTCCTCATTTACAGCTGTATCTGCTTCCTCCTGCCCATGCAACAACTTACTGGAAATGCAGTGGCTGAGTACAGCTTGCAGTTAGCATCAGATGGTTCTGGAGGCCCGAAGTCCTCGGTCGAGGGGACAGCAGGGCTGGGACCCTGTGGTGACTCCAGGAGAGGACCTAACTCTCTGCCTCTTCCAGTGCTGGAGGCCGCCCCATTCCCCTCAGCCTCCGCCTCTGCCTGAGAAGCTGGGAGCCCAGCGTCCTCGCCTCTCATGCTGACCTCCGCTTCCCTCCCTGGCACTCCACCACTCCATTATGAAAATGCCGGTTACCTGGACGGCCCAGGTCCCTCCCCACCACCAGGCCCTAGGCTTAGCCGCACAGGCAGGGTCTCCAGGCACTGGGGGATGTCACGTCTTACTGACCTCCTGCCTAAGGGGCAGAAGCGCAGACCGACTGTGCAGCCCCGCCTCCTTCTGCAGGCCCGTCGTCCAGGGCCACGCTGTGAATGTGGCCCACCTGGCGGTTCACTGGACAGCCTCACTGATCGGCCACTTTCTTCCCAGTGGCTGGCACTAAACCCCATGGTGCACATTCTGGCGACACCTTGCCTAAGTAGGTTCTTGGTGAGACGGGAATTTGTGAAGGGTGTTGGGAGTAGTTCGTGTCCTTCCTTCCTTCCTTCCTTCCTTCCCTCCCTCCCTCCCTCCCTCCCTCCCTCCTTCCTTCCTTCCTTCTTCGGACTGCTGTCCAACGCTGACAGGTCACAGCCACACAAGTCATGTTCCAGGGCCAAGCCGGGGAAGCCTCTCGCAGGGCTCTGGCCTCCACTTGGCAGAGCCCCCTTTGCGGGTCCTGCATGGTGTGAGGAGTCCGAGGAGTGAAGTGTGTGCGCTGTTGGACTTCTGGTTGCTGCTTCTATAGCAGAGCAGGAGCAACACTGGCCCGGAACGGTCTGAATGTGTCAAGTCCGACGAGCAATTCCACTTATCAGCCCTCCAGAGTTCAGTTGTTCGCTCCCCACTCTGCTTTCACTGCAGCGGCCCACAAAGCCGAGGAGCAGGTGCAGCCCACGGCCTTGGCATCCGCCCAGCACCCCTCTCCCTGCCCCGCACCCCTGCTAGACTGCCCCGTGTTCCCACCCTGGCCTTGGACTCGCCTTGGGGAAGGGACTCTTGGAACCAGCGCCTGCGACCTCTGCGATCCTCGCGTACCTCTGTGCACTGCGGGGCCGAGGGCAGGCTGGCCTGAGGGAGGACGAGGACCTGGGGCCAGGGTCACCTCTAGCTGAGACTGACCCAGGCCAGGCAGGTGGCCCAAGACCCTCCAGGGAGTGCAGCCACCATCAGCCCAGTGGGACCCTGACCCACTGAACCCACGACTCGTGAGCCATGATTCTGTTGTACGCCACCACCTCAACTTCCAGATGATCAATTCCAGGCCTGCAATCCCAGCACTTGGGAGGCGGAGGCAGGAGGATCACCGTGACTTTGAAGCCAGTCTGAACTACCTAGTGAGACTCTGTCTCACAAAACCAAACCAAATCAAAACAAAAATCAACTTCATTATGTAATAACGAACAATACATAACAATAAGTGATAACAGCAAGCAAAACACTTTCCTTCTCAGCACTAAGATTTGGTGGTTTGGCTTCCAGTCTAAGAGGGGCAAAGCGAGAGCAAACCTGTGACACCCTCATGGCAGGCTGGGTCCACAAGAATCAGAGCTGCCGCAAGCCTGGGGTGGCCGTTTCCAAGCAATCTAGTCTAACTCTAATGCAGAGGTCCCAATAGGATCCATTCAGTCACGAGGAGCAGGCTGAGTCAATACGTTAAATTCAGACATTTTATAAAGAAGTCCCGATTTTGACTTCTTTCAAGAAAACGGGCTGCCTGTCAACTTGAGTGTGTGCTCCCCACGGGCGGAGCGTGCAGGCGGTGAGCGCTGCCCTCTCGGGGTGTCAGGCGTGGCAATGCAGACGGGCATGGCACCCGGCTCTGCGTCTCGGTTGCCCGTGGATCAGAGCAGTGATGTGCAGCGACCTGGTGAGAGCCGACCGCGGAGCACCCCTCTGAGCATCTGCGAGGTCACCTCTGAGACTTCCCAGGTGGGTCCCTGGCACTTGAGTGGCCAACTCCAGTCCTGCTTCCGCCCACTCTTTATCTTCCACTCTGTCCCTGTGTTGTGACTCTACACCTATGAAAAGAAAGCATGGCAGCTTGGAGCACAGGCTGGGAATCTGGGGGCTTCTAATACGTATATCCATGGTTCTCCCTGCGGGCTTTCCATGGCCTCCACGCCTGGAGAGAGCCAGCCGTGAAATCCCAGGAGGGTAGCGGCTACAGGGGCAGCGTGACAGAAATGATGGCAATGGAGGATGCCGTGAACTGTGGCTCAGGGCCCCTTTCCTGGGGGTCTCTGCAGCAACACTCCGCATGCTCCCATGCAGTGCCACACAGGCACATGTGACCACTGGAAAAATCAGTTAAAAAACCACCAAACAGGGCCGGGGATTTAGCTCAGTGGTTTTGCCATCTGCCTCGCAAGCACAAGGACCCGAGTTCGATCCTTGGTACCAAAACCAAAAAACAAAAAACAAAAACCCACCAAACAGCCAAATTCACCTTCATCTGCGTCTCATCCCATGAAGGCAGAGCATGAATAGACCCCTCCCACACGTACCTCCGCCCACCAGCAGTCCAGACTTTCCTTCACTCTCTCGGACATAGACTCACCTGTCTGTTTTCTGAGGCTGAAACGGAATCATGCAGCGCATGACCCTTGAGGTGAACTATCGCTATGTTTAATAGTCCAAACTGGAACCAATTTAAAAGCATGGCAATAGGAGAACACTGACAGACAGTCCACAGACATCCTGTGGTTCCCAGGCAACTCCTGAAATAGCACAGGTGGATCGGTGTGTGCTGGTGTAGACAGAACTCTGTGACACGGTCTTTTATAAAAAGCTACACACAGGTTTTGTTGTGGTTTGGAATGAAATGTCCCCAAAAACTCATGTGCTTGGTCCCAGTGCATCCGTGTCAGAGGTGGGGCTTTGGGAGGTGACTGGATCACGACAGTTCTAGCCTCATCCCATGCATAGGTTCATAACTGTGGCTTTATTGGGTGGTGACAGGAACTAGTTGAAGGGAGTGGGTGCTGGGGGTGTGCCCTTGGAGACTGTGCTGGACCCACCTCCTTCCTCTCTGGCCCTCTCTCTGCCCTGAGGAGAGCAGCCTTCCTCCACCACACCCTTCCACCATGATGTTTGTGCCTCACTACAGGCTGGAGAAGCAGTGGAGCCACCTGACCATGGACTGAACCTTCTGAAGCCGTGAGCCAGTATAAGCCTTTCCTTCTTCGGATTGTTTGTCACAGGGTTTTGTTACAGTGCTAGGAAGCTGACAAACACAAGAGTAGTAGTCAGTCTACTGCCATTCATGAAGTCCCTCCCTTTATATGGGTTCTGCATAAATGCACAGAGGAAGCACTGAGAGGAAGCACACAAACCCAACGGCAAGGGCTGCCTAAGGAGGCCCCAAAACCCGATGCTGCACCACCCTTCCCACGCCTGTCCTCGCTCCCCAGCTCCCCACCCTGACCAGCTATGGACTGAACACCTCGGTTTTGTTACAAATGTCATGGTCTCCAAGGAGCCCTCCGAGCGCCCCGAACCTGGCATTTACACCATCAGCCATTCCCTGCCGTGTGGAATAGGCCTGACCGTGTCACCAGCGAGTCATCATGGAAATGGCAGCGTGTGACACCAAGTTCACAGTGTGCTTGCTCTGGCGTCACGGGCACTGAGGAAGGCAGATCTCATGCTGTGAGGACTCCCTCAGCCCTAGGAAGAAGTCTGTGTGAAGCCTCCCTGCTGGCACACTCCAGCCCCAGCCAGCCGCCAGGGGATGTCACCCTGGCCGACATCTTGCCTGCAAGCTTGCAGTGCCCATCAGCTGGCCCCACAGGCAAGCCAGCACTGACTCTCTCCCTGCAGAAATCCTGAACAATAGGTGAGCTTATTGTCTCAGGAGACTGAGTTCTGGGGAAATTTGCCATGCAGATGGATTGGCCATCTACTGCTGTGTAGCAAATGTCCCCAGATACGACAGCTGGAAATATTCATTCTCACAGATTCTGCAGGTGGGAGTCCAGGAGCAGGTAGGAGGAGTTATCTGGGCTGCACTCACAGGTGTATGACTTTAAGGTAGCTTTATGCAAACAGGAGTAAATACGATGTATATTCTTATTTTCCCCACTTTTTACACTAATAGTTGCTTGCTATGTGTATAGTATTGTAACTTGATTTTTTCCCATTGAAATATGCCTCTTTCTACATCAGTACAGTTTTCCTTTTTTGTTTTGTTTTTCACACATGGTCTCCCTATGTAGTTCAGCCTGGACTTGAACTCACTATGCATCCCAGGCTGGCCACAAACTCATGGTGATCCTCCTGCCTCAGCCTCCCAAGTGCTGGGATTACAGGCTCCTGGCTTCTGTCAGTACCACCTTACATTCTCTTTGTCTGTATGCCCAGCATTGTACTATATATTCCAGTGGATGGTACAAAGTAATTTATTCAAGCAGTCTCCTATTGATGAACACATGGGTTGGTTTCCACCACTTGCTGTTACAAAACAGGCTGCACTAACTATTCCTGTACGCACTGCTCCACATGTACACATCTGTGGGGAGGACGTGTTCGCAGCCGTGGGAGGGACGGGTCAAAGAGGCATCATTTGTCATGTTGACAGTCATGCCGAATGCACCCAGATGGAGCTGGTAGCGGTTTATGTTTTCACAGCGATGTGTGAGTCCTTGCTTCCCACAGCTTCGTCAACACAGTGTGTTTCCCTGCACTGGGACGGGTGCCAATCTGCTAGGTTAAAAATTGGTATTTCAGCCTACTTTTCATTTATGCTTGTGATATTATGGAATCAGGTGGAGGATTTTTCATATGTCTAAGATCTTTTTTCCCTTCCTGTGCACTGGTTATTCTTGTGGAAATGGCATTTCCAACTCAGTGTTTTCCATCCTGCGGATTCAGAATACCTTGGTTCTTGCCTGACCCAGAATTCCTTGCTCCTTGCCTTACCCAGAACACCTTGGTCCTCAACTAACCCAGAGTAGCTTGGTCTTCATCCTACCCAGAATACACTGGCCTTCACATTACCTAGATTATTACATTGGTCCTCACCTTACCTAGAGTACCCTGCTCCTTCCTTACCTAGAATACCTTGGGTTTTGCCTTTTCCAGAATACTCTGGTCCTCATGTTACCCAGAATAGCTTGAGTCTTTCTTTACCTAGAGTACCTTGGTCTTTATCTTTAACCACAATGTCTTCACTCTCAGGACTGCCTTTAGAATCCTTGATTCACCAGAATTCCCCAAACTTATGCTTAAGAATGCTAACTGAATGGCAGAGGCAAAACCCACCCTTCTCCTCGGGTTTATCTTGCTCCATTAGCTTTTAGAAGTGTTGTGGTATCACAAGTACAGCACGATGTTTTTCATTTCGGTCTTCCCTAGCGTAGGGCTCTGTGTCCCTGAGACGTCCCCAGTGCAGTCCAAGCTCCCCACTGTCTACCCCAGAGCACTTGGTCATCCCAGCAGGGTCCCAGCCCCTCAACAAGTCTGCCATCCTGGGGTCACGGTCCTGCTTCCTGTCTGAGAGACTTGACCTCGTTTTCTGGAATATCCTGGTCACCTCATTTGCGCGAGTCATACCGTATTTCTCCTTCTGTGTCTGGCTTATTCTGCTTGGAGCATAACGTTTTCAAGGTCCATCTGTGTTGTAATATGGGTCTAAGTCTCCTTCCTTTTCACAGCTGAGTGATTCCCATCGAATGTAGACAGCACACTGTTTATCCCTCTTCCTGTTGCTGGGCACTCGGGCTGTTTTCATTGCTTGGCTGCTGTGAATGACTCTGTTGTGAGCATGGCATAGAATACCCGTTACGCTCTGCTCTCATCTTCAGTATCAGCCTCTTTTTCGTTTAGGGCTCTCTTTTTTACTGTTTTATTTTATTACTACATATTTGCAGTGCGCAACGATCACATTCCTCGTGGAGAGTCGGTGCGCGCTTGCGCATCTTCATTCTTCCTACCCTTCTCATGCCTCCCTGCGCTTCCTTCCATCACTTGCTCCCCGCCTTTCACAAAGATCTCACCTCTCCGTTTCCTGCCATCCATCTTTTATTCTGCTCTTCACTTATATTTTGGGTTTCTCATGTAAGAGAAACCATGTCATATTTAAGCTGTGGTCTCTGATTTATTTCACTTAACATTACGGTCTCAAGGTGCATCCATTTTCCTACAAATGACTCAAGTTTATCCTTCTTTTTTTGGTACTGGAGATCGAACTCGGGTCCTTGTGCTTGCGTAGTAGGCAATGAAACCACTGAGCTAAATCCCCGGGCCAAGTTTATCCTTCTTTACAGCAGAGTAGTGCTCCATGGTGTGTAAACACCAATTTCTTTATCCACTCATCTGTTGATGGACACATGGACCACTCCCAAGATTTTGCTCTTATGAGCTGTGCTGCTACATGGCACACTCGGCATCATTCCTGCCAGGCCTTGAAAGGCACCAGGGTGGGGCCCAGCAGAATCATCTTTCCGTGGGGAAACACACACTCTCCTGTTTCCCTCTTCATTCTTTCTCACTGTCTTTCTTTTCCTCTGAACTCACTGACTTTATTTATCTCCGCTTTGCCTTGGGTTCTTCACGTCACCATAGTTCTGCGGTGCCCTTTCCTGTACCTGGGAAATCATGTCCTCCTGTCATCGAGGGCCTCGCCTCAGCCTTTCCTTCCTGCTGCCTCTCCGACCTCAGCACTGCCCTCCCGATCCCCCCTGCCTCTCTGGGGCTGCTGCGTCCCTGCTGCTGGTGTTGTTGGGCTGGGTCCAAAGTCAGGGCGAAGCCTCTGCTGCTCTCTGACCCTCAGGCCGGGAGGCTCCACTCTGGTCCGGGCCTGGCCCTCTGTGGGCACAGCACGCCGAGCAGGGCGCCTGGTCCTGAGTGATTGTCGGCCGCACCCTGGGATGCAGGAAGAAGCAGTGTGGGCAGCCGATGCCGCTGGCTAGGCTGCTCTCTGGGAGCAGCAGGAAGTCCGCCCGACGGTCACCTGTTTGTGACAGAAGTGAGCTTCTCTTGGGCAGCCGGTGACACACGGGAACAGAGGTGCGAGGACTGGGCGCTGGGCGGGGGACAGCGCATCCACACATGGTGTCTGTTTGTCCTTGGGTGGCTTGGGGCGGGGGTGGAAGCCGTGTCCCCTACAGGGCGCTTTCCGGGACCCCGGAGCACCTGGCCAGTGCTCTCCACACCCAGCTCCTCTCTCTCCGCGCTGAGTGCAGCACAGCACGGGGACCATCTGCGAGGCCCCCGAGGTCCAGGCCCAACCAACGGTGACTCACCGCGCTTAGCATAAGCCAAGTCCAGTCCCGAGCCAGGCAGGAGTGCTGGTGCACACCTGGCCTCTCAGCACCCTGGGAGGCTGAGACAGGAGGACTGCAGGATCTAGTCCACCCTGCACAGCTTAGCGGCCTCGCGGGACCCTGTCTCAGAAAATTTAAATAAAAAGGGCTGAGATGGCACTGAGTGCAAAGGCCCTTGGCTCAATCCCCAGTACAGGAGGGAAAACCAAATGACTGACATCTCTGTCTGCCCGTCTGTCCGCCTGTCTCTCTGCTTTCTGCCATGGCTGCCAAGGCCCCATCTGGCTCTGTCCAGCCTCTGCCTTCTCTGTCCCTGTCCCTGTGCCTGTCCCTGTGCCTGGCTCAGCCCCCTCCCTTGGGCCCTGGATGCTGCTCCCAGCCAGCCCGGACACCACAAGCTCTGCACAGACCTCAGCGACCCCTCCTCTGAGTCACCACGCCCAGGCTGCTCCTGGCGGCGTCCCAGGGCCTGCTCTTCTGCACACTTGTCACCGCCTAGAGGCCTCTGCTCCATCCCTCCTTTCCTCTCTTACTTCATACCCTCTGACGGCCCACAGCGAGTGCCCAGGAAGGGAGAAGGGGAGAAAGGAGAGAGAGGGAGGAAGAGAGAAGGAGAGAGGGAGGAGGAAACAGTCAAGCAGCAGTGGGTGCTGGAGACAGGAGCAGGAGCAGCACCGAGCCTGGCTTGAGTGGCCCAGGCGCCCACCCACGTCGCCTGCTGCCCTGGCCAGACTCCAAGCTTTGTCACAGGCAGAACTTGCGAGCTGACCGCCCCAGGTCTGCTCTGCACCCAGACACACCTGCTTTGGATTCAGAGGAAGCAGCAGGAACGCACGGAGCGCTGTCAGGTCCGGTGTCCACACGTCTGATTTCTAGGGTGAACGCAAGGGTCTGTGAGCCCTGCGGGACCCACGTCCCCACCAAGAGGAGAGCAGTGGTCACCACTGGACCCCTGGACCACCTGGCAGCCGCCAGCGGCAGCAGCAGCACCTGTCCCCAGATGGGGAGCAGCTCCCTGGACTCTGGCTAGGACTCCTGACTCCTTCTCACCGGCCCTGCGTGCGCTTGAGTCTTTATTCTCCCGGTACACCCGCAGTGATTATTTCTAGGTGCAGTTAGGGTTATTTCCTGTCTATGTTTAGGAATTCTCAAAATTTCTATTCTTATTTTTTAAGTTAATTTTATTGGTACATTTTAGGTATACAGTACAATGACATTCATCATTGGAAATTTGCACCTTTACATAATCTCTCTTGGTTCTTATTTTTCCCCCTTCCCCTGCCCTCCCGTCAACCCCTCCATCCCCCCCTATTTACAAAGACTTTGTTTCCATGTTTTCATTTTCTCATATTAATTCCATTCCCTTCTTTCCTTTCCCCTGCCCCTCCCACTTCCCCTTCCCCTTTGCCCCTTTTCTTCCTATTTCATATTATCTATTATACCTTTTAGTCCTTATTTACACTTTCAGTTTCTCACACCAGAGAAACTATTTGGTATTTACACATGTGTATCCTATTTATTTCATTAAAGAGTGTCACCTCAGTGTGCATCCATTTAGCTATAAATGTCTCTAATTTCTCATTTTTTATGGCTGAGTAATACTCCATTTTATTAAAAACCCCACATTTTCTTTATCCAGTCTCCAGTTGATGGGCAATTGAGCTGCTTCCAGGTTTTAGCTATAACAAATTGTGCTGCTATGAACATGGGTGCACATATATCACTGTGGTGTGATTCTTTTAATTCTTTGGGGAAGATACCCAGCAGGGGGTTAGCTGGGTCAAATGGGACTTCCAGTCCTAGTTCTTTGAGGTATCTCCATACTGATTTCCACAGTGGTTGCACCAGTCTACACTCCCACCAGCAGTGAAGCAGGGTTCCACTTTCCCCACAGCCCCTCCAGCATTTGTTGTTGGTTGATTTCATGATAGCAGCCATTCTTTCTGGTGTGAGGTGGGATCACAGCATTGTTTTCATTTGCATCTCTGGAATGACCAGTGATGTTGAACACTTTTCATATGTATATTTGCTATTTCCACTTGTTTCTCTGAGAAATGTCTGTTCATTTCAGATGCCCATTTTCGGATTGGGTCTTTAAATTTGGGAGATCTGATCTTTTTAAGTTCTTTATAGATTTGAGATAGTAGACCTTTGTCTGGGGAACAGCAGGTGAAAATTTTTTCCCACATTGTGGGTTGTCTCTTCACTCTGTTGGTGGTTTTTCTTGCTGTGTGGAAGCTTTTAAGTAAGAAGAGATCCCACTTGTTGATTGTCTGTGCTAGTTCACAGGCAACTGAAGTTTTGTTCATAAAATATTTTCCAACACCAATGTCTTCAAGAGTTCTGCCTAACCTCTATTCCAGGTGATTCAGCATTTCTATTTTAATATTTAGATCCTTAATCCATTTCAATTTTAGTTTAGTGCATGGTGAGAGACATAGGTCTAGTTTTAATCTTTGGCAAGTTGAAACCCAATTTATCCAGCACCATTTATTAAAGAGGCTATCTTTCCTCCAGTGAGGGTGTTTGGTTCCTTTGTCGAAGATGAGGTGGCTGAGCGTGTCTGGACTTGTTGCTGCATCTTCTAATCTGTTCCACTGGTCCTCAGGTCTGTTTCTTTGCCAGTACCATTCTGTTTTTATCACAGTAGCTTTGTAGTGTATTTTCAAACTGGGGATTGTGATACCCCCTGCCATACCCTCTGTTGCCTAGAATTGCTTTTGCTATTCTGGGTCTCTTCTTCTTCCAAATGAATTTTTGGGTTGTTTTCTCAAGGTCCATGAAGTATGCTGCTGGGATTTCAATTGGAATTGCATTGAATCTATATAGCAGTTTTGGAAGTATGGCCATTTTCACTATATTGATCCTTCCTACCCAGGAGCAGGGGATGTCTGTCCATTTTCTGATATCATCTTCAATCCCTTTTCAGAGTACTATATTTTTCAGAGAAGAGGTCTTTGATTTCTTTCATTAGGTTGATTCCTAGGTATTTCAGTTTTTTGGATGCAATTGTGGAAGGAATTATTTGCCCTATTTCTGTCTCAGTGAGTGTGTTGTTTGTGTAGAGGAAAGCTATTGATTTTTGTGTGTTGACCTTGTATCCAGCTACTTTACTGAATTTGGTTATTAAGTCTAGAAGATTTTTGGTGGAGTTCTTGGGGTCTTATATAGAGAGTATCATGTTATTTGCAAATAGTGACAATTTGACTTCTCATTTCCTATCTTTATTCCTTTTATATCTTTCGATTATTATATCTTTATTATATCTTTCTGTCTGATTGCTGTCGCTAATGTTTCCAATACTATATTGAACAAGAGTGGTGATAGTGCACATCCTTGACTTGTTCCTGATTTTAGTGTGAAGGATTTCAGTTTTTGACCAGTTAGTATGATATTGGCTGTTGGTTTTTCATAGGTGGCTTTTATCAGATTGAGGTAGAGAACATCTATTCCAGTTTTTTGTAGGGTTTTTATCATAAATGCATGTTGGATTTTGTCAAATGCTTTTTCTGCATCTATGGAGATGATCATATGGTTTTTGTTCTTGGCTCTATTGATAAAGCGTATTACATTGATTGATTTGTGTATGTTAAATCATCCCTGCATCCCTGGGATGAATCCCACTTGGTCAGGGTGTATGATCTTCTTGATGATCTTCTGCATTCTATTTGCCAGTATCTTATTATGGATTTTTGCATCTATGTTCCTTAGTGAGATTGGCCTATAGTTCTCTTTTTCGGTTGGGTCTTTCTCTGCTTTGGGGATCAAGGTGATGCTTGCTTCCAGGAAAGAATTTGGGAGTATTGGTTTCCTTTCAATTTCATTGAAGAGTTTAAACAGTAGTGGCAGTAGTTCCCCCCTAAATATCTTGTAGAATTCAGCTGTGAAGCCATCAGGACCTGGGCTTTTCTTAGTTGGTAAGTTTTTAATTACAGTTTCAATTTCATTGGGCGATATTGGGTTGTTTAGCATTTTTAGGTCTTCTTCATTCAACTTTGGTAATTCATACATATCTAGGAATCTGTCCATTTCTTCTGTGTTTTCCATCTTATTGGCATATAGGTTCCCAAAGTAGGTATTGATGATCCTCTGAATTTCTGCTGGGTCTGTTGTTATTTCACCCTTTTCATTCCTAATTACATGGATTTGGGCCTTTTCTTTCCTTTTTCTGATAAGGTTGGCTAAGGGTTTGTCAATTTTGTTGATTCTTTCGAAGAACCAACTCTTGGCTTCATTGATTTTTTTTGTATCATTCTCTTAGTCTCCATTGCAATGATTTCTCCTCTGATCTTTATAATTTCCTCCCTTGTATGAGCTTTGGGTTTGTCCTGCTCTTCTTTTTCTAGAAGCTTGAGGTTCAGCATCAGGTTGTTTAATTGGGCTCATTCTGTTTTCCTAATATGAGTATTCACTGCTATGAATTTCCCTTGTAAGGCTGTTTTCATTTTATGCCATAGATTCCGATATGTTGTATTGTCATTGTCATTTAATTGAAGGAACTATCTGATTTCTTCTTTAATTTCCTCTGTGACCCATTGGTTATTCAGAAGTGTGTTGTTCAGTTTCCATGTGTTTATGTAATTTTTGCAGTTTCTTTTGCTATTGATCTCCGATTTCATCGTACTATGGTCTGATAATATACAGGGGATGACTTCAATTCCTTTGCACTTACTTAAACATGTTCTATGAGCGAATATGTGGTCTATTTTGGAGAATGACCCACGTGCAGCTGAAAAGACTGTGTGTTCTGATTTTGTGGGGTGGAACACTCTGTAAATATCTGTTAAGTTCATTTGTTCAAGAGTTCTATTGAGTTCAAGTATTTCATTACTTATTTTTTGTCTAGTTGATCTATCTTTTGTGACAGTGGGGTATTGAAGTCCCCTGCTACTACTGTATTAGTGCATATATGACTTTTCATGTCCATTAGTATTTGTTTTATATAGTTTGGTGCATAGATATTTATGATTGTCATCTCTTCCTGTTGGATTGTTCCCTTTAAAAGGATGTAGTGTCCTTCTTCATCTATCTTAATCAGTGTTGGTTTCAAATCTGCTTGATCTGCAAAAAGAATAGCTACTCCTGCTTTTTTGGGGGTTCCTGTCTCATGGAGTATTGTTTTCCACCCTTTAACTTTCAATATATGAGTTTCTTTTTGAATTAAGTGTGTTTCTTATATGGAGCATATTGTTGGATTTTGCTTCTTGACCCATTCTGCCAGTCTATTTCTTTTGATTGGTGAATTGAGACCATTAACATTGATGATTATAACTGATATGTATTGACTTATCATTGTCATGACTTTTTCTTTTTGTCGGATTCTCCCCCTTTATATTTAATTTCTTGTCATGCCTGATGGATTTATTCTGCTGTGCTTCCTGGGGTTGTGTTCCTCATTGTCTGTTCCTAGGATATTATCTAAAACTTTTTGGAGTGCTGGTTTGGTATTCATGAAGTTCCTAAGGTGCTCTTTGTCACGAAAGTATCTTATTTCTCCATCCATTTTGAAAGATAGTTTTGCAGGGTACATCAATCGGTGTTGGAGGCTGTTTTCCTTTAGGGCTTGGAATATGTTACTCCAAGCTCTTCTTGCCTTAAGGGTTTGCATTGAGAAGTCTGCTGTGATTCTGATGGGATTTCCTTTGTATGTGATTTGTTTCTTTTCTCTGACTGCTTATAAAACTTTGTTCTTCTATTAGGTTTCTGGAATCTTAACAATTATATGCCTATGTGTAGATTTTTTTATCAAGGCTATTTGGAGTCCTATATGCCTCACTTATCTGTATGTGAAGTTCTTTTCCCCTGCTTGGGAAGTTTTCTGCCATCACTTCTGTGAACAGTTTTTTATGTCATCTGCACTCTCTCCTGTTTCTTTGTTGACTCCAATCAGTCTTATGTTATTCTTCTTCACATCATCTAGCAGCTGCTGGATTGATCTCCTGTGGTCCCTTATAATTTTGAAGCCATTTTTCTTTTCCTGGTCAATTGCAATCTTATCTTCTATATCTGAATTCTGTCATCACATTGGCTCATTCTGCTGTGTACACTTTCAGTGGAGTTTTTAATCTCCTGGAAATTTGTATCTGTTTTATGGATTCCATTTGTTTCCTATATTGGGATTCCATCATGTTCCTCAGCTCCTCTATTTTTTTTTTATCTGTGTCCTCTCTAGATTTATTAATCATTTCTTGCACTATGGGCACAATCTCTGCTGTTATCTGAGAAATTATTTCTGATTTCATTTTTTCCAGATCCTCTTTTGTTGCCAGATCAGGGAGTCCAGGTGGTTGAGTATCAGAGTGTTCCATCTCCTTTCCCTTTGGGGTTGCTGTAGGTGATATGGAAGTCTGGTTTTGAGACTTGTTTTCGTGTCTTCTCATTTTGATGGAGGGGATGCTGTTGGCATCCGTGGCTCACCTCCTCTGCGCTGGGACCACTGGAACAGCAGCCCAGAAGTTTGTTCCTCTGGGCTGGGATTGGTGGAACCTCTATTCTTATTTTTTTAAATCAGGATTTCTTTCTCATTATTACACACTCAATAAACAGCAGTTTCACAGATCATGCAGGAATGCTTTTTTCTTTTTTACAGGGCCTCACATGTGGTAGGCAAGTGCTTTCCCCCAAGCACCAGTGTGTGTAAGAGGAGGGGACATAGTGACCTGGGAGGACCTTGGCTTCCTGCCAATATGGGGAGGGATGCAGGGACCCCAGGCCCCTCTCTTTACCCCCAGTAGCCTCTGGGCACTCACAGCTCTGGGTCCAGCGACAGTAAGCCCGCCCTCTTGGCTCTCCCCTGCTGGGTGAGTGCCAGGGGCCAGCAGATGAGCAGACCATGGGTCAGACCCGCTCTGGCACGGGGCTGACGGTCCAGACAGACTTCACTCTTCCTGTACATCCCAGCCTCCTTCCAGCTCACAGACGCCGGAATTCCCTCTGCTGTGACACACAGCACACGCAGTGACATCCTGCTCCTGGCAGCTGGCCTGGGGAAGAGTGGGGGGAAGGCCTGGATGCCAGGAAGGGGGTTATTAGAGAGCTCCAGGCAGTGCTGCTTCCCTGGCACAGGGACCGGAAACCGTCGCCCCTTAAATCAACCAACAGCAAAAACTCCACTGGCTCCCAGCTCCCAGCCCCACCACGTCCTGGCTCCCGTGCTGCACACAGAGTAGCCAGCCTGGCCCACCCCCACGTAGGTGGCAGCCACTACAGACCCCATACCTCATGGAGCTGCTTCCTAGCCCATGTGCTCCACACAGCAATTAGGATGAAAAAGTGGCTTGGCTTTGGTGGCTGTGAAGCCTTCTCCACTGTCATGCAGTGAAATTTATGTGACTGCAGCTGCAGCATCCGAACCGCAGCGCATGGGCTCAGCCATCCCCATGGCGGGCTTCTCCCGGTTCTGTGGGGACACAGGGAGACATGTGTCCACCCCACGGCAGCCTGTGTCCAGTCATGGCTAAGTGGCGTGTTTGGCAGTTGCGGGCAGACACAGGCTGGCTGGGAAAGATTTTGGGATTGCTGCCGGGCAGGGAGTTCTCAGATGTTACCTGCTGCGGGCGGGACCAAAAGCACATGGCACTCCCAGGCGATGGGATCCTCTGTGAGGCTCCCCTCTGCTTCTGGGTGCTCTCCCTGCACCCACGGTTATAACAGTGCTCTCTCACACACACACAAACACACACGCACACTTGCACACATCCTCACTGTCCCATACAACACTAGGAAAACAATCATCATCAAATTCCTCGTGGCTACAAAGATTTTTGCTTTAGAAGAAAAAATTTTTCTTTGCAGTACCGGGAATTAAACCCAGACCCTTCACACACCCCATCCTTTATTTTTTTATTTTGAGACAAAGCCTTCTCCATAAATCGTTCTGTTGTCCAGGGCTCAAATGTGCGACCCTCCTGCTTCAGCCTTGCAGAGAACTAGTCTCCCACTTTTCTCTCTCGCCTCCCCTCAACGCTGTCCATCTGAGGTAGGGTGAATGCTGTCCCCCCAAAAGTCATGTCCGCCTGGAACCTCAGAATGTGCTCTTATCTGAAATTGGGTCTTGGCAGATAGTCAAGGATCTATCTGGAAATAAATCATCTTGGATTTAGAGTGGGCCCTGAGCCCGGTGGCTCAGCCTCCTCATGCGAAGAGGGGGAGACAGAGTGATGGGGGAGAAGGAGGAGAGAGATGCCGGGCAGAGGACTGTGTCTCCAGGCGCGGGGCACGTGGGCGGACAGAGGGCTGAGGGCTCTCCCACATCTTCAGCATTACGCTTTTTCCCAATGCATTTATTTTTATTAGTGTATATTAATTTGATAAAGCACTGGGTTCCATGGCAGCATTTTTGTGCATGCATAGGACACATTTGGGTCACATCCACCACCCTGTTACCTGGCCTTCCGCCCCACTGCCCCATGTTCCCTAATAATAGTCACTTCTACTTCCACATCTTCTTTTGTTTTTCATCCCACACATGAGGGAAAACATTCACACTTGTCTTCCTGAGTCTGATTTATTTCACTTGACATCATGATCTCCAGTTCCATCCATTTTCCTGCAAGTGACCTAATTTTTTTCACAGTGGCCAATGCCCCACTGGGCAGTGATACCACATGTTGTTTATCCAGTCATCCACTGATTGTGAGTTTTGCCCCAGCGAACAGGCGTCTGCAGGGAAATGTAGAAGAAGTCACCATTTTCCTGCTCAGTTCTGGACAAATATTAAAGTCTTCCCAAATCCTATTTAGTCCCAGGCTGCTCTTCTTTGAGGCTCACACTTGCGATAGTGAATATTTTATTCTCGACCAACTTCCTCTGCCACCGTAAGAGTCTCAGGGCTGTGGAGGCCTCTCCCTGCAGAGGCCTGAGGTGACACGCAAAGGCGCTTTGGTTCAGTCAGTGGCTCCCAGCCAAGGGACGAAGACGGCCACCTTCGGGAAGTCCTCCGAGGACAGGTTATCCTGTCTGAGGGGCATGGCCTGTTGTTGTCACACACGGACTGCCTATGTTGTCTCTAGAAGACAGGGGGCTCATATTTTGGGATTCATCCAATGCTTTTTGATTACCGGCGTCAGAAATTGATTTTAGCTAATCAAAAGAGGTATGTGTTTTATTAGAGGGTGACCAAGCATCTTACAAAATAGAAAAGTAGGCTGAAAAGCTAGGCTAAAATGGACAAGAAAGACCACAGCAGCGGGCCAGGGAGAGGTGACTGACAGAACCGTGGCCAGGTCCCCAGGGCACCAGTGGGGCCCCCTACAGTGGACCAGATGGAGCGCCCTCCTTGACACCTGGCCAGACCAGGCTAGCTCCCCTAGGCAGATTTGGGGTGCTAGAGCCAGAGAAGGAGGGGTGGCTGCCCGCAGCAAAACAGCAGAGGACCTCTGCCCCTCTGTCTGATGCTCCTAGGGCACAGATCCTGTCCAAAACGTGTAATCACCAGCGTGATGCGGAGCGGTCAGATCCGGCTGGTAGGAGCCACTGCCACCTGCAGAACACGAACACAGAATTCGGCTCATAGAAAGCTGGAGAACTAAAAACAAAAGCACACAGGTTTCTTACTTGCCTAGCTTTCCCTGTCTGTATGTTCACCTGTGCGTAATTTTGGAGCCAGTGTGTTACGTGGAAAAGCGCTGGCCGGGAGCCTGCCACATTCTGTTACTCGGGCTCGTCTGAGCGGGCTCTTGGGTTTGATCTGGGTCTCAGTTTCCCATTGTCAGCTGGGGCCTTTGGACATTAAATTCAACCGAATTCAATAACGGCTGCTTTCTTTCCTCCCTGTCTAGCGTCTCAGAGATGCATCGAGCGATAAATTCATTCACTACAAACAGGGACGTCCCTGAAGACGACAGCCCTGCTCTTCTGGCTGCTTCCTTAGACCGAGGACAATTTTGCCCAGAATGGAAAGATTTCGTCTCTCACGTTGATGATGGAAGTTAAAGCACGGATGCTTATGCTTCCTGCTTAGCATTCCAGCTGCGAGAGAGAGATGGCTTCAGCTGGACCTGCCCTCCCCCGCACACCCACAGTGTCTCTTTTCATCACAAAGAACAATAGCTTAATTGCCTTGGCCACTTAGTAACCAAATGCACTGATGCGTTCCCTACAAAATGCTGCCTGCTATTTAGCTCCTTCCAGGGGAGAAGCCAGGAAAAAAAATAAAAAGCTAACCTCAAGCTACAAATCAGTTAAAGAATTTCTAGTCCCTTCAACAGGAAACGTGTTCCCCTCTGTGTGTTGCATTATCTGCCTGAAACAGATGCAGAGGAGAAAGCAACAGGATGGTCTAAGCAAGTTTAGTGAAGTAGCTTCAAATATTGGAACAAAACAAACAAAGTGAGCAACACAATTGGGCATTCCTGGGTCTCTTCTCACAACAATAAGCACTGGGTGACCCGCACGCTGGAGGCCATTTGGACGGCTGGCTGGGTCAGGAAGTGCCGCTATCAACTGTCCCATCCCAGGAAACAAGGAACACTCTTAAGGGCTGTATTTAATTTCAGTCCTTCTTCATGTCCAGGAGCTAGGAAGGAAGAAGAGGAGGGAAGAAGGGAAATCAACACTCTACCAGCTCTGAGTTCTGCTTTCACGTTCACTGGAGAGCAGCGGACAGGTTTGACCTGTCGGTGGCCTGCTCATGGAAGGTGCTGGCCGAGGGGAGGTCACTGCATGGAAGCTGGTGATCCCACCGCAGGGGACCATGGTCATTTTTTTGATGTTCCAACACCCTGGCCTTTTCCAGGCAGCCCTTGCAGGAATGGCTCTCTCATGTGGAGGTAAAGGCATGAGACCTTCTCTCTTATGTGCCTCGGAGTGGACGCACAGCTAAGTTTGGGCAGCATGCATCTATCTCCAGGAATTCTGGCTCTTGGACAAGATGAGTAGGAACCCAGGGGCTGTAGGCAGTCACACTGGCAGTGGGGACAGAGTGGCCCTGTCTTCCTTTCCTCTGGGTTCCTGTTCATCTCCCATGCATTGATCCCAGTCCTTGGTCCTCTGAGCCCCTGACCTCTTTCCTAGGACTCCGGTACAGTATGGGAACAGCCCACTTCCCCCTTTCCGCAGGGTTGCTACTCCGTGCCCTCGTGTCATTAACACAGCAGGGCGGGCAGGAGCTGTATCTGCTTGGAATACGGTAGAGGAGCTGCTGACTGTGTTTTGCAATAACCTAGTTTCTCTGGGTAAGTCCTGGCTAAGCCCGTGCCGGGGCCTTCTTAAGCCTTGTGGCATTTGGGTTCCTTCTGTTCAAAGATCTCATTAAACAGTTCAGTGCGACTCTGTCCATGGATTGGTTTTCCATTTTCAAATAATCTGTGGACAACAAGAAAAATATCTACAATGTTGCCAAAAATGGTAGGTGTGACTTAGGAGCTATGGCTCTCTAGAAGTCTCTTTTGAAACCAGGAAAGGTGTTGTGGGTGGCAACACGGCCCCTTCATATCTAGCACAGCGTAACAGAGGTTCGGGCGAGAGGGCATGGGGGCCCTGTAATCTTGAGCAGGGGAGCGAGCGCCTTATAGTATGTCCCTTGGGGAATGCTGAGCCAACCACATCTTTGTTACCTTTGCCTGAAACTCTGTCCTTTGTGTTTATGGGAACGTCGGCAATCTGTATAAGATTTATGCATAACATACTTCTAAAAATTTTAACTTATCGTTAAAATGTATTATTTAAAACTTAGTTTTTAAGCCAAGCCTTAGCCTCTGTTCTTCATGGTCTACTTCTCTGTACCTTGCGGCCTCTCCCCAGATTCAGCTTCTCCATCCTGGCTGAGTTCACCCCGAGTTGGTGTATTTGGAAGTATGGAAGCCAGTGTTTCTCAAGTTGTGTTCACCCCAAGAATTTCCTGTTCAGAGCAAGGGAACAATCCGGTTTGCATCAGAGAGCTCTACGTGTTCTCTGAGCATCAGCACGGAAGAGCCCTCATCTTCCTCCTCCTCCTCTTTCTCCTCTTCCTCCTCCTCCTCTTCTTCTTCCTCCTATGCCCTCCCTCTCCCCTGATTGCAGTAATGACCAGGTCACAAATGCAAGATCACCAGCCCAGGCCACCTGGCAGACTGCAAAGCAGCAGTGCATATGATAACTTCTCACAGAGGACATTTAATATGCAGACAGGAACATCAGAAAATGTGCACTCTTCTGCCAAGGAAATCTCAACCCAGTTCTGAGATATTGTAGCCTCACTATAACACTGAATCCCTGGCAACAAAAACCGAAAATGAAGGTGTTCAACACAGCCCTATCTGCAGTGTCCTTGAGTGTGAGTGAGTGTGCATGTTCGGCACATGTATCCACAGTGCAGCGTTGGCTCTGGAGCCAACCTGGGCATGTAGCTTCATCTCCGGGGCCTGCTACTGTCTTAGTCACCTTCTTGTTACTAGAATAAAATGTCCTGATCCACGGTTTAAGGAGGAGGTACTTAACTAGGCTCGTGTATTTAGAGGTTGAAGTCAGCTGGAGCCAGGCAGAAATGGACTGGAGGAAGGGCCTGGGCCAAGGACAGCCACTCATCCTGGGCAGACAGGAAGCCGAGAGCTCAGGGAGAGGCGGGGGAGAGAGATGTCCTCCCAGGCCACACCCCCACGACTGCCTCTTCCAATCAGGTCATTCAGCTATGCCAATCCACTAATGAGCATGGTGGCCCTGGTCCTCACCTTCCAGAAGCTCCGCCTCCAAGCACATGAGGCTCTCGGGGACCTTCTCGGTCTGAAGCATTACAGCTGCTTAGGAGCCTAGGATGGTGGAAGGTCCACAGTCTATGTGATGCCGTTTGCTCATTGCAGAGTGGGGATTGCAGAGGGTGCATGTGAGAAGGAACACAGGAACTACCCTCCACTGGTGCTCAGTGTACCCTACATGCTCCATCAGCTGTTTGCTATCCAGTAGCACAAAGCACTTGATAGTTGCTGTTATTATTATTGCCCTCATATCCATGGAGGTAGCATCTGAGAATAGGAGGTGCACAAACCTACCAGCTTGTATGTCTGCCGCCTCCACGAAATCACCACCCAGATTCAGACGTGTTGCCTCCCAGGGGCTCCCTGGGGCCCCCTGCCCGCTGGTGCCACTCAGGCGCCTGCCTTCCGGCTGTCTCTCTGCAGCATTTCCACCTGTCCTCGACCTCCACACAAACGTACTCACACACTGGACGTCTTGTGCCTGAGTCCTTTTTGTCTAATGCTGTGCCTGAAGTGCTTGGTTAGTTTTATCTGGTATTGTTTCAGTCAGCTGTTCTGGAGGAGTATAGCTGCCTCCACTCATGATTTTCTAGAATCTCAACATGTTCTGTTTGGTAATAGCTACCAAGAATTTTGCCTATCTGGAGGTTTCGCATAAATATTTAAATTTTCTCATTCTTCAGAAAAGTAAAACTATAAACATAAATGTTAAGTAAGACCCCAGGCTTGCCTCTTCCGCGGCTTGTGTGAGAGTGGCCGCATCCTTTAGAAAGGTGTCCCAGCCCTGTCCCCCTCTTGTCCCGGCGGAGCCCCGTGGTCTGTCGCCCAGCCCGAGGGCACTGGCGCCGTGCACAGGGGTCGGTGTGGGGACAGCCCACCCATCACCACCCAGCGGGTCCTGGTCACCTGTCACCGCCAGGTAACCGATCACAGCCACTTCCCTAGGGGACCTGGACACCTGCACTGAGGAACTGGGGAAAAAGCCACCTTCTTCTGTGGTCAGGGTTGACGTGTTCACCTCATTCACACTGCACTCTGACCAGGAAAATGTGACGCTATAATGAGGATCAGGTGTCTCGGGGTGTGGGCCAGGGGAAGGGGCTGTGGCCACGGGGTGGGGGCCGCACAGGTGGAACATGGTTACCCCAACACTCACTACCACACGTCCTCCAGGCCCTTCCAACTCTCTGATGCACGAACTCACGCATTTCCCTAACAACTCTACTGGATCAATACCATTGCTCTTCTGTTCTAACAATGTAGTTAAGAGCTTAGAAGCAGCAGAATCGGCATTTGAGCTCAGGCTGTCTAGCTTCACCTCCATTACTCGAAGCACAGCGTGGGGTTCTGCAGCCTGCTACTGGGTGTAGAAAAGCCAAGCAGACACGCACAGGCCATTTACACACATCTTAGATTGTCTGCTTCCTCCTGGAGCCCGGCATAGCCATCAATTTCTGTGCACCATTCTAGTAGATAGATTTCAATCGAGGAGTCACTGACTTAGTGTTTCCATCACACAGGTTTGAATTGTGTTCCATACCGCGCGCGGTTGCTGTATTCCCTCCCGTGTGCTTTCCACACCGCTCCTCGTGGAGCTGGGCCTGGCTGGGACCTGGTGAGGACACTCCCGCGGGCAGCCTGGTGCCATGAAGGTCTACGAAGGGGGGCGAGCTCAGCCAACAGCCAGATTGAGTTGATGACCTCTTTGGAGGTTCTGGTGGCTCAGCCTTCCTCCTGGAGACCACGATGCTGCCAGGGATAGCTGTTTCAATGGTGATGATGATGATGACGTCTCAACCTCCTGCTTCTTGGGTGTTTTAGGGTTCTGGGGAACTGTGGTGGCTCAGAGAAGACCTCAGGACACTGTGTAACACAGACTCTATAGGACTGGACACACTAAAAGGCAGCTACATTGATTCTGTAGGGATAAGAGAACCATAATGGCCCACTTGGGCATATTAGTTAGCTATTGCTGCATAACAAGCAAAACCAAAATCCAGCGCAACCTGTGTGTTCCAGTCTTGGTCGGGCTGGGCCTACTAATGTTCCTGCGGCCACTTGGTGGGTTAACAACCAGGATGACTTGGCAGATGTGGGCTGTACTCACTCAGCTCCTGACCCAAATGACTCATCATCTGGCAGGCCAGCCTGAGCTCTGACATGTGAGCAGAGAGCTCTGAAGATAAGCAGGGGCCCTCGAAGGTTCTGACACTTAGTTGTGGAGCTGTCTCTCCACTCCCTGAAACACCATCTGAGGGGCTTCTCCGGGCCCTGGAGGCGGAGGATTTCACCCTTGTTATTCTTAAGTCACATTTGCAGGCCCTGCAGGCTCAGCGACTCCGTGTCCTGTGGTAAATGGTAGGTGACAGTCTTGGCCAGGGAGACACCTTGGTGAGGTGGGAATGGCACTGAGCAGCGAGGAGTGCCGTACCTGGGGCTGAGCAGAGAGGGATGCCAGGCGTGCAGGGACGGGCGGGAGCTGCAGCCCGCAGTGGGGCCCAGGAAGGTCCCCCGGGGTGTAGGGCGGCTCCTGTGGGGGAAATGGAAAGGGCAAGGACTGGACGTAGGGCGCCCTGTGCCTTCATGGGACCGCTTGGGAGTCTCTGGGTTCTGGCGTCCATGACGACTGGCACGGAAGGAGCTGGGTCCTCTTCCAGGTCCTCTGTCTGCCTGGGGAGAGGGACAGACCTCGCGTCCCCCAGCGTTGCTCTCTCCTGGGCTGTGGCACTCACTTCCCCTCGGAGGCCAGATCTCCTGGTGGAAGTCGCAGGGTTTGAGCTGGTGCCTGACTGGTGTCCCCACAGCAGGGCAGGTGGCACGGGTGCGAGAGGCGGGGCCAGGCTCAAAGCCAAGAGGGGAGCCCTCGAGGGGCCTCTGGGGTCCTCCGGGCCCAGTGCAGGACGCGGCCTCACTGGCCTCAGGAGCGCTTTCTGCGTCCACACCAGGAGGCTTCTGGTGGCGACTGTGCCCAGGGCGCCTGGTGAGGCGCTCAGCACTCTTGACGGGAGGGACGCTGGGTCTGCGGCTGTGACAAGGCTCATGGGACAGCCCAGGCCCTGCAGGCCGAAGGAGGCACAGACTCAACCTTGGGGCTCAGCCAGGGGAGCCAGGAAGACAAATCTCTGGGCCAAGAGGTCAGATCACTAGTGACCGGCCAGGGGCCACGGAGGACGGAGCTGCCCTTGAGTCGGCACAAACGTGGTGGTGCCCACCGGGTCTCACCACCCGCGTGGTTTTCCACGTGTGCCCAGGCGGAGACCCTGCGCACAACAGGCCGGGAGACCTCGCCGAAGGCCTCCGCCTCTCCAGACAGCGGCTCAGCTGCCTGAAGAGCTCACTGCGGCCGGGAGACAGGGAGACAGGGCCCTCGCTGCGGGTCACAGGAAGCACAGTGAGGCCCCAGGGGCCTGTTCTTTCCCAGGGTGCTGGCCAAGCCCGCGCCGGCACTCAGTGACGCAGACCCAATGGGAACGTGACCTAGTTTGGCACAAAGCCAGCCCTGGCCGCACCCCAGGTAGCTCTGCTGCTGAGAATCCACCCTAGGAAAGCAAGCACTGTGACTACCCTGCAGGTCGGACCGAGCACAGCACCCAGGCTCACGTGGCGGTAGGCCAAGCCCTGTCCTCCTGGGTAACGTGGGGATCCAGGCCCCTCATTCGGCCGCTTGTCAACACATACACGGAGGACTCACACAGGTGCTCACCTGTGTTCCTCAGACGTGACAGTCACCACCAGGCACTTTATGGCCCAGAACCAGTTCGGAGCCCCCACCAGAGCTGCAGGCCAGGGAAAGGAACAAATGTGCTGTCTCCAGAGCCCCGAGTGCCCGAGGCCCATGGAAGAAGGTCCGGCCCCTTCCAGGGCAGAAAGCATCCAAGGAAACCATAGTGCCGGGAGATACTGGCCGGGTGGAAGGTGGTGGGCAGGGCTCTGATAGGGACTTCATCTGGGCAGAGGGGATGGTTCGGTCACACCTGGCCTCATCCACAGAGGGCAGGGCCTCCTGAGAAAGCCAGCAAGGTTTGTGGAAGAGAGGAGACCTGTGAGTGTCTGAGGGAAAGACGTGCATCTGGATTACTGTTGTCTCCCTGCAGGACTCAGCAAGAGCCCAGCATCAAGTCCTTAATGCAGGGCTGTGAGAACAGATAAGGACAACCTCTGGCAGCATAGCAGTTTCCTGGCTCCCATTAGATGGTCACCTGAATTTATCAGACTGAGCCCTCATCACTCATGCTCTGTAAACCGTTATTTTGTGTCTGTCCATCCATCTGCTCATCCACCCATTCATCCACCAAGCCAGTCAACTATGTAAGCATCCCAACATTCAACCATTCAACCATCTACTGTCCTCCATCCATACATCCCTCCACCCGCCCATCCGTCCAAACCTCCAACCCCAATCATTCCCCCAAAACAAGGTTTGTTGCTTGCTCCCTCCTGTAAGCATGGCTCTGTCACAGAATACAAAGGAAACAGACTGGACCCAACCACTTATTATTATTTTTAGGTCACTTGCAGTGAAAAGATTAATAGCAAGAGAGGGTTTCTTCCTTACCCAGGATTTCTCTTTGAGATAGTTAGAACTGTATTTTCCTAAAGAAAATGTTGGTGTCCTGACGCTGAGTACCTGTGAGTTTGCCTTTATGTGGAAAAGGGTCACGGCAGAGGTAACCAGAGTAAGATGAGGTCATCCTGGAGCATGGGCCCTCATCCAGGGACAGGTGTCCTTAAGAGAAAAAGAAGAGTGTGGACACAGAGCCATGGGGGTGGGGCAGGAGAGGACGGAGCAGAAGTAGTGACCCGTCCACAAGTCACAGAACCCCAGCTTGGCCAGCAGCCCCGGGGCTGGGAGAGACACACGGTGTCCTTCATCCTGGCCTCAGAAGGGACCCACCTGCCCCCCAGGGTCAGACCCAGCCTCCAGAGCTGCTGCCCTGAGCCCCGGATGTGCAGTACAGGAGGCTGCGTTCCTCTTTCGCAAAGGGGGTGTGGCTCAGGGTGCCGCAGGCTTTGGTGACCGGATGCAGTCGTGGAAGGCCAGAGCCCAGGCCTTTCAGACAGAAGGCCAGTGTTCCAGGCTGTGTCTCCGAAGTCCACAGGAAGACACCTCGGTCCCCCGCACCTGACCTCAGGTGGAGAGAATGCAGCTCGCCCTGGAGGGTGGGAGCGGGCCCAGCATCCTGGAGTCTTTCCAAAAGGGGACTTTTCCAAGCAGGCAGGCAGGGAGTGCCACGTGGAGACAGGCAGACACAGGGTGACATCTGCACAAGACTCTCTCCTGACCTCGGGCACCACCTCCGCTAATACCTCACTCTCAGACTTCCACCCGCAGTCTGCGAAATAAAGACTGCATTGTTCAAAGCACCCATTTTGAGGGGCAGTGAGCAGGTGCAGCCTCGCTGGGGCGCTGAGGCTGCTCCTGGGGACCCCAGTGCCCGCAGGTGGGCAAAGGAGCTTGCAGCCCAGGAGTGAGGGGAGCAGAGAGGCGTCTGTATTCACGCTCAGGAAGGCGCCCTGCAGGAACCCCGCTCGCCATGGCTTCCTGTCACTGCCACCTTGAGCTCTGCACACAGGTCACATGCTGGCATCTCGGGCCATGTTCCTTACACAGCGCGCTGTGTCTGCAGAGGACGTGGTCAGTCCCCTGTCACTAAGCAGTGAGCTCCTAGCTGCCTGACTCAGAAACACGTGCCCTCTGTCTATTTGTTGCCCTGTGGGGTGGAGATGGGAGAGATTCCCCCGTGGTGTGAGGAGCAGGAATGCTGGGACAGCTGGAAAGGGCACAGGGACCCCTGTGACACCCCCAGGGTGACAGGACGCCCTGATGCGGTGCCTGAGGCTGCACCCGGATGTCCTGTGAAGAGGTCTCAAGCTTAAATGTTGGTCTTTTTCTGCCCTGCAGCCTGCTGTGGGGCCAGCTGTGAAACCGGGGACTGTCAGCAAACAGCTCTGTTGGTGGCTGTCCCCCAGCGGTGAGTAGGGTCTGTGTGGGCCGGGTGCTGCCCACTGCTGTCTCGGCCCCCAGCCGCTCCTGGCTCACAGTGAACGAGGCACCCGTCCTGGTCACTTCTGGCTGGGCGCCACCAGCTCCACCCTGCATGGCTTCGTCTCCGGGGTTCTTGGGTTAAGGCACCCCAGGGAGGCACAGCACCCCTGCCTGCCCACCCGGCCCTCCCGCCCTCAGCAGCCTTTCAGGGGGGGAATCACACATGTGACCCATTTGCAGGCCCTGAAGGAGAGACACTCAGCACACCATGCGTCTTGTCACCACGTGTCCCTCCCTGAATGTGGGGAGCGTATTACGTGCTGTCAGGGAGCAGCTGGGCTGTGGCAAGACCTTAGAGCCGCAGTGTCATCACCCAAAGCCGAGCGTGGGGAGAGCAATGCAGCTCGGGAGGGCTGGGGACAAAGGACAGCACACAGGCTCGGAGCACACGTTTATCTATGGACAGCAGGTGCGTTATAAATATATATATTACACTTCCGATCTACAGGACAGTCTCTGTGCGGTGGCCTGAGCGGGCAGTGTTCAACAGCGAGAATGACGCTAGGAAAAAGGAGAGGAGGAGGAGGAGCAGGAGCAGGAGGAGGAGCAGGAGCAGGAGGAGGAGGAGGAGGAGCAGGAGGAGGAGGAGGAGGAGGAGCAGGAGGAGGAGGAGGAGGAGGAGCAGGAGGAGATGCAGACAAAGTGGGAGCAGAGGCAGAGAGAAGGAAGTCGGAAGAGACAGGAAGAGCAGTGACTGAGGAAAAGGAAGTTGGCAGGGACAGCAAGCGAGCCGACTCCTGTCCGTCCTGCTGGGCCTCCCCAGGGTCCCAGGATTGTCCAGCCCAGCCCGGCCTGTCATCCCGGGGCCTCCGAGGGGCCTGGGGCCCCAGGTCACCCTTATCTCCAGCGGGGCCCACTCCGCCCCGCCTCTCCGGGCACGGGGCCTCCGAGCCTGCAGGGTGCAGCCCCGGCCTGGCCACTTCCTGGAGTCCCAGCCCTTCACGGCCTGGCTTGGACCTGGACACAGTGCAGCCCGAGACCCGCAGCGCCTTCCCGAGGGATGCCACCCGGAGCCAGCACGGAGCTCGGGACAGAGAGGTTCGCTGCATGTCGACACCGCCCACCCCAGCCCCCAGGGCCCGGAGCTTCTGGACGGGTGAGCTGGCGGTGTGAGGATTCGCTCGGGTGAGCCCACTGAAAAGCGCTCGGGTCTGTGAACCTGACGGAGGCCGCAAGTCCTGCCCAGGGAGCTGGGGCGCTCAGAAGAGCAGCGAGTGTGCGTGCGCATGCGCGAGTGTCCTTGGGGCGTGGCTATACACATGGCTGTGGCCGTCTGCCACCGTTCCCGCTGCCCTTCGTCTGCTCTGGGCCAGCCTGCCCTGGTCTCCGGGAGATCATGGCCTCCCGGAGCCGGCTGTGCCCACGCGCGCTCACGGTCACACTCGCCGTCCCTTCCAGGGACTCACTTCCTCCTGCCTGCCGGTCCGCACACTCAGCCCTGATCACCGGAGCCCTGTGGATTCTACAAAACCCAAATCGCTTTGACTAAGATGGAGAGACCCCACCCTGTCCTGGGACGCTCGGGCTCAGCGAGCCAGAGCTCATTTCCGTTCCGAGACTTAACAACTGCGCCAGGCACGTCCGCCTCCTCGGGCTGAGCAGAGTCCTGCTCCGGGCTCGCCTGGTGAAGCCCGCGGGTGGCATTTCCTGGGCCTCGATGCCCGCGCCAGCTTTGCCCGTCCGCCCCTCCCTCCCCGGCGTGCGTGGCCACACGTGCTGGGGTTAAAGGCCCAAAGGTGAACGAGAGCGGAGCGCCCGGCCGGGCCTAGGCCTCCTCGTGCAGCCGCTCCAGGGAGCCGCGCGGGCCGGGGTCCGGGTCCTGGCAGACCCACGTGATGTCGTCCTCCCGGCTCCTCAGCATGGAGCTCTCGGCCGGGCGCCCAGCGTCGGGCGCTATGGCGGTGAAGGTCGTGAATGTCACTCTTTTCCTTTTCGAGGTAGGGGACGCCGGGGGCTCACTCCGCTGCCCTGGGCCCTCTGTGGGCTGCGCGTCCGTACCCAGGAGGAGATACTTGCTCTCCTCCACGTCCAGGCCCCGGTCGATGGCCGTAACCTGCTCCTCGGGGTGGGAGGGCAAGGCCGCCTGGGTGTCCAGCAGCTCCATCCGGTTGCTCAGCCCCACCCAGTCGTGCGCGTGGCTCAGGCCCTCCTGCTCCTCGAAGGGCAGCTGCTTGTGCCTGAACTTCAGCGCGAAGGCCACGCAGTTGATGAGGAAGACCACGATGGCCAGACAGAACACGCCCAGCAGCGCATACATCCCGATCTCCAGGTCGCTCAGGCCCTTGGACGCCTGCGCCAGGTTGCCCTGCTCCGTGTCCGCGTGGCTCCTGGGTACCTCGGCCTCAGGGAAGCCGGTGAGGTCCACGGTCTCCTGGGAGCCGCCCCGGCCCCGGCCCCGCCCCCGGGAGAGGCTCGGCCTCTGCGTGGCACCGCCCCGGCCCTCCCTGAGACCCCCGGAGGAGGAGCTGCTGCGGAACTGGCCCCCCGTGGCCCCCCACTCCGGGAGCAGCTTTGTGGACCTCCCCTCGCCCACGCCGTTCTCCAGGTGCCCGGCCACCCCCGCCCGCCGGGTGTCGCTGTTGTTGGGGTTGGCACCGCTTTGGCCGAGTTTCACCCTGACGCTCGCCGTTCCCACGGCCAGCACGCTCTTGCGCTTGGACTTCTGGCACGTCTCGCTGATGAGCATTTCCACCCTCAGCAGTGCGCCCCGTCCTTCCGTCTGGGCGGCGATGACCGGCCACTGGAGCCTGGGGTCCTGCTGGATGGAGACCACCTTCTCATCCAAGGACGTGGCCACCAGCGAGAAGTCCTGCCCATCGTAGATGTCCAGGGGTGTGACAGAGCCGTCGCTGAACTGCACCCAGCAGCTGATGGCTGCTTCCTGTGGGCAGAAGAAGGTGGTGAGCTCGGCCGGAGACTCCTTCAACGGCCCAGAAACGGAGGGGAAGGTCCCCGGGGCGCGCAAGAAGGCAGAGCCCAAAGAAACCGCGACATCCGCCCGCCTTAAGGGACTCAGCCTCTGGGGCTGGCAGGTTCGCGTCTCTCCTACAGGTGTGAGAGGAGAGACCAAGGGCCGCACAGGACCTGATCCACAGGGCAGGGGCTGTTGCTGCAGTGGATCACCGGCAAGGCTTACGCATTCACGTGAAAAATATCCACAGCACCGTTTCTACACTGCATCAGCACCGACTCTCGGCTCACCAATCACACAACGGAGACCCTAATCTAGACAAGGACCGGACCCCCAGAGGGCTACAGGCCTGGCGGGGGCGGCCCTCCCTCCCCTGGGTCGGCAGGAATAGGTCTGGACACACCTGGGGACGCTGTTAACCCGGCCAGAGCTGAGTGGCCCTTGGCCGAGGGTTTGCCTCTGCCTCCCCCACCCGTGGGAGGGGCCGGGAGACCCTGGGTGGCCGGGTCACGCTGCGTCCGCTGCACACCCGTCCCCAGCCCCCGCCACTGTGCGTTTGGTCAGCGCTCTCCATGAGTAGCAGCGGGGCGGGGGCGGTGGAGACAGCCTGGGACTCAATGCCAGCCTCTCAGCTCAGCAAGGACCTCAGCACCCTGGACAGGGACGGGCAGCGGGCCGCTTCCTCGGAGCGCCGCCCTGCCACGCCCAGGAGGACCAGAGCCCCGGGCAGCAGGGGACCCTGTGCCCAGAGCCAGAGCAGCGGAAACAGGACCCGGCGGCCCATCCTCACTGCTCCTTCTCTGGCGGTTTGAAAGGAGACACAGGAAGCCCTTAGCGCTGGGAGAGCGGGAGCCCATCAAAGCGGGGGGTGAAGGCCCACTTCTGGGCAATGGCTGTGGATCATGTACGGGGTGCAACAGAAAACTTCAGTGTTTAACTTTAAAGAAATGTATAGTAAAGGACAACTGCCATGAATCCCCCTCAAAATAACCCTCCTCACTTTGAGCACACCTGTCCTGTGGTACTGGCCACTTCCTGCAGCAGCTCTGGAGTCCTCTTCCACGAGTTTCTTTAGTTGCACTGTCCTGACTGCCTCAATGTCCTGAATCCATGTAAAACATGACCTTTCATGGTCACAGTGGCTTTGGGGAAGAGCCAGAAGTTGCCCAGGGCCAGACCTGGTGAAGGAGGCAGACGAGATCACTCTACTGTCTTTACGAGCTGCCTGTCCACTGGATGGCGCTCGGCAGCAGTCACTGTAGTTTTCATCACCCTTGGTAAAGACACTCCCGAAAGAAGACTCCAGAGCTGCCGCAGAAAGGGGCCAGGACAATGGGATCAGTGTGGTCCAAGTGAGGGGGACGATTTTGAGGAGGACCCATGGCAATGTGTCTTTTACTCGGATAGATTTTTAAATTAAGCTCATGCTATTTTTGCATCAGCCCTTGTATAGGCAAATGTTTGGGCATGGCATTTGTGCACAGGAAGAGAAAAAGCAAGACCAGCTCACATCATGGGGTGGGAAGGACTGGGCAGGGCAGGGACTGCCAGGTCCCGCACTGGGTCTGCAACTGCCCCATTCCCGCTCCCAGGGCACCCTTGCTGTGTAAGCTCGAGTGCCCCCCACCATGTCTGTTTTTGGTTTTTGAGACGGGGTTTCACTGTGCAGTCCAGGCTGGCCTGGAACTCGTAATGATCCTCCCGCCTTGGCCTGCCAAGCTCTGAGATCACAGGCGTGTGCCATCACACTCAGCTGTGCTCTCTTTCTTCCAGTCCAAGGGCCCCTGGCCATGACAGAAGCCGATTCCCTGCTGCTGCCACCCAGCGTTTGAGAGGAGCAGGATGGAGGCTCCTGAAGCGAGGCTGGTGCCTCCTCTCTATCCCCCAGCCTAGCCAATAAATGCTTCCCCTGTCAGTCACAGCCGGGACCAGCCGCTGCTGGGAATCCCTGGAAGAGCCCCGGACAGACACAGCCGGGTTTCCTGGCTCCTCCCTCTGGTCAGCAATCCCTGTGATCCCTGCAGCGGCCCAGGTCTGCCAGGGCTTTCTTGATGCAGCCAGGGTGGAGCCGAACGCCCGCAGGGATGGAGGCGTCAGACTGAGCTGTGATGCCCAGGCTGTCAGCTGCAGGCGAGGAGCCCGTCAGCTGCGCGGCCACGTGTCCCTGCCATGGTCCTGACTGAAGTCACCTGAGCTGCCACTGGCCCCACAGGAGGACGCCCGGCGACTTCCCCTTCACCACGGCAGCCCGCGCCCTGCTGGTCACCTTCCGTCTCGGGAAGGGCTCAGATTTTGCTGGGCTTCCCCTGCGTGCTGGGGTCGCTGCCCTCCTTGGTTGCTGCTGCCACCCTGTTCAGCGAGACCCTGCTGGCCGCGGCCTGGGGCTGCTCGGGCTGGGACGGGTGGCTCGGGCACCCACCAGCCAGCCGGGCTCTCCTTCCTGGTGGGTGCAGCAGGGTCTGGGTGGGCGTGGGACGGGGAGGGAGGAAGGGCTCCCAGGGAGAGCAGAGCCCTCCGCCCACGCACTGGGTAATGGCTCCTCAGTGCACCCATCCCAGCCCCGCCTCGTGGCCACCTTGTCACCAACACCCACACCGTACACACCTGCAGGTCCGCACGGCACAGTGCACTCTGAGCACACACACAAACCTGGGCACAGACACAGGCAATACATGCTTAAAGATGCGCACACAGACGCGTGAGAAACACAGAGGCACAGTGCATACACAGACACACAACACACAGAGCGCACACCGGTCTCAAAGGAAGAAAGCTGGGTGGACGTCAGCACAGGCTGGCTGTGCCCTGTGAGGCAGCAGTGGCCAGCCTGTGAACCTCCTCTGTGCCCTCCCGGTGCCCTGGCCACCTCCCGGGCTCGCCGCAGGGCTGAGCGAGGTCCAGTGTGTCACCAGGACCCTGGACAGGGGTGAGACACACAGCCCCCCGCCCCGCGTGTGGCCAGGACAGAGAGGCGGGCGTCCCACTTGGCAGCTGCCGCAGCCCTCTCCCCACCCTGCGGGGCACCGGAAGCACCATGAAGTGAGCACCGCCACCCTGAGAGCCGCCTGGTGCCCGTGCCACTCCTGGCCAGAGCCTCCACCCAGACTGTGAGCCCGCCTGGCCTGGCCGGCCGCACCTGGCCGCCCTCACCTGTCTGGGCCTCTGCAGCAGCTCCTGGGCCACCGCGGTGGCGAAGATGGCCCTGCTGCTCCCGGGGCTGAGCTGTAGGGAGAGGGACAGTCCGGTCACCAGCTGGACGCCGAGGTCTGTGATGGTCACCTTCTCTTCTAGCACGGTGACAGTCTTCTCAGCTAGGATGGCGTCCGACAGCGGGGACAGGATCTGAGGGCAGAACCGACAGCACAAGAGAGGCCTCCTGTGTCCCCGTGGCGCCGGGCCTGTCCCGCCAGCACCTTCTCTGGACCCCAAGTTTTCAGGGAGGGTGGGCAGCGCCGTCGCCCCGGCCTCCCCTCAGACTCCCCTGGTGCCCTGCCTGCCCTCTCGGTGACAGGGGCTCCTGTTCCTTCCTCTGCATCCCTGCTTCACACTCGGCAGCACCCTCCATGCTCACAGTCATTCATTTTATTTGAACCGTTTGTTTCTAAAAAGCCTTCACATCCCCAAACACTGGGTTTGAGACACTCGCTGTGGAACCATGGGTTCCTCTCTCACACACGAAAACCCACCAGGCAGCCTCCCTGGTCCGCGGTCTGTCTCATCCGCCCCTTGCCCGAGCTGGGTCTCACCTTCTGCGCACTGGCAGGCACGGAGCTGGGACCCGAGCTACGTCGGGAGCCTCACCTTGCACCCCTGCCCCGGTGCCAGAGCCCTGTCTGCTTTCTCCCGCACATACGTCACGCACTCCTGAGGGAGGCTGGGCAGGAGGTCCTGCTGTATCACCAGGCACGACCTCAGCCCCCCGAGTGTGAGGGTCACAGCCTGAGTCACCAAGCCCGGCTCAATGTAAGGAGTGTTTGCAAATGTATTCAATGATCTGAATTTTAAAAGCCCAGATTTTGTACTGAAAGGGAGCTTTAGCTTCCCAGGTCATACTGGGAGCTTCCGCGTGGCCCTGGCCGCTTCACCCCCTCTGTCTCCCCGGACACCTCCCCTCAGCCTAACTAATAATTGCTTTTGGAAACTACACAATTTCGAGAAACCGCAAATATCCTCTGCAGTTGTTTTCTGGTGGGAGGTTTGCAAGTGGCCAATCCGAGAGCGTGATTCAGTTCCCCTGGCCGCTGATTGGCTGCTGCCCTGCGCCCCCTCTCCTGTCGATGCCCAGGTTCCCACTCCAACAGGCTGCTGCAACGTGTGTGTTCTTGGATTTGCTCTTCTTAAACCCCTAAGATCTCTAAGATGCTGCCACAATGGCCTGCACCTTCTGAGCCATTGTTAATACAGTATTTTATTAAATTAAATTACATAACTGCAGGAGACATAGTATATTTAGGGTTTAAACTATAAAAATAGGTATTCATGGGTATTTTTCTGACATCTGTGGCTTTTCACAATTCACGGGTGCTCTAGGAACGTCACCCCTGTGAATTTTGGGGGACCACTGTCTGTAACTTTCCTGACTGTGCTGTACTGTAGTGTGGCTTTATGTTCTGTTATACAGTACAGTGCGGCATCTAAGAGTTATACAGATAAAAGCAAGGCCATCAAGCTGCAGTTTCCTTTGCCCGTTCTTTGTCCTGAGCACAGTAACGTGCACACGCTGCGTGATTTCTCTTCAGCGACAGATTCACTTCACGACTGAGGCGCAGGCACAGGGCCAAGCTGTTAAAAGGCGTGTGCATGGCAACGCCGCGTGGGACAGGGAGGCCGAGCGCCTGCAGAGCTCGTGTCTGGGGGAACCCATCCCTGTGGCTTCCGGGGTGGCTGTGTCCTGCGCCTTGAATACAACCACCTCCGGACGCCAGCCCATGTCGCAGAGGCACACGCTGCACATGCTCCATGATCAGACCTAGGGCCAGCTGGAAGGGCCCGTCCTGCACAGCTGTGCAGAACCCTACGGCCACCTGGTCAGACACCCTTCCGGCCCTGACCGGGGCACTGTGGCCCTGTGTCTCCAAAGGGATGGGACGGGGACACGGCAACCCCACCCCAGCACCGTGCTCAGGAAGGTGCTGGCTTCACAGGACAAGTGCTGTCCCCAAGTCTGCCTGAGTCAGAACACTGTCCTGGCCTTCAGCGAGGTGGTGGCCGTGTCATCAGGGACGGAGGCTGGGGCGGGAAGGCCAGGGAGGCCAGCCCGCATCCAGAGCTCATTTCCCAGGATGCTGAGACCAGGGGCGAGGGAAGGTGGTGGGCTGGAGTGTCCCCTGCAGGGGCCTCAGCTCTGCAGCCTCTACTTCAGTCCTGCTCAGCTCCAGCACAGCTTCACCACGATCGTGCCTGCCCTAAGAGGCGGTGGTCAGTGGGCTTTCGGGCCGGCCCCGGCTCTTACCTGGATGGTGGTCATACCCAGCTCCTGCCCAGTCAGGATTTGTCCCCCCTGCAGTGTGGCGATCCTGGGCTCCTCCACCTGCATGAAGTCACTGATGAGCTCTGTGATGTCCACTTGCCAGTCCGTGCCCAGCAGGTAGGCCAGCTGTCCACCGGGACCGGCCGCCTCCGCCACGAACTGTGTGAGCACCCGCACCATGGCGCGCTGGAACTGCAGCGCACAGCCTCGGCCCCTCTGCTCCTCCTCGTCGCCCTCCTCACTGTCCCGAGCCGGCCTGTGGAGGAGTGAGGTCAGCGGGAAGAGATGAGGGGAGGCACGTGGGAGCTGGGCTGAGGGGCGGCTCAGACTCAGGGATGAGGCTCAGGGTGTTCGACCACGCAGCTGGGACCTGGCCACCCAGCGGACAGAGGTGGCAGCAGGGTCCCCGCCACCCGCCTCCCGGCGTCATGCTGCACGACACCTGTCCTTAGCGTGGGCTGTCCTTAGAGACGTTCTCCCTGTTCACAGCCGACAGCTACTTTCAGGATGTGGTTTTAAAGGCTGGGACATTGCAAGGTGTGGTGGTGCAGGCCTGTAATCTCGGTACTGGGAGGGTGAGCCCGGAGGATTGCTGCAAGTCTGAGGCCAGCCTGGGCTACATAGTGAGTTCAAGGTCAGCCTCAACCACACAGCGAGCCCCGTCTCAAAAAACCAAGCCAAACCAAACCAAACAGAAGACTGGGGCATCAGAATTGCTTGTGTTCTCCCTCGGGCTGTCCCCTCAACTCATCCTCAGAAAGCAAGCATCCTGCACTGCCCTGTGGGGACATTCGCAGGGCTGAGAACTGGACACCTGGTGTGGTTCCTTCCCAGGGACCACTCTGCGAACAGGTGGACAGCAACCTGCCAAGCCCCCATGTCACCCGCCGGGCTGTGCCTACCCTGCCATGCGCAGAGCCGTGAGGTATGCGAGACTGAGTGCCCGAATGCACCCCGAGACCCACAGTTTATCACAAAGCGCCAACACTGCAATTCAGCCTGAACGTGCTCTCCTGCCGGGCACCTGGGCTCGCCTGCCAGTGGAGAGGGCTCCGCGTCCTGTAGGTTCACCACCACTGTTCCACACTGTGCTACATTTTTGGAGAATTTCTGAAGTACTGGGGAATAAATTTAGAACTTTTTCACTGAGCTTCATCCCCAGCCCTTCTGATGTAATGTAACTTAATTTTCAGATAGGGTCTCACTAAGTCACTATGTTGCCCAGGCTAGACTAGTTTGCAGTCCTCCTGCTTCAGCCTCCGAGTGCTGGGATTATGGTGTGCACACAATGCCCAGCTGGGGTAATTTCTAACTTTTAGGCTGAGCCACTGACCCACCCAGCAGTCGCAGCCGGCAGGAGGTCAGGCAGATGCGCAGCCTTGGGAAGTGGCACCCCAGGAGGCGAGGACTGAGTTGTGGAAGGGTCTCACAGTGAGGCGGGCAGAGGACCCAGGGTGGGGGCGGGCAGGTGTCAGCTGCTCCCTCAGCTGTGCCTGGGTGCAGCAGCCTTTGCACTGCCACCCCGATCAGCTCGTGGCCGTGTCTGTGCCGGCAGGTGTGGCAACACCTAGGTGAGGCCATCGGGTCTCGCTGTCTCTCCCCGCAGCCTCCCCCCTGCAACGCTGAGCTCCAGGCCCAGCGCCACCCTTGCCGCCTGACACCAGAAACCCTGTGCTCTGGAGTCACTGCCCTGATGCTCTTTCCAGGGAACCTCGGCCTCTCCTCCGGCCACACTCCTGCCAGCAGTCACAGGGCAGAAGGGACAGAGTGTCCAGGTTCCCGAGGAAGAAGCTGCCCCATCCTGGGCCAAGTCCGCAGCCTGTGGGCCTCTTTCCGTCCCTTTAGCTCAGGCCAACTTTGTACACTTGCTGTGTCCTCCCCTGTGGTGCCAGTCGTGATACAGAGGCTAAGATCCTACAACTTTCTTGCCAGCAATCAACTGGCTGCCTGGTGGATGATGGAGACCCTGCAGCTCTTCCTAACTCTGTCTGAGACAGCGCTGGGCAATAGAAGTCAAAATCTAAACTTGATTTTACTGGGCTTGGTGGTGCATACCCGTAATCCCAGCACTCGGGAGGCTGAGGCAGGAGGATCACCACAAGTTTGAGTCCAGCTTGAACTATACAGTGAGTTCACTGAGTGACCCTGTCTCAAAAAAAGGAAGATTTAAATTTGATTTCACCAGAGCAGAGTTCAAGGGCCCTGGACCAGGGGGATGGAGAGGCCGTGGTGTCAGGTAGACTCCATCTCGATGTCCTCCAAGAAACATCTGTCCCTTGCTCCTTCCGGCAAGCTAGCCCCTATACTAGCTCCTCTGGCTCCAGCTGGGCCCTGAGCCTGAGGTCCTGAGTGTACTGCAGCTGCTGGGCCATGGTATTAGATAAGGGGTAGGGTATAGCCCAGCGAGGGTAAGTCTTAAGGTGGGGTCTCTGAAATGTTGGAAAAGGGAGGACACACTTTCAGCAGGAGCTGCACAGAAGAAAGGATGGAAATTTGGGAGCAGGTGAGGGAAGTCCAACTGGAGATGCAGCCCCCAGAGCTGAGGGATGGAGGCAAACCCGGTGCTGAAGACGACTCCTGGATCCTTGGTCTGGTCTCAGCTCGGCTGAGCTAGGCTGTCCTGTCCCTTTGAGTCTTAGCACACCTGCCCTGTCCCTGCGACTGTATCCCCGTGTGTAGACATACCTTTTGTTGGAGACAATGGGGACTCTCCAGCCCTTGATCTGGTTGAGTTCTGTGTCCGAGACCTCAATCTGCAGTGGAAGCCGGGGCACCCACACTGTCATCTCCAGAGGGCTGACCAAGTGCTGGTAGGAGAAGGTGACCACCACGTTCACCTTGCCTTTCATTTCCTTCCCATTAACAAAGACGTAGTCACATCTGTCAGACACCTATGAAGGAGTGAACCCCAGGGTAGGGGAGATACATCGTTAGTCCCATTGAGAGCAGCAGATGTTGCTACACTAGTTGCCATCTAGAACATCACAGAGTCAGCTGAGTCAAGGGCCTTTTATACCCAGCTGTAGTGGCACACAAGCAGTCAGTACATGAAATCTCAGATATTTAAAGTGTGCAACATAATGTCTTGATGCATATGGTGAATGATCACCAGATTCAAGTTTGTTCACAAGTTTGTTCTCCTTTCCGTGTGTGTGTGTGTGTGTGTGTGTGTGTGTGTGTGTGTGGTCTGAGAACATTCACTACCTACTCTCCTCGCAAATTTTAAGCACACAATATGCCATTATTAGCTGGAGTCACCACGGTGTGCAGCAGGTCCCTGGGACTGATGCATCTGACATAGCTGGAGCCTGTCTTTGACCATCTACCCATTCTCCTGCCCTGCCCTGGCAACACCTCCTCTCTGCTTCCATGAGGTTGATGCTTCTAGGCTCCACCTCAGTGAGATTGCGAAGTGTTTGCCCTTTGGTGCCTGGCTCATGTCACTCAGCATGACATGCAGACTCATCAGGAGTGACAGGGTTCCCCTCTCTGTGGAGGGTGACGGGGACCAGGTGTGGAGGAGCACCTTGTCCCTATGTGGCATCTGTCAGAGCTCTCGGGCCATGCTCATGGGGGCTGCTGGGAGTGATTAGGCGAAGCACCCTGAGATCGAGACAGTCCTAGAGTACTTGGTGTGTCCTAATTGAGCCATTCTCATGAGAGGAAAGCAGGACTGTGGCCATCCGCGGGAGGCTGTGCTGTCAGCTTGAGGGTGCAGGCATCTTGGGGAGCCCCAGATCCTGAGGTCCTGGAGGGCGGGAGGGTGGCTGTGCTCATACCTGCACCTGACTCCAGCTGAGCCCTCAGGACAGAGAGGTCACGTGGTCTGCACAGCTGCCAGGGAGTGGGGATTTGCCCAGGGGAGCCAGTGGGGGGGTTCGGAGCTGAGACCGTGCCACTGCCCCGCCCTGGTGTGTGCCTGAGTGGAGAGGGGAGGGAGCCGAGAGAGCCCCCCTCACTGAGCACTAGGTACACGACAGGGCTGAACAAGAGCCCTGTGTCCCGTTTAGTGGCCAGACACTTGGCAGGCTGGGAACTGCTACTGCATTTCATACAGGGCAGACAGGGCCCAGGGACATTAGGCCTCCTCCAGACATGGACCCACTGCTGCCTCCGCCCCCATGCGTCGCCCTGCCTGGAGGCTCTCGGCTTCTGTCCTTTGCAGGTGCAAACCTCGCCTGGGAGAGCACTGAGAGGAGCAGCGTGAGGGAGGCTGAGCGGAGAGGAGCAGGCTGTGCAAGGGCCATCAAGAGCCTCTCCACAGAGGGCCTTGCAGCATGCGGCCAGCGGGGACACAGCGGGCACAGGAGGAGCCGGGGCCAGGCTGGGGCGTGCGGGGCACTCCCGAGGGAACTGTGCTCCAGCTCACCTGCGAGGCAGGACTGTCCCCTTGGTGCCCGCCGCCGGCACAGCCACTTGGACCTGACTGCTGGGCTTGGCCTGGCCTGGCCGCCCTGCGAGGGCCGGGTGCCCCACCCCGCGCTTCCTCCTCAACCCTTCCTTTCTAACCCGGGCAGCTGGCACGGGGCGGGGCGGGGCGGGGCGGGGGAGCCTTCCTGAAGGAAAGAACGGGGAGAGCAAGAGCGAGACAGAGGGAAGGACGGGAGACAGAGGGGAGAGAGGACGGAGGGAGGCAGGGAGCCGAAAGGCCGGCGGAGCGTCCTCCGGGGGTCCCAGGGCCAGGCTGTCTTCTTTCTCAGACGCCTCCTTTCTTCTCGCAGGAAGGAACGAAGTAAAGGGAACCCAAGAGCGGGGGAAGACGAGGTGGACACGGAGAGGACAGCAGGCCCGACAGCGCATCCTCCGAGGTCTCTTCCACGGAGCCGGAGCTGCGACCCTGGTCCCCGGCCAGGTGTGTGTGTGCACGTATGTGTGCACGCGCGTGCGCTGTGTAGATCAAGTACTAAGAGGAAACAGGCCCCGCCGAGGCGCTCCTGACCTCCGCCGGGCTCGCTGCTGACTTGCACGTGGCACAGCCGGGCCTCTGCTCCTGGGCGGTCTGTCGGTCTCCTGCCTGACTTCCGGTCCTTCTTCCCTGCCACCGGGTGCTGTGGGCGGGGCTGCGAGCCTGTGGACGCGTCATTTCCGGTGGGCACTCCCTCCCTTGGAGGCCACGGACGCCTGCCTGGAGGCTGGGGCCTCAGCTGCGGCTGCAGCGGCCCAGTCTCCCCAGCCGGGCGCGGGCGCCCCAGAGGGCCCCTCCCAGGCCTCCAAGAGCCCTAGGGACCGGGTGGGGCTGGGTTCCCTTCTCGGGATCTGGAACCCAACCAAGATGCTCCGGATCTCAAGGGGCCCCCAGGCGGGAGAGAGAGATTAGAAGCCACACATGCTGGTGGCTAACGGCTCCTTCTGAGCCTCCCTCTATGGCGCTTCCTTGGGCTGAGAGACCTTCCTGACTCTTCCTTCCCGTAGGTTGTGGGACCTGTGCACCGCCAAGGTGCACATCCATGGGACCCAGGGGCTGTGTGTGCTGAGTCTAGTGGGGCAGAGATGAACCCATCCCCTGCCCCGGCTGCACCCTGCTGAACGGCCCGAAGGTGTTAGGCCGGAAGCCCGGGCCCTCCTGCCTCTGAGTGTGGACCGGACCGAGGCTTTGCGTTCATCCTGGGTCGCCGAGGCCCGAGTGCCCTGGCTGTGCCCCTCAGGGATGGGGCAGAGGGTGTGGCCCTGGGGCACAGCAGCCACGGGAGACTCAGGCTCCACCTTGGCCTCCCGCTCTCTCCTGCTTCGCTCCCTGCCTTGGTGTCTCCCAGGGCTCCCTCCATGTGGCACATGTACAGGAGTACCTGTTGCAGACTGCTCATTATGTCTTGTTAAAAGGTGACTAACAGTACAAGCGAGATAATTTATTAACTACCACTTTCCATGGGGATGGTTAGAAAGGATAATCTATCAACTCTTCATCTCCTTTATAATCTATTCCCAGCCAGCTGCACTGTTCCGGCTTGGAGACGGAGTTAATATTTCTGACTCCAGGGTGCATAATCCGGCACTTATGTGAATTTAATGCCAGCTCCTTCTTTTCTGTTTAATAGCTGGATGAATTTAAATCTTATTTAAATATCACCGCATTCATAACAAAATTTATGTTCTTCTGATATTTTCCCCTTTGCCATTTTTCCCCTAAGGGCTAAATCTGAGGATACTGAGATTTCATTTCCCCCACAAACTTGGCAGTAATGTCCCTTGGGAAGGCCTCACGCAGTGGTGAGCCTGTGGGATATTTTTCTGTTTCTTTTTCAGACAGTCTGGCCACGTAGCTCAGGCTGGTCTTGAACTCACCATGGAGCCCAGGCTGGCCTCTGACTTGCAGTGACCCTCCTGCCTCTGCCTCCAGAGTGCTTGGATTACAGTTGTGCCCCTCACTGGGGCACCTTTGTCTGACAAGTCTACCTGGACTAAAGCAATGGAGTTGATGACCGAGCAATAAACACAGAAGCTCAAGTCCACTGTTTGCGCACGCGGGTACCGTGCAGAGTGCTAACACCTATTCCACATAAGCCTTCCCAGCAGCCTCTTAGACTGCCCTCTGTGATGCCCGTTTTCCAGATGAGAAAGTTGGGGTTCAGTGTCGCAGTGCTGTAGGATGGGCGGTGCTGGCTGAAGGAATCCTTCCGGCTCAGGTTACCGGGAGGAGCTGGCCTCCCTGTGGTGCCTGCTGGTGAGAGCAGGTGCTTTTTCACCAGGAGAGAAACTTGTGACAGGAGGCACTGGGCGGGGGGGGGGGGTCCAGCCCGGAGCCAGGCCTGGCCCGTCGGGTCACAGCCATGGTGCAGAGGAGCGAGGGCTGGCCTGGCACTGACTGACCCCGTGATGGTCACACCTGCCCCAGCCCAGGTCCGATGCTGCAGTGGCCGTGCTCGGACACAGGTGAGACGGTCCCTGGTTGGATTGGCTGTCGTGCTCGCTTGGGAGACATCGGAGGCTTAGGGCCCTGGGCTGAGGGCGGGAGTGGAGGTGAGGGCCAAAGAGAGCGGAGTGAGGGGACAGGAGGGGCCCCGCCGGGACTGGCCCTGCCTGCGGCTCAGACCCACGGCAAGGGGACGCTGGACCCGTCCACCCCCAGCTGGTGGTGCCAAGACAGCAGCCCCGGCCACGCGGCGGCTCCACAGAGGGGCTGCCACCCCCTCAGTCCGGAGTTTGCCACGAGTGGGGACTTTCTGTATCTGGAATCGGCCACACCAGGGTGTCCTCTTCCTCTAAAATCACAGCCTTGGAGGCCCCACCCCGGAAGCTGTTCTCTTTCGTAAGCTCTCAGGACCTTCCTGACCGGGGGCCCAGTCCATTCAGGGAATGCTGTGTCTGCTCTGTTCTCAGAGTCCCCCGGCGAGTGCCACAGGCCACAGTTCTCCTGGGTTACTCAATGGCACTCCCTTCCTCGGGAAGTCACCTTCAGGGCAACCAACCCCAGGGCTCCTGGGCAGCACAACTGTGGCCTTGGCCTCATCTGGGGGATGCAATCAAAATGTACAGTGAATGATTAAATTTGGAGTGTTTTACTAAAAGACGCATTGCCATTTATCAGCCTCAAGATCCTGCCCTTGCTTTGAGAACACTCATCCCATCATTCTGGGCCTTTCTGCAGCAGCTCTGGAATCCTTTCCTGAGCATCTGTTCCAGGCATGATAAAAAGCAGTGAATGCTGCTGCCGAGCGCCATCAATGGAAAGGCAGCTCGTAAAAGCAGGACGCTGTGTCTGCGTCCACCTCATTCACTGGATCTGAAGCCACGTGACTTCCACCTCTGCCCCAGGGCCAAGTGACCAACATAAACATTTTGAACCGATTGAGGACCCAAGGCAAGCACAGCAACACAACTACAGACACTCAGAAAAGGGCTCCACGCTGCTGCAGGAAGTGACAAGGACGATGGGACAAGCGTGTCTGCAGCGACAAGGCGGACCCTGAGGGGATTCACAGCCATGTGTCTTTGTTACGTGTGGACATCCACTCACCACACTTTTTGGTCATGCTGCCCGTATCTGGGCAGAGGCCTGTGGTGGAGGCTGCCCTGCCACTGCGGCACGTGGGGAGCACCCCATCTGCTCTCCCTGCACGCCAGCAGCACCTCAGGAGTAGTGGTGACACAAGTAATGTCTCCAGACTGGCACGGGGCCGGCAGGTCATCCTCAGTGGACAAGTACCAGGCCGGGGGTTTCCGTTTTCCTGAAGCCCCACAGCCCACACACCGAGCTCACACATGCTGTCCCAGCCGCAATGAGGGCGCAGCGCATAGGCATGGAGGTGCCCACCGCCAGCTCTCTCAAACCCCACACAACAAACGTTCTTGCACCCCAATGCCTGTCCCCCCAGCCGTGCTGAGCTGCAGGGCCCAGAATAGGCAAAGCCACCAGCATCTCCACTGTCCCCACCCACTCCTCATGGGCAAGGAGGCTGGAGCAATGCCATCTCCTTTTGTGGAGGACGTGGAGCACAGGCATGTGGCGGTAATTGCCAGATGGTGTTTTCCAAAGATGGTCACAGCCATCTGTCCCAAGTCTTTACAAACCCTTCTCCAAGGTGACTTTGCCACAGTCCCCACTGAAGAGGTGGGTCCTGTCCCCTCTCCTTGACTCTGGACTGGCCGTGGGGACTTGCTTGACTAATAGAATTTCTTTTTTGTGTGTGGTACTGCAAAGTGAATGCAGGGCCTTTGCATTGATCTACACCCTCAGCCCTTTTTTATTTTTTGAGACCAGGTCTTGCTAAATTTCCCAGGCTGGACTCGAACTTGTGATCCTCCTGACTCAGCCTCCCAGAGTGCTGGGATGGGATGACAGGCGTACACCACCACATCCAGCTTGACCAATAGAATTTGATGCAAGCACTGATCTGTCTCTGCCTCGCCGACGCGGTGGAATGGAATGGAAGTGGACCTGGGGGTGGCTGGCCACTGTCTCGGTTACTTTCTTCTTGCTGTGACATTATCCCCAACACCGCAGCCTAAAGGAGGGGAGGTTTATTCTGGCCCAAGGTGTGCAGAGGTTCCTGTCCACAGCTGGCGGCTCCAGGGCAGGGCGGCGGCAGAGGGGCTGGCGGAGGAGGCACAGCTGTTCATGGCAGGGTGGGCAGGAAGCAGGGAGTTTCGGGGAGAGGAGCGGGGGAGAGGTGCCTTCCTGGCCCCGCCCCCAGGGACCGCCTCTTCTGGCCAGGCCCCACCCCCGACAGGAAGTCGGCCCTGAGCCCCGTGATCCAACCGCCTCCCAAGGCTACCTCCAATCGCTGTCTCTGTTTCACGTACACACGCACGCACACACACACACACGCACACACCCATGCACACACAGTACCAAAATGGAGACAAAGGGAAAATCGGGAACCCCCTATCTCATAATCAACTGATTTTTCTTCTGTTGCTGTTCAGTTTTGTTCTGCCCTCTGTTGACTCCCTCTTAGCCATGTTTTCTCTTTGAAGATGAATAGTGTTTATTAGCTAGAGGACCCGTCCAAAAGTAATTGCATTTTAATTGGCACCTAATAACTATACATCCTTACGGGGCACCGTGTGGTAATCCAATAAACTCGCACAACATGCCCCATAAAATCAGGGCAATTAGCATTTGCAGCTCCATATGCATTTATCACTTGGCTGGTGTTGGGGATCTGTGAACTGCTCCCTTCCGGTTCCTTGTAAAAATCCTAACAGTGTTACAAACTGCAGTCGCCGGTGGAGCTGTGGAGCACTGGAACTTCCTCCTTGAGCTATGTCCCTAAAGATGTTGTCACAATCCTTGGGCACAAAGCCACACGCCCCCCGTAGAAACTACCGGATGTGGGACTGTTTCCCTTCTTGACCTTGAGCGGGGTTAGTGTGTGCTTCCTCCTTGGCCCAAGTGTCCGGCTTCCTTCATGGTTCCCGAAACTTCTGCAGAGCCAGCCATGGGCCAAGCCTCTCGGAGGTCACAGCATGGAACCAGTGGTCCCTGACCCTGCTCTGCGGAACGGAGATGCTGGGCACGGGGTGCGCACCATGCCCTCTCCCCGCCCGACCCCTGAGGAGCGCGCTCACGCGTCTGCCTCACCCGCTGCTCCTGCCCAGCCCACAGCGGGGTCCAGGAAGGCCGTGTGCCCCCAGCTCGTCCGCGTCCTCCTGGGCTCCGTGCTCTTCCTGTAAGCGTCCCCCAGACGCGGAGCGGAGCCCACCTTGTGTCTCTGCAGCCGTCACCACCAGGATGCCTGCTCAGAGCTGGGGACGGAGCCCAGGGTGCCTCTCTCGGAGGAACGGGCGCCAGCCCCACGGCCACCTGTCCTTGGGGGTCCCTGAGGCCACTCCTTGCTCCCTAGTCTTCCCTGTCTCTCCAGCTCCAGGCCCTCGGCTCCCCTGAAGCACCACCTGCTCCCCAGTCCTCTACTTTGTTCCCTCTGCTGACTGCACCCGAGGACTAGGGGGAAGTGGAGGCAGCGGCTTTGTTGGGAGCCACAGGACATCCTGGCCGCACCCAAAGTTCAGCGGGGTCCCCCGGGCATGGCAGAGGGGCCATGTCACCAGTCATCTCGGGTGCCCATGCCATCCCCCATGGACACGGAGGGGGACCGTCCCTGTCTGCCCACTGACACCTCCCGAGACCACACCGAGCTGCACGCAGATTGTTCCTTCAGGGAGAGGCGGCAGTGAGCAGGACAGGAGCAGGAGTGGAGATCTGCAGGGAGCAGGGCCTGACGGCCGGGGGCTGGGGTTTACCGTGGGAGAAGGCAGCAGTGGCAGGGGCAGTAACCCCATGTGTGGCGGCTGCAGGAAGCCAGCCCTGCGGCCCACCCCTGCTGGCAGGGGGATGCTGAGCGGAGCCTGTCACTGCACACTCCACAGACTCGCGGAGGGCGGCTTCCTGCAGAGCCAGCACCTTAGGAAGGCTCCGCCTGCATCACCTTCCAAGAAGGCGACCCTGGTCAGGGACTCCTTCCCGCCCAGGCTCCTGGCACAAGCAGGAACGCCTGCCGCCTGGACCCAGCCGGGCTCCTGGCCCTGCCAAGCCGGAGGTCCCTACCCCTCTGATCAGCGGAATGAGCCCCACTCTGCACAGGCAGCCGCACTTGCGCAGTGGCTCCGGTAAGGATCCTGGGATCCTGGCAGTGATGAGGACGGCGCCTTGGGAGAGGCCGGGTGACAGTGACGCTGTGCGAGGGTGGGAAGCCGAGCAGAGGGCACGGGGGGCAGGGGGCACAGACGGAGCCGCCAGCTTCGGTGATCACACGGCTCTCTGATTCCCAATTAACCCAGATGAAGGAAAACTGGAGCCTGGGATGACGGTGTGTATCTGATGCCCCAGCTGCTCAGGAAGCTGAGGTGGGAGATGCAAGTTCGAGGCTGGCAAGGGCCATTTGGAAGGACGCTGTCTGCAGAACTAAAAGGGCAGGGATGGAGCAGCAGTGGAGCACTTGCTTCATGTATGTGAGGTGCTGGGTTTCATCCCAGTGGCCCAAAAAATGAAGGAAGGAAGGGAGAGAAGAATGGAAGGAGGGAAGGGATGGAAGAAGGGAGAGGAGGGAAAGATGAAAGGAAAGAAGAAAGCAGGGCGGGGAGGGAGGGAGGGAGGGAGGACCAGCTCCTGGGTCGCAGGGCCACGGGGAGGTGCCTGGCCGGCGGGCTGGGACCAGATGTGGAGCGGCAGCCACTCCAGCAGACGGTGTGGCCGATTCTCCCCCAACAGAAGCCCCCCTTACATCCAGGAGGCCAGCCTGCTGCCCCGTGCTCACACGCAACAGCTGGACCCTCGCATCCACACCAGCATGTGCTCCAGGGCTAACCACCGCTTCACTCAGGACTGGCGGTGTTCTGAGAGCTGCCCGCATGCTGAGCTTCTGAGCCTTCCCCAGAACCCAACTTGGGGAGTGTTCATAGCGTGACTGTTTTGTGAGACAGGAAGCAAGGCTCAGGGATGTCAGATGGTGCCTGACTCTGTCCCAGCTGGAGTCTGTGTCCTGCTCTGCCCAGCGGGTGCTGTCCCTGCCCAAGCGCCACGAAGCTCGAAGCGCTCGGGGAGCAACCCAGGCTCTGCCGCCACGAGAGGCAGCACTCAGAGCCACGAGCACTGTCGCCTTCTAAGGATTCACTTTTTGCACCTCACAAAGCTCTGCATTTTGTGAACGCTCCAGTCTGGCTTGGAAAGTCTAAATGTCCTGCTGGAGATTTTTCTTTTCAATTGGGAATGATGTTTTGGTTATAAAAATGGGAAGTTGATGCTGGCTGGTGATGAAGCAGCCAAAGTGCACAGAAAGGAGGGTGCAGTGGAACGGGCTGCCCAGCTCCCCACTGCTGCTCCCCAGTCCCTGTCCCCGCCAGCTCTGAGGTGTGATGAGTTTAGCACATCCTCCCGTTTCCTTCTTTTCTCTTTTACAATAATGAGCGTTTGATGTTCTATGCCTTTCTCTTCAAAACATAGCTTAAGTTCAGCGTTCTCTTCAGCAACTCGCACGTTTCTATCATTGAGAATCTGAGAATTGAAGTCCTGCTTTGATTCCCTGCTTGGGCAAGAGGGCAGTGGACGCCGACTCCCTCTAAACAGGGTGCAGGTGCAAGGACACTGCTCGGGATTATGAGGTGGGGACATGCAGCCACGTCAGGCGTCCCAGCCCTGGCTCTGGCCCACGTGGACCTGGTGACCCCCGTCTGTGACATCCCCCCCGCCCTGGGCTCCCCTCTGCCCAGGGACGCAGAGGCGCAGGGCTGCCAGCTCAGGGGTGGCGCTGCGGGGCTCTGGAGGAGAAGGAGTGAACCCCGCTTCCCCCCACCACAGGCCTGCTGCCTTGACCTTGGGGAGCTCAGGCTGAGGGCTCCGTGGGCGTCTGGGCCATGCCGGGGCTCAGGCCCCGTGGAGCAGTGGTGCCTGTGGTGCCCCCTCTGGATGTGGCCTGGGGACAGAGCATATGGGGTGGAGTGGGCGCCTTGTGGCTTGGAGGACAGAGCCGGGGAGGTACAGGGCCACCAGGCAGGAGCCTAGCCCCTCTCAGCGCCCTGGCGGTCCCCAGTCACTCTCCATGGTGCCGCCCGCCACCTGCTCGACTGTCTCCCCAGGACGCCTGCCTCTCAAGGCCCTTGCCTAGAGCAGCAAGGGGCTCTGTGCTGCCTGCTGACTAAGCCCAGCCACAGCTGTCTCCAAGCGAGCAGAGGGCGGGCAGCGGGGCTGCTGGCCAGGGCTCAGAAGAGGGGGCCAGGTGGCCAGCCGGCCAGGGGCAGGGGAGGCAGCCTGGGAAGCGGCTCTGTTCCTCCCTCCCTCCTCCCCTCTGCCCCTCCCTCCTGAGCTCTTTTAACGACATTATTGCTATTAATGACTGGCAAACCCTAACTGCACACACCCACGGGCTACAGCGTGTGACCTGGTCACACGGACAGCTGCAACATTCAGCTGGCACAGTCACACCCCCATCAGGAAACAGCGGCCGTGGACCAGATCATGCCCACAGGGACAGAGATGCCACCCAGAGGTGCCAGAAGGCAGGGACGCTGGCCTCTCAGACAGGGCAGCTGGGCCAGTGCAGTTCAGAGCCCCCAGCACTGAGATCTGTCTCTCATGGGGCAGAAATTCGCTCACCTGAAATCCTTGGCGAGTGCGCAGACAGTAAGCGCAGGGGAGGCCATCTGTGGGCACAGAGGCGGAGGGGCCACTGGGGACAGAAACAATTTAACATTATCCTCCCAGGGCACGCCCATTGCCTCCCTGAGGAGCTGGCTCTGTCCCTGGACTCCCCCCTCTCTGTCCAGCTTGGAAAGATCCTTCCCTGGTTCCCTCAGGGGCACTGGATGGTTAGTTTTGTGTCCACTTAACAGGCTGAGGGACAACCAGGACGCTGGGAAGCATTATTTGGGGCGTGTCTGAGATGGTGCTAAGAGGGTGTTCTTGGGTGCCTTGGTAAAGGGCCATTCAAGTGACGCAATAAAGGAGAGGAACCTGGTCCGGAAGAGCACGGAGAAGCAGGGCGGTACCTTCTCATGCTAAGCGGGGAAATCCATGCCCCCAACCTTCGACGCCTGCACTCCAGGCCTCAGGTTGCTGGGTCCACTGCCAGCTGCCCTGAGCTCGCCTCTCTGGGCCTCTGACTGGGGCAGAAGCCACACGTGGCATGTTCCTGGGGTTCAGCTTGCAGGCAGCTGATGGGAGACTTGGAGGCTGCCCGTCTCCCATGTCTGTGTGGCTCTCCTCCTTTGGCCAACTCTGAGTAATATGGAAGGAGACCTCACAGTGAGCTTCCCATGTGTGGCTAAATTTTCTGCAGAATCCCGGGGACGGGAGGGCTTGCTTGCATGGCCATCCAGGGCTTCCATCTTCATTCTGCATCTCCTGGGCCTCAGCTCCTCTCGGGGTCAACAAACAGCCCCCTTGCTTCCTGATGCTCAGTCAGTAGCACCCACGCCCGGGGCCTCTGAGACTTGCACAGGAGCACACGACACTTCCACTTCTTACAACCCTAGCTGTGCCTGAATCTTGTAAGTGTTCAGCTCCATGTGCACCTGTCGTGGTTCAGATCCCAGATGGTCTCACTTGTTTGGAAGGTGATTGGGCCCTGGGGCCTTCTGGCTGACTTCCTGTTGAGAGGCAGTCCCTGGGGCACACAGCAGCTTGGCCTCCTCTAGCACCGCCCCAGAAGGAGCCAAGCAGAAGGACCCTGTTTACCTTCAGCTTCCTCTGCTCCACTCCAGCCCTCGAGGGCAGCCGCATGCTTGCTTTAGCTGGCCAGAGCATCCTTCTTTGACCTAGGGGAGCAGCCTTTCCTTGCCATCCTGCAGGTGGGCCCTGGGTCGCTCCCGGCTGAGCTGCCACGTGTGAGGAAGCCGCGGTCATTCCTGTGCACTACGGTGGGTTGAGGGCACCCCTTGTTTCCCTTGGAAGGGATGCTCGCTCTTGGGGGAGCCGAGTTTCATCCTGGCTCTTCCCAGGGTGCCCATCCCAAGCTCTCTGTGGACACAGCGTCATCAGAGCTGCAGCCATCCTGGTAACTACATTTCCTCCTTGGGACAGTGACGTGGTGGTTCTGTCGCCCATGCTGGAGGAGACAGGAGCCCAGGGAGTGTGAGCTCGGGATGCACATGGTCTGCTGTGCTGAGCGGGAGGACTCAGCTTCCATCCATTATCTTCATGTTGTCCTGGAGACCCAGAGACGAGAGCGAAAACACTCAGGAAGGACAATGCCACTCCCGGAAGCACCTTCACTTCCTGAGGAGCTCTGTGCTCTCATGTTTGGAAATCCAGACAGCTGCTAAACTCTGTCGCCTTGTGTGAGCTGCTGTCCCCCGTAGAAAGTGCATGTGACGGAAGAGAAGTTGAGCAGACATCAGATCCCTCCCAGCCCCTCAGGACTTGGCAGCAACTGGCCCTGCAGGTCTGAGCTGTACATGCTGACAGGAGCTCACATTGCCCCAGCTCCGGGCTCGGTCTTTCTGAAACATTCCTAACCCAATGGAGACCCACACTTCCGTGATTCAAATACAGTACAAATGTGTCGGGTGATGTGCGGATGGGAATTCGGCCAGCAGTCCCAGTGGCCACTCCTGGCCTCTGTGCATCCTGAGGCCCGGATGATGTCCAGGGACCTGGCTGTGGCCACCACCTCTTCAGAGGAGGGTTTCTGGAGACAGAGCCTCCCGCTGCTCACCAGGGTCAGAACCATGTCCTGCGGAGTGCCAGCCATGCCGAGCTGGGTGCCCCTGGGTGGGGGGCTCCCTGTGCCCTGTGGCTTCTCTGTCCGTCAGTTTTCTTGGTTAGCTTTCCTTTACCTCTGCTCCATATGTCACTCAAAGACCATGTCCTTAAAATTAACCGGACCAAAGCCACACCCCTGCCATTACATCCACACCTCTCTCTGTTTGTCTCTGCCTCTGGTCCGGTGTTTGTGTCCCGTCCGGGGCTCCACAGAGCCAGTTGCGATGGCAGGGCAGTGACGTCAGAGTCTCCCTTCCCTTCTTCCGCCCGTTTCTCTCTTCCGTGGTCCTGGCTGGAGGGTTTGGGCTCTCCATCTGCACCGAGCACAGAGGATGGAAGTGTCACATGCTGTGGAGGGAGAGGCCGCCCGTGGGGGCCTCTGTGGTCCCCGTGCAATGGTGCAGCCCCCACCTCCTGTTCCAGACCCCCAGTCTGCCGGGCCATCTGCAGGAGCAGGACGCGGGGCCTGAGGAGCAAAACTGCGCCAGTGTCTCCACAGAGGTCGGTGACAGTGTGGGCGTTGTCACATCTCTGTGTGCATGCGCTTGGCAGGGACTGAAGGCAGGAAGTGAGCGCGGGAGCCAGCTGTGCTCCATGTCCCAGGGTGCAGTAAAATAAGCTGGCCACGGGCGGCTTGAATCTACCTTGATGGCCCTCAATTTTTAAATTGACAAAGAGCTTTTCTCTGCATTCTCTGTGGGAGGCAGCTACAGGGCTGAGTCCTATGTGGAAGGAGGCGTCCCAAGTGCTGGCAGGTCCGTCCCTGGGCACAGGGTGCCCAGAGCTGGAAGGGTCACAGCTCCCGGGAGAGCGGTGTGTGGAGACGACTAATGTGTTAGCTTCAGAGTGATTATTCGAGGGAACCGGTTGGCGCCACGGAACAGTGGGCCTGCCCATCAGTCACAAAGGGGGAGATAGAGGGAGAGAGAGAGGCAATCTGAATCATGACAGCAGCGTTCACAGGGCCCCAAGGCAGAACTCTGCTCCTCTTTGCCTTCAACAGAGCGCCACTGCACTTTCCAGGCCAGGCTGTGGTCCACGGCAGAGGCCTCGTACCTGTGCGCTGGAGGTCAGTACTGCAGACACCCTACCTTCCAGGCCACGTTCCAGGGACTGCAGCCACTCCTACCGTGTATCCGGCCCACCGATACTGGATGTACCGAATCGCACACTCCTCGCTTAGGTCTCTGACATCTCCACTCGTCACATCCAAGGAGCACTCGGGACCTGCCTTCACCTTGCATGTTTTAGAGGAACGCTGGTCCTGGCCACAGCAGACCGCTGAGTAAACAGACTCCAGCTGGGTGCCAAAGGCCTTGTGGGCCCCAAATCCAAACAAGAACAGAGCGGCTACAGCCCACTGTCCTGCAGCGTTGGGGCTCAGTCGAAGTGGGCAGTGGGTAGACTTGGCACCCACCGGCACCCTGCAGGTCTGCAAGATTTCCTGAAAGCCAGCCTGCTCTGTCCTGTGCACAGACCAGAGCCAGCAGGCCGGCAGGGCAGACGTGTTCGTTCAAGGGCAGTGCGAACTGCTCCCAGGACTGCTCATCGGTGGGGTTTTTCAAAGACGTTGCTCCATTTTGTACCCAGGTTTCTGGACAGGATGAGAGGGAAAGGCCACACAGACAAACCTGAGAGCCGGAAGACAGGAGTGGTTTCAACACAGCCTCGGCGGGTGTTTGCCTGGACAGAGCACAGAGCACAGCCTGGAGGGGAAGCTGACCAGGGCAGTGTGTGCTGCACACCTCTGGCCTCCTGCCCTCCCTCTGGTCACCACCAGAGCCCGGTGCATGCAGTGAGGCAGGCCAGGCCCCACCTGAGCTTCTGCCGAGGTCGGCACAGCTGTCACCAGGCAGCGGGTCCTGCTGGACGGTGACCGGCCATCCTGCGTGGCCAGCCTGGGGACATGGAGCTTTCCTGGGGTGCGGAGCTCCTGGGGCTGAGGCCGGGCTGGGTCAGTGCTGGGGAGAGCAGAGCAGCTGCCCAGCCATCTGGATACCCATGCAGTGCCGGAGTGAGCCGCCCTGGACCGCGGGGCGCAGTGGCTGCCGGCCACGCCTCCTCCTTGGTGCCCCTGCTCTGTACCTCGTCCTCTGCTGAGCTGGGTGTGAGTGACGCGCAGACACAGATGCGCATGCTCACCTCCCTCTCCCCAGCGTGCCTGCCCAGCCTGCTCCTCGAAATCGCATTCCTGTGTGTTACCTCACAAGCAAGGCTCCGGGACAGACGCGCCCTTGCTGAAGTGTCACTGTGCCTGTGCCTGCCCTGGCCTTGGGGTGGGGGTGGGGGGCCCCCCCGGGTTCAGGGGTGTGGCTGAAAGGCCCTCTTGGGACAGCCTCGCCCAGGGCGAGTGTGTGTGGCCTGTCTCCCAGCTCGGGCTGCTCCGGAGAGAAGCTCCGGCATCCGCCCTCCTGGGAACTGTCTTGCCTCTGCTTCCCCTCTGCCCCCACCTCTCCACAACGCTGGATCCCAGGAGTGCTCCCTAACACATGTCCTGCCGCTGGGCCCCTTGGAGTGGGCAGGTGTGGATCTCGAGTAGAACTGGGTCCCTAGGAATCAGCAAGAACAGCAAGCTGCAGGCCATGGGGAGCGCACTGAGACCCTGTGTGTGCCCACAGATGCGTTCTCTGCCCACTGAATGTCCCCGAGAGGGAGCCAGGACCCACAGGCTTGGTTCTGACCCTCCTGGGCTCGCATCAGCAGCAAGCTGTCTCAGTGCCACAGCCCGGCAGGTGCTTCTGGTAGGTTCATGTACAGGATCCAACCTGAAAATGAGAACGTATCTGTGTGTCTCATGTGTGTGTGCATCAGTGTTTGGCACAGAGTGGGAAGGGAACATTCTGGATTCCAGTGCATTTTCCTGGCTCTGGGGTATAAAGGTTGCTGGAGGAAAGCACCCACATACAAGAAATTATCCTAAAACCATGCACATAGCTATTGGCTCTAAGGATTCAGCACATGCAAGATGTGTTGAGCAAAAGGTGAGAAAAACTCCCCTAAACCGGATGGCCAGGCAGCTTCAACACCACAGGCTCTGGCTTCCCGAAGTTCAGCCTCAGAACCTGCCAGAATCGTACCTCATTCTGATCACTTCTGCCAGGAGCACAGCCATCTCTGCTTTGGGGAACATCAAAGGAAATACTCAAATTAAAAGCAAATATTTCCTAATATCTCCTGAACTTTTAAGGAGGACGTGCACATACTGAGCTTCTAGCTGAGCGATCATCCTAAACTGGAAATCAGGTCTGCGGAGATGAACAGGGCCGGGCAGTTAGCCCTGTTTACAAAAGGACTGAGCCCAAAGTTCGGTCCTGTGCCTGCCTGTCATTTTTATTTGTAATAAATAATTTAAAAAGCATTTTAAAGGCAAGAAAAGTTGGTTCAATCAACTGCTCTAAAAGGAAAAAAAATTCCTTTCGATATGTTTGCCAATATCTGTCATCTATCTACTTATCTATATATCTATTCTCTAATTTATGTGTTATCTACCTATTTATCATCTATTACCTATCACCTATCCACGACCTGTTATCTGTCATCTGCCATCTGTTGGTCTATCTACCTACCTACCTGTCTTACATTCCCAAAGGCCTCAGAAAGCTTTTGTCTTGAGGACACAGGAACGTCTTAGGAAGAGTTAAGCAGTCAAATTATGAGTAACTGTGTCTCGGGCAAGTTAAAAGCAACCACGCGCATTTCTACAGAACCTGGATGGGTCAGGAGGCTGCAGCGGGGCACGCAGAGTGGGGTGGGTGGGAGTCTCCCTCCCAAGGTCTGGGGGCGTCACCTGGCAGAAGTTCAGTCTGTGACTGAGCAGAGCCGCGAGCAGCGCCCCCCCGTGTCCCTCCGTGTCTCAGCTCCCCGTGGGCTCGGAGCTGTGGCCGCGCTGACCACGTAGCTGCAGGGTCACCTCAAAACGCGCAGGTGTGAGGCGCCACCGCGCGGTGTCTGAAACATGCCGACTGCCACCTGTGTCTGCGGTCAGACCCGACGGCAGCAGGGCGGGTGGGACCCTGGCTCTGGCACCATTGTCCTGGGCTGCCGTGGCCACAGGAGCCCAGGTGCCGGGCTGACTGGAAGCCCCAGGGCAAACCCGCCCCTCAAGCCGAGACCCCGCCTTCCTCCCGGGTCAGGGCGGATCTGCCTGGCTCCCCTGTCCTCAGCCTGCCCCGTCTCGTCCCTGCTCCCTGCTCTTTCTGCCTGGCCTCAGGACAGCATCTTTTCTTTTCTTTTTTTTTTAACTTTGCACTGTGATAAAAACTCTCAATGTGAGCTGTAAACTCAAGGAATTTCTAAGTGCACCATGCCGTATTGTTCGCCACAGTTTGCTGCTGTCCAGCAAATCTCCAGGGCTCATTCACCTCCTATGACTGAAACGTCACACTTCCCCATTTCCACAAATGTCCCCGATGGATGAACAAATAGCAACATGTGTGCCATACACACGATGGAATATTACTGAGCCTTGAAGAAGGACATCCTGCCGTTTACTTTACACTGACAAAACTGGAGAGCATCAGGAAAACTGCAGCCTGCCCTGACACTTCCCTTTCCCTCCCCTCTCCCTTGCTTGTCCACTAGATCTCTGAGACCTCTCACCAGGTCCGCTGTCTGCCTCCTGGAGGATGTGAGGAGACACAGGCTGGTCAGATAATGACGGCATGGACGTCAGTCGCTCCGGCCTCTCCAGCACCGGTTCCCACTTCCCTATCAGACACCCCGCTGCTCCTCACTCGGTCTGGGAAGTGGGAGTGAGGTGGACCCTGAGCCCTGGCGTGGGCGCCTGGCTCCGGTGTGCCCAGTGGACTCCATCACTCCTTGGGCTGTCCCGTGTGCTTGGGGACGGGCAGGTGACAACTCAGGCAGACAGGGGTCCTGTCCTGGGTGTCCCATGGGTCGAGAGACAAGCACACACCGTCCTCTGGGGTCACCGTGGCGATGGAGCCCAAGCCAGGCCTCCTGGAGCTGGACAGAGACGGACCCGGGGACCGTCCTAAGGCCTGGACACTGGGATTCACAGGGACCAAATAAGTGTGTCGACTAGCTGGAGGTGGGCTTCTCACTTGCAAGGAAAAAGAGCTCTGGAAACGCAAATGGCCAGTAGCACCATCAGCCAGGACTGGGACTTGTTTTCCCTCTGGAGGAAGTGCTTCCCTTCTTCCGGGATGCAGTGACAGAGCCAGCGCAGAGCACAGGGCCAGGGGTGACTCACCGTAGCCCCTCTGCCGGCTCTGTGCTTAGGGCTGTTCTCTTCCCCCTTGCCTCAGCGTCTTCTGCTTAAGAAAACTCCTCCTGCGCTGGAAGGGCTGGGAATGATTTAGAACCCTCTCCCTGCCAGGCACCGTTCCAAGGACTTGCATGCATTATCTCAGAGAGGTTGGCCGACTGGTGCAGGAGGCAATTTATTTTATTCTTCCCATTTAATAATTAAAAACCAGGAGCTTCCAGAGGACAGTGTGTCCAGTGTTGCTCGGGTGATGAATGGTGTGGGGCCTCAGCAGACTGGGGCAGGTGTCTTCTTACAGGGCTGCTGTGGGTTCGGGACGGACCTCAGGGTGGCCCGCGTTTCCATCTCAGATGACGTTGCTTTTCTCAGCCGGAGTGCAGAGTCGGGTCGGCACACCTGGGCCGGTCCTGGCCTGGCTCCAGTGGCAGGTCCGATGTGGTCAGCATGCTGGCTGGTTAGAGTCCTTTCCCGAGCCTTCACTTCTAGGGCTGCCTCTGAGGAGCCCTTTAGGCTGCTGTCCATCCTGCGAGGGGAGCAGGGGGTGTGGGAGTCTCCGTGCACCAGGCAGGAGCGGCCCAGATGGAGATGCCCAGGACAGGGCCCGGAGCTGCGCTTCAGCCTCTGTCTGCAGTGCAGACATGGGAACCAAGTCCCCCTCACTTCTGTCACTTCCCCCTTGTCCTGATGACCTAGGATTGACGCTCTCTAGTGCAGGTCCATGTTCCCTGGGGACACATGAGTGTGCTCCAGATGGACCGAAGGACGAGGTCAGCATGGCGGGAGCCATGAGTGGAGGCCCCGTTTCTTTTTTTAAACACGTTGATTTTTATCGGTCTAGTGTGCAGGACACAAGGAGCCCAGTCCCGGCGGGGGCTGGTGCGTGTGTGTGCGCACCTTCCTTCTCCTCCCTCCACTGCTTGGTCCTCTCCCACTTGCAGATCTGTCTCCCCGTCCTTATCATCTGTCTTTCACTTTGCTCCTTCATTCCTTTGTACTTGGGTTCCTCACAGAAGAGAAACCTCGCCACACTGGAGCTTGTGTGGCTGCTTTGTGCTCTCCTCTTCCTGGGCTGCTGCGCGACACACCACAGGGCATGGAGCGCTGTTGCTGCGGACAGCTGGAGGCCCAGGCCAGGTCTGGGCAGGGCCGGTCCCTCCCGGCACCTGGGGAGCATCTGCCTGTCCTCTCCTGTCTGTGGGTGGCTTTCGGGAAACCAGGCACTGCTTGGCTGGAGGACGCCCCATCTCTGCCTGCGTGCCGGCCTCTCCGGGCGGCTCCGGGTCCTTCCTGGGAGCCGCCGCCCCAGGAATCAATGAACTGGTCACCTCTGTACTGAACCGACTTCCAAGTAAGCTCACATCCTAAAGGGCCAGGAGTTCAGACCTTAAAACCTGAATTTGGGAGGATAGAGTCCAACCCACGAGACACAGCTCTTTACAACACTTGGAGCTGGTCAGATCCGGGAGAGGCCAGCAGCTGTTTTTATTGATATCTTACTTAGCATTGTTTTTTAGGTAAGTTTTAAGCATTATATTCTGAGCTAACTGTCTCCTTTGCCTAGAGGTGCAAAGCAAGTTCCCGCGCACCCTGCTGCCCTTGCCCAGCTGTGGGAACCCCTTGCAGTCCGTCAGAAGTCAGGGAAATGAGGCAGGACTACATCGCCCCCCTCACCCTGTGCCTCCCTTCCCTGCCCCCGGGTCCAGCCCAGGGTCCCTGCTCCAGTCGGCCGCTCTTCCATCTTTCCTCCTCTTTCTCGACCTCGGTGGGGGCTCAGCTGTCTGCAGACTGCACCAGGGTCTGGGTCCTAGTATTCTCCTGCCATTAGGCTGAGGTTGGCATTTAGGGCTGGGAGTCACCAAGGCGACCGCTTCCCACTGTGTCATGGAGGGAGGGGCACTCGGCCACCACCTGTGGAACTGTCGGGGCACCGCCATGCCCGCAGGACACCAGCCCTTCCCCAGCGCTGACCCGCTTCTGACTGCCAGCCCCGAGCTATCCTCTGCTCACAGGGTCCACTGTTCCCAGGAAAACCTTCCACGGAGCCACTGCCACTGTCACCCAAGGAGAAGCGGGTCTGGGAGCCCTTGTGCCTTGCCCAGGGTCACACAGGTGGCACACGTCAAGACAGAACTTGGCTCGGCGTCTGCATGGCTGCGCGGCCACAGAGTATCCCCACCGGCCTTGACACTTGATGTCTCTACCTTTGCCTGCTGCCCCGAAGGTGGCGGTGCCTGTATGGGACCATCTAGACAGCTGGAAATAAGCCTACGATTTCTGTGAGTATTTTACTCTCCCTACCAGGTCTCTGCCCTTCCTGCTTCATTCTTCCTGTTTGAAATATAGATCTGCGGCTGGAAGCATGGCAGCTGTCTTGTAACCATGAGGCAATCGGCAGTAACAAGATGGCGCTCCAGAGAGAACACAGGAGCCTGCATCCCTACAGCACGGCTCTGTGGCCCTGGCCATTCTGGATTCCTTGCCCAGGGCCACAGTTAGACCTTGTTTTGTATTGTTTTTGATGTTACAGTCAGATATTTTGATAAGTACTCTGTTATTTTTAAACATGTCTGATGCTGAGTTCTGAATACCAATACATTTCCTTTCTGTTTAAGAGAATTTATATAATTTTGTTCAAAATTTTGACTCAGTTTGGGAGTCACAAATGCAATGACTGGAGAGAGGAGTGGACTGGATGGAATGGAACGGGGGCTCCTTCCTAGGCGCGCAGGGCGCTGGCCGTTCCCTGGGGGCCTTCGCCCCATTTCACGTGAACTCCAGTGGCACAGCCTCCCATTTCCGATGCTGGCCTCTATCCGAGGCCTTGAAGGCCGACACGCTGTGTATTAGTGAGCTGTGGCCCAGTGGCCTTCAATTTACAACCTCTGACCTTCAGCTAAAAGCTGATTTCCTGGTATTTGTTCGTTTCAGGGCTGAAAGAGAAGGAATGTGTGACAAGGAAGCAGGCCAGAAGGTTTTGATCTTTGAACCTGTAATGAAAACAAACAGCCAAACAAGCTGAGAAACAGATCGCCTCGGCACCACCAGCAGTCAGCGGAGGCCGGGCAGTGAAACTCAGGACAGAGCCCGTTTGCCCCCCATCACCTCAGTACCCAGCCGGCCCCGCCCCTCCGCTGGGCGACAGGTGGCCACTGGGGACTCCGCCTCTAACCCACCTTGCTGTCCCAGTGCTCGGTCAAACCCTCCTGCAAGGAGCTGTAGTGTGGGCTTTGCAATATCCCTTGGGGGCTTCCAGGCATGGAGGACAGTGGGTCTCAGCTTATAGATGGGGAGGGGGAGAGAGAGAGAGAAGAAGGAAGAGGAAGGAGAGGAGGAGGAGGGGAAGGCAGAGGAAAGGAAAGAGGAAGAGGAGAAAGAGGAGAGGGAGGAAGAGGAGGAGGAAGGGAGGGAGAAGGGAGTGATCATCTCTCAAGGCCCCTAGGATGAGGTTTGGTGTCTCCTAGAGCCAGCGCCAGGCTTCCTGGTGGTCAATGTCCTTTTCTTTCTGGTGGAAAGTGGCCGACTTCAAACAAAGGCTGTGTGTGTGTGTGTGTGTTTGTGTGTGGTGTGTTGGCAACGCCTTCTCAGTTGTCACTAGCAGTGGTGATTTTTTGAAACATTCAGCCACCAGCCAGCAGTAGCAGCAGCTGCTGGAAAGGTCCCTAACCCCTGGGACCCTTCGTGCAGCCACCCCTGGGCCTGCTAACACCATCCTGTCTGAGGGCGGGCGCCAGGCTGTGCCTGGCAGCAACCTGGTCCCAGCCAGCCCCACGCTCCACGCAAACAGCAGCACCGGAAGTTCCTCTCTGTCTCCTCTTGCTGTGGCTCTCGGCCGACCACCCAGCCATCAACTCTGCCATCTTTATACATGCACTTAATTTTTAATTTTTTCCTTTATATTTACTTGATGAATGAAAACTGTATGTTGGACATTTCTGGGGTGCACAGTGATGTGATTTACACTCACGTTGCAGAACGATTAAGTCCAGCTAATTAACAAATCACCACGCTGTCATCCTCGTTTGCGATGGAGACATCTGGGGTCTGCTAGAGCAGTGTTGGGGTGCGCGACAACTGTCGGTGCTGGGGTCAGGTGTGGGGTTCTGCTGCAGGTGCGCACTATGAAGTGACTGAGTCGCGACAGTTCACACATCCAGGCTCACGTCTGTCATGTGCGCGCGTGTGGTGGGGACATTCAGTGATTTTGAAGTGTACGTCACACTAGGATTCATCACCATCACTGCACCTGTTTGTCTCTTAGACTCGTCAGAGAAGCACCCAAACATTTCCAAACTGGCCTGGCACCGTCTTCTCTGTTTGCTTCCACTGATCTCGGGAGCCATGCAGTCCCGTGGCGGCTGCCACAATCCGCCGAGCTGTGCTGCATGTGCCGAGAGAGAGAGAGAGGGGACTCCACTGCTCTGATCACACGGCGATGTCACACTGCCGGGGATGATGGCCACTTCTTGCGATGTGCGCATCAGGATGTGACCCACACCGTGAAAGGGAGATGCCTGAGTGACAATGTCCCTGGTGCACCAGCAACCTCTTCGGCCCCCAACTCCAGAGCACAGGTAGCTGCCCCTGTGCTTCCTGTTGCCATGGCTTTGCTCCGTGCTGGAATCTCACATGCATGGACTCTTATAGTGCAGTCTTGCACCTGCCACAGAAGGGCGGCGCTACTGAGATTCGGCCCTGCCGCCGCACACAGAAATGCTCCTTTGCTTTGAGTGACAAGAACTAGTCCTTTGGACACTTATGCCAAAATTCGCTCATCCATTCGCCAGCAACTGCACATTTGGGCTGCCCCCAGGTCTGAAGACTTGATATGAATATTGTTACAGGCCTGCATTTTGGCGTGGCTTCAGCAGAACACGCTGTCGAGAGGAGCTGAGGGCTTTTGTGTCCTACAGAAATACCGAAGTGGCACGTAATTCTACTTTGAGCCAGCGCATCCGTGGCACTGCCGAGACCACCAAAGCCACGAGGCAGCTGGTGTCTTGGAGCTCTGTGCTCCACCTCCAGTTCAGTGGCCAGGCCAAGACTTACTTCATCACTCCTTCATTCAACAGCTATTTCTTAAGTCAAGGTCTGGCCTAGAATTTAGGGCCACGACTGGGAATTAGATGACAAGATCTTCATTCTTGTGGATTGTGATTTAAAATAAAAGGTGAAGCTATTGTTGCATAAAGAACAGGATGAATTTTGCTATGATGTGCCCAACAGGGAGGTTAAGTCTGTGTCATGTGAGGATATGCAGGATTGTCTATCACTTTCTCATTGCTGGGACACAGCCCCCAACACCCACAAGTGAAAGAAGGAAAGGTTTAGTTTAGCTCACAGTTTATAGAGGTTTCAGTCCATCACTGGCTGGTTCCAAGGCTGGGAAGCATGGCAGAGCGGCATCGGAGAGGACAGTCTGTGGCAGGGCAGGCAGGAAGCAGCGAGGGATCGAGGGAGGAGGAGGGAGACAGACCCTTGCAGGCAACACCCACCGACGGCCCCCTCTTCCCACCAGCTCCACCACCCAGCATCACACTCAGCTGAGCCCAGGATCACACACCCATGATCCTGGCACCTCCCAGAAGCCCCACCTATGGGTGCATGAGGCTTTAGGGGGACATCTAGACATAAACCATAACAGGTTCTTTGGTTGCCTGGTCAAGGAAAGGACTCTTGGAGAAAAAAGAGTTAGGGCTCCAATGTGGCAGGTTTTTAGACTTCAGTTATCCCAAGTATTACTCAAAATGAGTGGTTGAAAACATAGGCTTATATTGACCTGCATGCTAAGGACTTTCAAAACAAGTGTCATTTTGATGGACAAGATAAAGTTGTTAGAAAAATACAGATTTGCCATAAGCAGTGAACCGATCATTCCCTTGTTGTGTCTGTAATGTAACTTCAGGGTAAATCCTGTGCAGTGGGTCACAGGTTTGCGTGGGACCCTGGGACATCACCCCAGGGGCCTCTACCCATCCTGCAGACACGGGACCAGTGGCTGCGGCTACGCCCTCAGGCCCTCAGTCCCGGGGCAGGGGGACCTCGCCTCCTGGGGTCAGCTGAGGAATGCTGTATCCCAACAGAAACAAGAAGAGGAGGTGGAGACAAGGAGCCAATGCATAGCCACGGTGTTAGATCTCACGGCTATCCAGTTTTTGTGTAGTCTGTGGCTTGGTTTCAGTTTCTTTGTTTACTATGTGTTTTGTTTTCTTGTTAAGGTGTTTGAAGCTTTTATGAAGATTTATTAGAGTTGTGATTTTAACATCATATTTAGAAAATTATGATTGATTGTAATTAATATTTAAATCTATTTAATCAAACCTAACTTGTGAGATATATTAAATTTCAAAGTTTTAAACTGCTTTGTTGCATGAATAATATTGAACCGCTTAGATACATGCTAATTGTTTGAAAACTGGTACACTGAGCATGCGACAGGGCTGATGGCAATGACTTTCCTGCCCTCACCTTCTTTCCCCTCCCTCCTCCTCCCTCCCCTCCCCTTTTCCTTTCCTTTCCCTGGGGATTGAATCAGGGCCTTCACACTGAGCTCCCTCCCAGCCACTTTATATAAATATTTTTTTTTCTTTTTTTTTGGTACTGGGCATCGAACTCAGGACTTTGCACTTGCAAGGCAGGTGCCGGGACCACTGAGCTAAATCCCCAGGCCTTTTAATATATTATTTTGAGACAGGGTCTGGCTAAGTCATTCAATTGCCCAGGCCAGGCTGGAACTTGCAGTCCTCCTGCCTCAGCCTCCCAGGGTACTGAAATGACACATGCACCACCACATCCTGCTTATTTCTAGACTATTCCATGCAGCAAATTTGGACTGTGGCTGACCGTGAGTAACAAGTGGGACCATGGATGAGGACAGGCAGCTGAACTTTCGGATGAACAGCCTCTTATTACATCCCTGACTCTGGTGTCCTTGGTCAGCGCCATTCGAGAGCTCATGCTGGCCTTCAGAGTGAGGCGGGCAGCTCTGCTAGAGGGCTCAGCGATCTGCCCATGGCTGAACTCCCAGAGGACATTCTCTGGGCCGCTCTTGGGACATTTGACTGGAGCTGACTTGTGGAAGCTAAGCAGTCACCTTGATTTACTAGTTCATGTCTCCAAGGCTGGGCCTTCTTGCACTCAAATGGCCCAGTGGTGGCCTCAGAGCTGAGACGATGTCTTCTGACCTTTCCTGTCCCCTCCACTCCTGGCACGGTGCCGCCTGTGATTCTTAATTCCTGAGGGAGGCTGGGGAGAAGGCGGCTGGACATAGGCATGAGAAGGGGACACGCAGAGCGATCACTCATGCCCCGTGAGTATCAGCTGACCCTCCAGGGAAGTTCAGCTCCCAGGAACCAGGGCAGCCTCTCCCCACACCAACCGTGGTCTCCCTGTGCCCACTTTGCCAGTCCTGAGCCCTCACCAAGCATGTGACACTGGCTTGTCCTTTAGGTGCCCGGGCCACATCACAGAGCCCAGCTAGCCATGGGGTAAAGCCCACTGAGGACCGCCAAGCTCCTGGCCGAGGCAGGCGAGGACCAGGTGCCTGGGCTGTCCAGCCTTTGCTGGTTTCCAATGGCGGCCACCAGGACAACCCCAGTGGGACCAGCCTCAGTTGCAGAAGCATACATTTGAGGTGTGATTCAAAAGTACAGAGTGTGCTTAAATAAAAAACAGGATTATCATAAGAGACATATTGTCATGAATCCCCCGCAAAACTCCTCCTTCTTCACACTGTCCTTGGCACTACCAAAGCAGCTCTGGAAGTCCTCTCTCATGAGTGTCTGTAGCTGTGCTGTCCTGGCTGCCTTCATGTCCTGAACTGATCCGAAACATATCTTTTTCTTGCTCATTTGACCTTGGGGAAGAGCCCGAAGTTGCATGGTGTCAGTGAATAGGTGGACAAGGACACAGAGCCATGCTTTTATGAGCTATCTTTCTGTTGGATGGCACTCAGCAACAGTATTTATCATTTTTTATCTCACCTGGTAAGGATGCTCACAAAAAAGGACTCCAGAACTGCTCTAGAAGTGGCAATAATGATGGGATAAATGCTTTTAAAGCAAGGGGGAAGATTTTGAGGGGAATTAATGGCAATGTGTCTTTTACTATAATACATTTTTCTGGGTTTTTGGGAGACAGAGTCTTGCTATGTAGCCCAGGCTGGCCTTGAACTCATGGTGATCCTCCTGCCTCAGTCTCTTGAATGCTGGGATTACAGGTGCCACCACTCCGAGTTGTAATATATTTTTAAAATTTAAGTATTCACTGTATTTTAAAAATCATCTTTTTATATGTTTGCTGTTTTAAGCCCCTCAGGGTAGTTTCTAATAAATAACGGATGCTAATTCCAATAGCCGCCATCTAGGGCAGTACACATGTATTTAAGTATGTGTATTTCTAGATGGCAAAACATGTGTGAATTGTCGTGTGTATATTCATAATTTTATATACTCATAGGCTGAGACAGCACACTTATGTGTAAGCGCATATGACCAGAAGAGGAGTGATGGTCTCAGACTTATCATGTGAGACGCCGGATGGTATCTTACATCCCATTCTGTTTCACGCTGCTCTCTTGCTTCCTCCCTTACCCATTCTGCTCAGTGGCCTCCTGACGGCTGGTTACTGTGGCTTCCCTGGAGGCTGGAGTCAGGCATCAGCCCTTTCTGAAGTTTTCATGCACTCTTCCTAGAAATCGGACAGCTGTGCTTCTGGGAGAGCGACCTGGACTGCTGTGAAATATGCAGAACCAAGCCTGGCTGCAGGGCTGCCTGGGCAATGCCCTCAAGGTCGGCCTGTGACGCCCTTCACGTGGCGACTGAGTCCGCACCTCCAGCCTCTGTCTCTCCCCCGTGCTGTGGATTGGTGGCAACAGCCCACTGGACACTTCCATCCACCTTCCACAGGCCCCCAACCCCTAAGTTAGCTTCCAAGCTCTTCAATTTTTTCTTGTGCTATTCACTGCTTTTGGTGGAAAATCCACCTCTTTTCCCCATTTTCCAAGTCAGCATCCTGAGAAGCTGTCTTCTCCTCTCCTGGATTTCTGCAAGGGCACTTGACAAAGAAAATCACAGGTACTTACAGTGTGCACCACGCTGCTTTTGTATATACACATCGTGAATGATTAAGTGACACACCTGCCCCTCACACACTGGTCATTTCACACGCAAGTGTGTGTGTGTGTGTGTGTGTGTGGTGAGAACAATGAAGATCTACTCTCTGCCCCACCTTCCCGGGCCCAGGACAGTATGGTGACCATACACCACGGCTCTCGGCACTGGCCCCGCTGCGTAGTTGACACTCTATCACCTTCTCTTGTTATGCCTCCTCCTCACCACGTCAGACTGGTCCCCCAGGCTCTGCTGAGTCCTCTGATTCCACCTATGAGGCACCTGTCAAGTGCTTTCCCCTACTGCTGCGACTTCCCCAAGTCCCTTCTCCTGGCTTTCCTCTGGATTGTCTCAAGAGTGTCCTCATCAGCCTCCTTGTCTGCCATTTCAATTTGTCAAATGCATTTCTGCTGTGGCTGCCAGATGATCTTTGAAAATTACAAGTGTCATTACCTCACTCCCTTGTGTGAACACGCTTTAATTACCCATGCTTCCTTCCCACAGAAAAACAGGTGATACAAACTGTGTGGTGCGGGTGACGGCACTCTAGGGTCTGCCATGTGGCTTGTCTGTCCAGCCCAACTCACACGGAGCCCAAGGCTTCCCACAAGTTAATCCTTCACCCGCTTGACAGAGGGTGTGACAGCTAAGCTGATGGCCAATGCAATTGGCCTGGGAGCCTCCCGGGAATCCCTCGAGCACACTTATGGGAGCGCCAGGGGGCCATGGAGGTGTGACCTTGGATATTATGCTGGTCCACAGCCCCTTCCTCTCTGGCACTTTTCCTGAGCTGCTTCCCAGCCACCACAAAGAGAACGGCTGTCATCCTCCCTTCCGCCATGAGTTTCCTGTCTTGGAGCCAGCTGACCATGGACTGAGCCCTTGGGAACCATGAGCCAAATAAACTCTTCCACTTTAAGTTGCAGGAGGCAGGTATTTTGTTCCAGCCATGGAAAAGTGACCGACACAGAGGGGAACCAGAGGCTTGGAGGAAGTAAAAGCTGACCAAAGATCACACAGCTCCTAAGGGGCACTGTCCCGACTCACACCCCACAGCCCAGGTCCCAAACCCTCACCATGCTCTGCAAAAGCTGTCAGAATAAAAACGGAGTCACTCGTATCAAACCTTGGTAATCACAAATAGCTAAATATGGCTGAGAGGTTAGGAAGGGAGAGCCCTGTGGACATGTGTCTAGAAGACACAGAAGAGCTCTTAGGTTCACATGTCTGTTGCCAAACTCAGCCACGACTTTCCAAACGGCTGCTTCCTGGGGGAGATGCCTGCTATGCCTCACCTGACACTGTCCCCACCAATGGGCTGACACCAACTCCAGCCGTTGGGGCTGGGGACAAAATTCTCTCTGCTTCAAAACAAGTGACACCGACTCTGCTATTCTGCCTTTAAAACCTTCCTTCGCCTCAACCCCGGATACATGTCTGGTCTCACGTGTGTACAGCATGCACAACCCAGACTGCATCTCTCTGCCACCTCCGATTAAACTCAGTGCCCTGCAGGGGTGTCCCTCTGCCATTTAAGTTGACAGTTCATTAAGAAACCTTTTTTCAACCTAGAAATAATTCAAACTTACAGAAAAGCTGCAAGAATAATATAAAGAATATACCTGCGTGCTCTTAACCAGAGCACATTGTTAGCATTGTACCTCTTTGTCTTACTTCCTTTACTATTACATTTATTCACTATTATTAGTTGCCCTCTTTGTGAACCACTTGCAAATCGACTGCACATATCGCAGCCCTTTATCCTGCAGGGGTTCTTAAGCAGAGGGATAACCCTATGTGAATATTCTCTCTTACATAACCAGGAGCAAGGACACACGCTCACAAGCACAGTGCAGTTACAAACCGCAGGAAGCAAAACATTTTATTGAAATTTACCCAAATGACCACCTCTATCCGGATTTTGTCACCTGACCCAGCCACGTGTTTACAGTCTCTTTCTCCCCTGGTGTGTGCCGGTCTCGGAGCCAACGTCACAGCAGGCATCCATGGACACTGCCACCCGCACTGATGGCTGGCTGCTGTGTGCTCTTTGATCTGGTGGTCTCCTCTTGGCTGGGTCAAGTTTGGAGTTCCCAGCTGGGACGTTGCAGAGGGACCCAGTGTCCTCCTCAGGTGGCTCATAGTGGGCACTGGACGTCCACCTGGCCCTCATGTTATGGTGATTTTGATCTTCTGGTCAAGGTCTCATCTGATTTATCCACTGTACAGTTACTTTTATTTTTTCTCAGTCATGACAAGCTTCCTGTAGAAGATAGCCGAGACCATGCCAATGTCCTGCCCCTATGTGTGGTGTGAGCCGACTGTTCTAGCCCAATGTCTCTGTGTACAATGGGTTCCCATTTAGGCACCTCCGGCCACCGTGCTGCCACACACATGCACAGGGCATCCTGGCTCCCCATCCTTCCAGACAGAGTGAGGCAGCCTCAGCGACATCCCCACTCCATAAGAGCAGGGAGCTGCTTCCCCTCATTCTCTCTGTCTGCAACTTTCTCCACTGAGCCTGCCAGCTCAGTGAGGATGAGCACCATCTTTTCTCCTTTGTAACCATGGTGGAGCTCATGATCTTTGCTCTTGGATGAAGTGGAGCCTGCAATTTAGTGTGGTTGGCAGAGGAAAGGCTCTGATCTCTGCAATTGGGAATGAGTCACCTACAGAGCACAGAGGACTTTGAAGATGCAATGAAGTTAAGAGTCTTAAAATGAGAAGATCTTAAGGGTTGTGGGCCCAATGTCAACACAAGTGTTCTTATAAGAGGGAACCAGGAGTTTGGAGAGAGAAAAAGAGAGAGAGAGGAGGCAGATGATGTGCTGTTGGTATCCAAGGCGGAGAAGAGTGGTTTCTAGAAGCTGGAGAAGGAAGGAATGGAATTCCCTGCAGAGCTTCCAAAGAGTCCTGCGACATCTTGATTTTACCCCCACAAAACCCATTTTTGCACATCTGAGCCCTGGGATGGCACGACAGCAAGCTGAGCTAGGGACAAGCCACCCTGTTCGTGTGCAATGCCACAGCAGCAGCAGGAGACTCAGGCTCCTGGTGCTTTCCAGGCTGGCTTGGAGGCACAGAGTGGCACCCACCTGTCCCCACCCTTGCCCCTGAGGACTCCCAAGGCCCCTGCTCTGCAGCCTGCCTTGCAGGACCTGGCTCTCAGCCCGGGCACTGAAGCTGTAGCAGCTCAGGGATGGGGGGTCCCGGGCACAGTCTCTCCAGCCCAGCAGAAAGGAAATGCTGCCCCTGAAAGAGGCCGGGGCTTTTGGTTCCCAAGATAAAAGTGGGGAGGTGCTTGCCCCAGGGTTCTGGGGGGAAACAAGTGGCCCCCAGAGCCTGCAGAACTTGGGTAAAAGCAGAGGGTGGAGAGGAAGGGACACGGGGGTCAGGACGAAAGGGCAGCTGCTTGGCCTCATGGGCCTGAAGTGAGGCGCATGATGCTCAGGTTCCAGGGTAGGGAGCGGGCTGCTGGATCTTGGGCTTGGAAGCCACTACAGCTGGAGTCCCATGAGACAGAGTTTGCACCAGGGACGAGAGGTGATGACACCACGGCGGTGCACACGCGTACAGACCCAGCTTCCTGTTCCCCGAAGCAACGTGTGCACAGCTGCAGCCCTCACTGCAGAGCTGAGAGGTCGGGGTTCAGGGATGCAAGCAGGTCCCGGGGACACCATCAGTGAGGGGCAGAACGGGGCCTCCTCAATGCCTGACTGCTAGCACGAAAGGAGCCCTCACACCGCGTTGCTCCCGAGGGTGGGCACAGCTGGGCGGCCTCATCCATGGTAGCCTGCAGTCTGCAGCCTGTAGGTGAAGCACACTCCAGAGCCCAGGCAGAGAGGGCTCTAGTTCCCCTCCCAGAAGCTGTGGGAGCAGCGCCATCTTCCCAGGAGAGGAGCAGAGGACTCCTGCACTGACAACTGCTGAGGAAGCCAGAGGAAGGCCCCTCGGCTCTGTGTGCTAGCTCTGCGCATTCCAGCCCCTCCTCCCAGGGTGGCCTGACAGTGTGTCACCCAGGTGGAGCAGATGAGGACAGGGGCATCTCCTCTGTCCCCCACCCCCTGGAATCTTGCTGTAGAGGCCGCAGCTCTGGACCCTGAGTAACCAATCAGGCTGAACAGCCCAGTCCCGTCCACTGCCCTGCGCTTTCAGAAGCCAGGAGTAGACAGATGGCTAGTGCTAAGGCCCTGGGGTTCCTGGACCTGCCTGTCACTGAGCTCAGCACAGCCCACCCTCACTGGTGCATCGAGCCAGCTCTGCACGTGCTGCAGGGAGGAGGACACGCAGCACTTCGATGTCTGCCAATCTGGTGCCCGACCCTCATTTGCTTGACTTGATCCCAAATCCATTCTGGAGCGGAAGACAGAAGCAGTATTTTTGGTTCTGCTCTCTCGAACCAGCATCCCGCCTAGCCCATACCTTTACACTTGCAGGCTCGGAGGCTCAGTTCCCTTCAGGGCTGCGTGGATCTGGGACAGCAGAGACGAGCCAGATCCACACCGGAACAGCCTCCGTCCGGTCCTCACTCCTCAGGCTCCCAGGATTCCCGGGGTGGGGACCCTTCGCGAGGGACCAAGGAGGACAAAGGACAAGACCAATGCCCCACACCCATGGGTGCTCAGTTAGAACAAGTGTGCTGCACAGTGCTTCGGAAATGATGGCTATAACTCATTTTTACTCATATGATTTCTAATAAAAACCATTAAATGTATCATTGTTACTTGACACATTACCTACACTTATTATCATGAAGCCTGCAACCTGCTCCAGTGCATGGGCCACAGTGGGGACACATCAGCAATCCAGGCTGCAGCAGTGCCCTCGGGGCAGCCTGGGTCTCTGCCCAAGGCTGGGGCGGGCCTGACACCGCAGGCTAAGGCTCCCCAAGGCAGCGGCCAGCACCTCTCTGACGGATGTTTGCGGGATCATCCTTATTCCGGACCAGGCACCCACTGAGCACAATTCGCTGAGCACAGCAACCTGCAGTGTGGGTGGGCCTGGCCCCCGGCGGTCTCCAGCCCCGTCATGCCCCAGCTCACCTCCCGACTGTCTCACCTGTAAACCACCATTTGCCAAAGCGTCAGCACCCAGCAGTGACTCACCGCTCACCACGTGACAGGTGGACACTGGGGACGTGGAGGTGCTGACTGGCAAACAGGTGCAGCTACCCAGCTCCCGAGGACCTGCCCACCTCCGTGGCTTCCCTAGAGCCTTGTGGGTGCCCTGCACTCACAACTATGGCTCAGGGTACGCAGGGCTTTCTTGGCCTGGCTCTCTGTGTGCTGCACATCTGTTCCCATTGCTCTGTGCTCTTTGGCACCTTGGATAAATATTTGCGGACCACTGGGGCAATCCATGTGCCACTAATGCGCATGTTCAGCTAACACACAGCCTGTGAGTCAGTGTACTTTTAAATCAATTCCCTTAAGAGCAGACAGCCAATGGGCTCGGGCTCCCAGGGACAAGCTGGGACCCCCTCTGGCCCTGCAGGCCCTCCTCACCACGTGGGGCTGCAGTACAGCGGTTGTCGAATCTCCACGACTGCCCATCCAGGAGCCCCACTAGCCACGGTCTTTGCCATGCAGGGCGCTGCTTGCACCCCATCTCAGCTCCCTCCACCAGGGCCAGCGAGGACATACAAGGCAACTGGCTTCTCTCACTGCTCCCTGACCTCCCTGGCCTGCAGGCCAGCAGACCCAAACACTGCTCGGAACCCCAAATTTGACCTAGGGGAGCCTGGGCTCCTGCTCGAAGGCATCTGCTTAGGCTGATGGTGTCTCCGAACCCTCCATCTGCTCTTTCAGGGTGTCCTGCCTGCCAGGAGGAGAGAATCCCAGGCAGAGAGCACTGGGGAGCAGCTGGGGAAGCATCCCTGCTCGCGGATGGAAGCTCTCCCCACTCTTCTGTACTGTGGAGTCATTGCAATGGAACCTAGCGCTGGCCACCCACACTCACTTCTGTTCTCACTGCTCTGGCTCCACCTCCACCTGGGTTCGGCTTTACAAACCACATCTCCCAGCTTGGCTTCCTCGTCCACTGCCTGCCAGGCCCTTAGCCGTGGCAGGAGGGAGACTGAGGAAGCGGGGACCCTGGGGGACTTCTCCCCTTTTCCTCCCAGAGCTGGTGCAGCCTCCCTTGGGGGCTGGGTCCTTTCTATGCTGCAGCCCCCACCGGGTGCCTCCTGCCTGCCTGCCCGGGATCCGCCAACACCTCCTGCTCCCAATGCCTCATCGGCCCAGGGGGCAGCCTCTCAGGTGTGCCACGAGCCCCTCCTTGCCTAGGTCTCCAGCACACGGCCCCCTCACTGACCCCTTCAGTGGGGCTCCCTGAGTGGCCCTGAGGTCTGTGTGCTGCCCCATGGTGGGCGGGTGGAATGGAGCCAGGTCCCGTGGGCAGGGTGTATGCAGGCTGCTTGGAGGCTGGGCTCACCACACACAGATGCTGGGGAGGACGCTGAACTCTGAGGCCACTGCAGAATAAGTGGCAATCGGTGCTGAGCGGGTCCTGCTGTCCCGTGGGTCTGATTTCGGTGCTCAGTCCCTGAGAAGGGCCCCCCGGCTCTCCCCTCATATGCCTGGCCAATTCCCTGAGACAGTTTCCTACTCAGGAACAAATATAAATGCTCTCACTGAATAGGCACCTTCAGAACCCGGACCTCAAAAGGAAGGTGGCTTTTCATAGATCCCAAGCTCAGCAACTCAGGGGTGCACCCAGGGATGTCCCACTTCAGCCGAGAGTCCAGCAGGACAGATGCATGGGGCGGCCGGGTGGGCAGGGGTTCCTCACCCTTGCCTGCGTCCCAGGAGACCGTGGCTCTCACTGCAGCGGGAAATCAATTCCTGGTTCTGAAACGTGGTCTCCAAACGGTCAGCTGGAGTGGGGCACTGAGCAGGTGGCGAAGGGAGCGCCCAGCCCAGACTCCATCCCTCTGGAGCATTTATTCAGTGCCTGATATCACTGTCAGCATCCTTGGGCACCGTGGTGAGCATAGTTAAAACAGGGGATGCTCTCCGTCTCATCACCTTGTCTGCACAGCCAGGGACAGTCAGGTGTGGGGTCCACAGGCCACGCAGTGAGCATTCCGCAGGTCCAGGGCGGGGTGAGCCAGGCGAGGCTGCTGCCCCACCCCATGGTGAGACATTATGAAAATCCACTCTCCCAAGCTCTGCAATTCATATTAGGGAACCAGGATGAGATGACACTGACTTATTCATTAAATTGACAAATACTGACTCTCATGCACTGAGCATGATACCAGATTTATGGGGCTGAATGAAGGGTGCTTCCTGCTTTGGGAGCTGCTCCTTTGACTCTTGGCCATCTCAGATCATTTCAGGGGTGCCTGGTGATTGGATACGATTCACAAATTTATGAGATAAATGTGTGCATTGAAACTTGATTGTAATGATGCGTCTACTACCAAGAATGATCGTGTTGTTTGTGAGAAGTCCCCGAGGCAGCTATATCTGGTGCAGTAGCAGATGGCAGGTGCCCTAAGCTATTTTTCTCATCCACTTTGTTTTTCTTCTTTTTCTTTCTTTGTTGTTTTTCTCTTTTTAAATTAAAACTTCTTGACTCGGTAGCGATGGCAGCTAGGTCATTGGCTGTGACAGTTCCAGATGTTTGGACTGTCCACAGAGCCGGGGAAGCCGGGAGCCTCCTGGGAGTGAGGTAACCGCTGCTGGTTTCTCCAGGCCCCCGCTGGACAGGCACATTCTCAGGGTGCCAGGGGTGGCAGGGATGCCAGAGCTCCTTCCCCTAACACACACACATCAATATTCCCTCAAATGTAAAACAAAATACCTGCAGGAATCCACAGATGCGCGTAATTGCCTTTTAACTCAGACTCAGAAGCCGTGTGATAGAGGAACCTCCCCAACCGCACCTCCCCTCTCCAGCCCCGATGGCATCCAGTTTGCTCCCGATCTTGCAAGCGTCTTGCTGCCTATGTAATCTGTCCTCATTTTATATACAGAAGTTTGTGCGTCTCCGATGGTGACTGTGGAGTGTGTTGTTTTCCTTATCTTAACCGGAACATTAGTTTGCTTAGAAGGCGTCATTTTGCTCTTGTAATAGGTTTATTAAAGAGGTATTTCTTTTGAAATGTTGCAAAGATGTCCCTGGCTCTACATAAGTTTGATGGAATCCAATTTTCAGGGCGTCATTAATGTTCTTGCTAGTTACTTTTTCCTTTCCTAATCTCTGTGGATCCCCTTGCCTTGATATGTCTAGATTTGCACTTGACATCCTCCACTGTTTATACTAATATCATCATTCCAGATATAATGCTGATATGACCATCTAAATCACTACATTTTGCACTTCAATTAATCTGGGTCAAGCCATTGATCTATTTTTATGAATTGGGAATATCATGCCAACACATTACAAACAGCTCCTAGGGCAAACTTAACAAATGCAAATGAAACATACAGATTTATAAAAGTACATTAGCTGATATTAATTCTACCCCCACCATGAAATGTTAGCTGAAAATAAAACCCCAAGCCATCTGGTCTTTGTGATGCTTACATAACTTTGAAATTGTAATCATTATTAAGAACATAATGTGGCCTCTCAGATAATCATAATTAATCTATGTTTTACATGTACGACTTCTATAATTTAACTGCTTTTCTCTCTGCAGCTGTCGAGCTGCTTGCTGGATGGCTTGAGGACTAAAGGCTTCAGCACAGTGTGCTCATGCGAGAATCCGGCTGGGAGGAGAAGCAGCACTTCAGGGGGCGGCAGGCGTGTCCCGGAGCGCACTGGGACGGGAGAGTGTGGGTGAGGGTCGCGCTTAGAGAGGCACAGAGGGTCCGGTGGTCTGGAGAGAGCAAGTCTGGAAGGCAGAAGAGCTCACAGGGCTGTAGAAGCTCGAGGGAGAGATCACGGCGGCCTGCAACAGCTGCGGCTCCAAGGAACCGAAGTAACTTTGTGTCGGGATTCATTACTGACTCCACACGCGCATCTACACGTGTGTGTCTGAGGAGCAGGAGGTAAAGATAAGGAGAATCAAGAATGACCCCTTGCTCCTGAAGTGGAAAGCACACTAGGGACCTGAGCCTCTCTGGAACACCTGATCCATGCAGTTTCGGATGTCCTGCATTTCAGTTCTCCACATGACAAGCAGGCTGGTACCCGGCACAGACGATGGAAGTGCATAGCCCTAAAGTGGCTGCAATTTCATACTAGGGAGTCACCGGCGGGCTTGGGATTGTGTCCGGGAGCATGCTAAATCCACGCAAACGCCTGGCATCCCTCAGCGCGTGTGGTGCTGTGTGAGCCCAGGAAGCAGAGGCTGGGAGCCCGAGGACGCCCGTGTCCATTGCATGGCCAGTGGAGGAGGGGAGACTGTGTGGGGCAGAAGGGCCAGAAGGCCCCCGCGTGGTGGGGATTCAGGAAAGGGGGCCAGCAGCTGTCAGGCAAGAGTGGTCAGCTTCCCCAGGCATCACTCGAGGGTCCACGACACAGGACAGCTCTGCCACCCAGGAGGAAGAGTTCTGACTCAGCGAGCATCCACACCCTGGGCCGCGGTTGAGCATGACCATGGAGCCCAAGGGACACCGCGAGTGCAGATGACACCGCCAAGAAGCTGAGCCCAAGAAACGTGGCATGGAGCTGTGTCTTACATGAAGGTCTTTCCTTTTTTTCTCCCTAATATGGAAAAAAAGTTCCACACTCACGACATCTGGAAGAGAGGGGTGGACAGGATGTGTAGAACAGACAGGAGACTCTGGTGGGGCCAACGAGCTGGCGTCCAGGGACGCACAGGAGCAGCTGGGGTGCAGCCTGGAGGGAGGACTGTCATCCCCAGGGCGAGAGGGAAGCGGGGCTGAGGGGCTGTGGGCCCAGGTAGGGGCCAGGCCTGGTTTTCCCCATCAGTTCCCAGTGTCCTGGAGAGAGAAGAGCTGAGCTGGTGGCTGAGAGAGAGGCGGAGAGGGAGCCAGTGGGGCAGGAGCGGAACAGCACTGGAAAGCACAGGGTGGGCATGCTGAGCAGGTGGGCTGTGGCTGTGGGAGGAGCCTTGGTCAGTTAGATGCGTCTCAGTGGGCTGCGTTTCTGCAGGATTGCCGCTGGGCATACGCTGGGGTGACGGTGCCACTGGCAGCGTTGGCTGCTCCCCATCACGCTATCTTTTGTTCCTTGGAGAATTTGTGTTTTCCTTGAGGATCACCTCTCTTCAACTCTCAGGTCACATGGGTCAAGCTGCTGGCTTCCGAGGTGGCGCGGGGCCCAAGCCCAGCCAATCAGCAAACTCCACTCTAACTGGGTCTGTTGATTGGTTCAGAGGTGGGCAAGCGCCCCAGAGGAACCAATCAGACTCAGCTCTGGGATACTCCTATGGACCAGTGGGTGAATGGAGGTCTCTTTCTGTGGTGTTGCTGCCAGGGCAGATCACGTGTCTGGGCGCACCCTTCCTCCCAACAGTAGGGAGCCGGAGGGGAGGGACAAGAGAAGACTTTTCCTGGTGGCAGTGTCTGCAGCTCTGTGTCCAGTTGCGCCTGCAGCCAGGAGGACCGTTGGACATCGTAGGCCTGAGGCTAACAAACTCCATTCCCAGGCCTCCGAACCACGGAGCGTCCACCAGCCACCGGCTTAACTTCCTTCCCCAAACCATGTCACCATGTTGAGGTCGATGGTGGCGGTGGCAGACGGCACAGGCTCCAGTGGGCACTGGCTTGTCTTCTGTACCCAACAGCGACTGGCACACTGTCCTAAGTCTGTCAGCAGAGGCTCCTCAGCCTGTCCCTCTCATGGGGCCCTCTTCTCCCTTCCCCTTTGTCAGGCAGGGATTATGCTGGACCATGGAAATGATTCTCCCCATCGCACCGCCTTTCCCAGGCCTGGACGTGGGAGCCACGTGTCAGGGTCCTGCCATCCTGGAGACAGGGCCCGAGCAGGCCCGGGTTGTGGGGAGCGTGTGGGCCCCGAGACAGGTGTCATGTGTTGGGGGATGATGATGGATGTCAAGGCCGAGCTGTGTCCCCACCATATCTGAAGGCCGAACCCTAACCCCATGGACTCCAAGGGAAGGCACAAGCCTGGGCCCACTGCATAGGACTGACGTCCTTCCAGGAGGACACCAGAGAGCTCACGACCCACAGAGGAGCGGCCACGAGGACATGGGGAAGGTGGACTCGCCAGACTGCTGCCTGCTGGTACCTCGGTCCTGGGCTTCAATATTAGGTTTGGCGTCAGATCTGCTGGGCGCAGTGGACACGTGGACTCCACATCACTGGGTCCTCACCGACCTGGGCCCTGAGAGCCATCACCCCAACATCCCCGGTCCAGGACGTCCCCTCGCCATGGGGACACCACCTGACCACAAGGTGCCACCACAGCAGGGAGCCCAGACCCTGTCCCGGCTGCTTCCCCTTCTCTCATCCACACTGCAAGGTGCTGATGTGCGGGGTGCGAGCCAGCACCGATGCGGTGTCTAGGTGTCCTGATCACACAGCAGCTTGTTCTTAAGGAGGCGTTCCAGCAGCACGAGGCCGGGCTACGCGTGTTGGGACCCCATGGGTCACCGCAGGAACAACGCTGCTCGTCCACGGCAGGGACTGTTGTGAGTGGTGCTTTCTGTGTCCTCCCCCCGCATTCAATCAGCAGCGATTATGAGTCCAGTGAGCCCTAGTACCACACTGGGGAATCTACCTCGGCCCCGCCAGACACACTCCCTGCCCTTCTGCACACTTTGCTCCCCGCAGGAAGCTGACCTCTGGATCCCATCATCAGATCTCTTCCCACCAGATCCTGGTCAGGGCTGGCCAATGGGCAGCTATGCCCCAAAGTCAGACCAGGGACCGATGGGGTGGGTCAGCTCCTCCTCTGCTTCCTCCCTGCTGGGCCATTGGCTTGCTGGTGATATCTTAATTCTCACAGCCACCACGGGAAGTAGCGGCCCTTCTGATTGCTACTTTGTGGGTGGTAAAACAAAGTTCAGCGACACTGACTTCCGGGTAGGGTGGATCATCGGGTTCCTTGTGGATCTTTCTTCTTCCTCTCTGTCTGCCTCTCTCTCTCTCTCTCTCTCCCTCCTTTGCAGTACTGGGGAGTTGAACCCAGACCCTTCACACTGAATTTCATCTCCAGTCCTTTATAAAGAGGCTTGAGATAGGGTCTTGGGATAAGGTCTTGCCAAGTTGCCCAGGCAGGACTCAAACTTGAGACTGTCCTGCCTCAGGCTCTCAGAGTGCTGGGATCACAGGTGTGCACCACCACACCTGGCCAGCCTGTACGGGTTGAAAGCAGGCATCTCCGACTCAGCTGCCCATGGGGTGCAGGTAGGTCATGTTTAAGGGGGGGGGGTTGAAAAACTTGAAGGGAAAAAATGGATGATGAAAACTGAGCTTTTGCAAATGGGAAGAGGATCAAGAGTTGGAAGGAGCAGGCAGGGAAGGGGGTAAGGAATGAAAAAAGAAAGAAGAATCGAGGCATGTTGTGTCCATGGACCAACTCTCCATGATAAATGTAATCATGATGCACCATGAACATGTACTAATAAATACAGTAAAATAAACAAGCCAGGCAGGCTCCTCATGGAAGAGTCCTCCGATGGACCCTCCTGGCTGTCGTGGATTTGGGGCTAGGCTCAGGGGACTGGAAGGGCCTTGATAAAGTGGATATGCAGTCGGGCACAAGCAGGTGCCAGCCCTTGTGCAGTGTGCACAGATGTGAGAGGCGCTGCGGCTTCCCAGTGAAGATCACGGAGCTCAGCGTTTAAATACCAGCAGCCAGCTTGGTACTAAAATGCTGCAAATTAGTCAATGTTATGTGATTACTACAGCACAGAGACAACCAAACATTACTGTTTCTGCGTAAAATGTGGGAACTCCGGTGAAGCGGTGGACAAGCTATCAGATAAAATACCTGGCCATTCCTGGCACTAGAAAGAGCCTACTTTTTTTGGGCACCTGTCAACAGAGACACAGCTCTGCCCTCCTTGCCTGTCATCTTGGTGAACACCCCATTGCCTGACCTCGAGAATCTACATCTGCCTCCTGGGCAACAGACCTGTGTCCCAGTTGGGACCACACTGGAGCTCAGCAGCCAGGGGATGGATGAGTTGTTCTCCCTAGCAGGAGAAGCAGCTTTCTACTCTCCCAAGTTCTCCTGCTACCATGCTAAAACTTCCCCAGGCAGCCTCATCTAGACCCAGGTGCCTGTGTGTCCACAGTGAAGGGCTGCCTTCTGCCCACTACAGCACCCCAGGAGCCAGCCCCTTCTCCAGGACTCAGCAGTCACTGTCTGGTCCCTGCACATCCCTCCATGGAACAGGTGAGTCGGGGAGAACTTTCCCTTCTCTCCTTGTCTCTCAGTTCCAAGTTTCCCCTCGAAAGCCCATTTCTTCACACTTACTATGTGACATTAACCCACCATGCACGATCCTGGACCTAACAGGTCTACAGGATGATAGTATATCCCTTTAACATGAAAGTAGTCAGATTTTGAATTCAAAGGGCTGTTTGCCCAGGTGAGAGCCAGCCCTGGGTTGTGCTTCTGAGATAAGGGAGCTTTGGAAAGTGTGAAGAACTTCCTTTTACTCAAAATTCCTCTCTGAATCACGGAGAACTTCCTTTTACCCAGAATGCCTCTCTGAGCCACAGAGAACTTCCTTTTACTCAGAATGCTTCTCTGAACCACAGAGAACGTCCTTTTACCCAGAATGCCTCTCTGAACCACAGAAAACTTCCTTTTACCCAGAATTCCTCTCAGAAGCACAGTAAACTACTCTTACCCATAATTCCAAGGCAGACAGTGTTGAACATATAAAGTGGTAACTGTTACTGCTTAAGAAAGAGGTTTGTGGATAGATAGGTGAACCCTCCAGAAAAAAAGATGTTGGAATAAGTCTTTTTCTTCTGGTCTTCTTCTAATGGTCTCCAAAGCCGTCCAGCTTTTGCAAAAGGGAAACATCACAGTGGTAGTCACTGAGCTGTGATGAAGAATTCAGTTACATGGAGAAAGTCGAGGAGATTCTCGGAGAATGTGCCCCCTCTTGGAGGGAGTTGTTAGCCCTGGAACTAAGAGTTTCAGCGATGGATTCCACTATGAAGGAGTCTTCCACTGAGGACCTGCACCCAGCATCTCTTCAGTAACAGCTTTAATGAGATATAATTTGCATACCACAGTGGTCACAATCAAGTGTGGAATTAGGTGATTTTCAGTACATTCACAGGGTCTTCGCCACTCCCTAAAGAAACCCCCAGCCCTCAGCGGTCCCTCCCATTCCCGTCTCCTGCCAGTGCTGCAACTATGAGTCCCCTTTGGGTCTCCGGATTCCCCGGACATCTCACAGGAATGCAGCGTACCTCAGTGACGTCGTGCCTGGCTTCCCTCACTGAGCACAGTGGGCCGTGTCCCAGGGCTGTGATGTGCCATCGAGCTCATCTAACACAGGGTGCGCCCACCTTGGCATGGTGGGCATTTGGGACTGGAGAGGCTGCGTTCTGGGGGGCTGTTGAGGAATCACGGGCAGTGCAGCATGGTCCTGGTCCCCACCCAACAGATGCTGGCAGATGTCTCCCAGTGGGGTCTCTGTTGGCTGAGATCCACGATCTACCGAACCTCTTCTCAAACCACACCTGCTTCCATCACCACTGAAACAAGTAAAGTCCGGAAAGGTGAATTCTCTCCCTAAAATCATGCAGTTCAAGACTGAGGGAGGGGCTAGGGCCCTCGCACTCGACACTTGCTACCTTTCACATTTGCCTTTGTTCAAACCCAGCTGCTTTTTACCCAAACAGTATTTCCTTTAAGTACTGGTTTTAAAACTTCACAATGCAAGCCAGTCATCTGAAGGGTTTGGTAAAACACAAATTGCTGGGCCTCAGCCCCAGAGCTTCTGATTAGGTAGGTTAGGGATGGGTGCAAGAATTTGTATTTCTATCAATTCCCAGGTGACACTGATACTCCTGGCCCAGGGGCTGTACTTTGAGAAGCACCATGTGAGAGCACACACTTTAGTATGGACGAGGAGTCTCCAACAGGATCTGTATGGTCAGGAAGAAACCATCACTGTGTGATGATGCCGTAGCTGGAGCTATGGCAGCCATCATGTGACAGTGAGGATAGTCTCAAGGGAATGCTTGAGAAGCCCGTCCAGAGCCTGACAGCATGGAGCTCCTATGCAGCCACATGGAGACCTGGCAACTGCTGAGCTGGATGTTATGCAGACTGCACCATGACTTCTTATATTAACATTTTTAGTTTCGTTTTGTGATTTTTTACCTGACACTTTTATGAACATGTTCCCTTCTTAGAATACAATGAGAGAAGTCATTTCATCTATTTTTTGTTTACTTCCGTATTTCCACCATCTAGAACTGGGGCTGACACAGGGGATTCAAGAAGCATTTATTGAGGGAATGAATACGTTTTCAGCCATGATCCTTCTCAAGATTGTTCTACTGGATATATATAATTTCCATGTGCTTGTTTGCCATGACTCTAAACACCACTTTTACTATTATCTTTTACTTTTCTTACAAAAATACCCTTATAACCTTTTTCCAAGCAAAAGATCTACAATCCTACTTTTGCTATGTTATGTGCATTTCTGATACATGGACTAAGATACCGGATACTGCATTTCTGAAGGGTCTATTTTCCACAGCACCCACGGCCCTCACGGGCTTCGGGGTAGTCATGTGCCCCGGAGGGTGCCTGCTGGACCTGGCCAGCTCTTAATTGGCCCCACGGTGCTCTGACTCTTCCATGAATAAGCATGAGTCTCCCAAGGCCCTTTCTCATTTAGAGCTGCTCCGTGCAGGTCAGGGGAGGCAGAGCGGGGAGCTGCTCCCAAACATTGGCTCTTGCAGATGCAAACTTCCAACACATAAAGATGAGGCGACCTGAAGCCGGCAGTGGGGCTCCCAGGGCTTCAGCTCCTTCATCACAGACATGGGCGTGGATCTCGGCTGGAAAGCGGTGAGTCAGCCCAGGGAATATTTGTGGGTATGAGATTAATGAGGCCCGGCACAAACAGACGTCTTCAAAGTGGACCACTGTGTGGAAAACTCCTTCTGAGATGCAGGGTGTGATGCCTTGTGCTTCCGGACACAGCTCTGGTATTGCATCTCAAGTTTACCCACCAGCCTCTTCCCTAGTGACGGGTTATTCCTTATGTGTATGTAAACAGCCTTTGTCTAGCTGGCGTTTTTCTGCCTAAAACTTCTTTCTTCTTCCTCACCAAAGATTTCCAGCTGGAAGGAGGGACCCCTTCATCTGCTGCAGGGATGAGCTCGTCCGCACCCTCCGCTGCTGTCTCCCACAGCATTAAGCCAATCTTCCTCAGTGATTTATATTTACGCCCATGTTCCGCTCTGTCCCCTTCTCCTCCCTGCATCTCTCTGCTTCCTTTTGTGTGGATAATATCACTTCTGTGGTTGATACATAGGCTATCATGTCCCATTTAGGATCTGAGATGTAAGTACATGTGGCTATTTTTATGAATGTCTGTAATAACTAATGCATTGATTGCATGTTTAGAAAGGAGCTTTAACTCCTGCCTAATGGACTGCTCCTCTGCCCCCAAAATGCTCAGCTTTTGTGACAATCTGCACGTATTGAAGAGGTGATCAAAATTGGTCATTTTGTTCCAGTTCTTTTTTCAGGTATTCTGGAGAAAGGCAAGACTATCTCCAAATTGCTTGCTTCTGGCGTAATTTTAAGTTGTAGTTCAAATAAAGAGAGAAATACATACGTATTTTAGTAAAAATTGGATCAGAAATCCTCAGCCTGCCTAGAGAAATACAGACCCAAAGCAAGACTTGGGCCCTCTGAAGGGATCTGGTACCAAGAGTCAGGATTTATTGTTCCTCTGACATTGACAGCGCCCTTTGTTAGTACCTCAATTGTCTGATTTGTCTCATAACTGTTTTTAAATGAAAAGAATCCACGAGAGATCGTTGAGAACCTGGAGGCTGCGATGTGCATGACATCACCATGATGAGGCAGGCTGTCCTCCTGCAGACCTGCGGCTCCCTTGGCTTCCCAGACCCGTGATTGTGATTGTTACAACAGCAGTGGCACCGGGCCTACCTAAGGCTTTGTAATTAGCATCCTTAGCTTTCTTTCTTATGCTGCTTGTTCTTAAAATCAGTAATTAACATTTGGATAGACAAAGCTGTGCATGTCTCCCATGCCCAGTGTGACACTGTGAGGTGTGTATCCAGGGAGGGATGGCTGCAGAGAGCTTGGTGACTTCCTTTCCCTTAGCTCTCATTTTGCAAGACTTCCCTTGTATTCTCTTAGCGGTTTTCGGAAACAATACATTATCAACTGCAGTTGCCATGGTACTTAGTAGATCTCTTGAACTTCTCCCTCCCGACTGAAGTTTTACATCTTGTGAACAGCAGCTCCTCCTTTCTCCAGCCCTAGTAACTGCCATTCTGCTCTACCTTGAAGAAGTTTGACTTTTTTAGGTTCCACATACAAATGAGATCATGTGGTGCCTTGGCATAAAATGGGGCTTACTTGACTCAGCAGACTGTCCTTCAAGCTCACACACGCTGTTGCAATGACCAGGTTTTATCCTTTGATGGCCAGAAGTGTTCCACTGTGTCCATATAAATCATATCGCATTTTCTCTGCCCATTCATCAGTTGATGGACCCTGTGGTTGTTTCCATTTCCTGGCGAGTGTGAACAGTTCTGCCGTGAACACAGGAGTGCCGATGTCTCTTTGACTGACCTGCTGACTTCATTCCTTTTGGATAAATGCCCAGGAGTGGGGTTGCTGGCTCATAGGCAGTTCTACTTTAACTGCCTGGGAACCCCATACTGATTTCCGCAGCGCCCATACTAATGGACACTCCCACCAAAGGTGTGCAAGGGCCCCCTCTCCACACTCTCCCCAGCTCTTGTGATCTGGCAGAATACTGGAAGTCACTTGAAGACCCCTTCCCTGTCCTCCCTCAGTGCCCATCAGCCATCAGAGCCCGAAGCTCCCTCCCCTCAGGCACCTGGCACACAACTCCTCCCCACCTCAGCTGGGCTCTGTCACAGCACTCCCATGACCTGCCCTGGCCCATCCAGAGGGGCTAGGCTAGAGATTTCAGGGTAGGGGATGGAGCTCAGGCTGGGCTGGGGCCTTAGGCTGGGGTGTGGATTTGAGGACTGAGGCACAGATTACAGGCTGGGGTGTGCATCTCAGGTAGGGGCAAGCAGCCTGCACTGCGCAAGGCTCCCGGTGGCCGTTCTGACTGGAAGCTGCAGTCCCCACCCCTTGGAGGCCCTTCCTGCCATCCTGCGCCTGGGACTGGGCTCTCTGCCCCAATCCCAGCTCCCATACCTGGCTCCCGTCTCCGGGACTTGTTAACCCAGCTGAGTCCCTGAGCTCAGGCCAGCCTGGGCACACGTCCCTTTTCCTGTACAATTTCCTGTCAGAAATGCAATGGGTCGACTCCAGGGGGAAGGGGCCGGCGGGGGGGGAAGGTCGGGGTGGCAGCATGGGTTCCCGCCTCAGGCTCTGGGCTTGAGAATCACAGAGACCTGAGTGACCCACAGCTGAGTTCCCCGGGAGAAGAGATGGAACTGATTTGCTAAGCAAACCAAACTGAACCTAGGTGGAAATTATTACATCAAATTTCAAGTCTAAAACCAATTAATGTGAGCCGAGTTGATCCTGGGCCAAACCTATTTATTTTTTTAAATTACAGAACATTCTCTGAATTGAACTTCAAGCTAGAATTCCCAGTTCTACCTGCAAGGACAAAAGATCCGAGACCCACTGGCTCTGTAGCTCAGAAGCAGACAGGAGGGAGGGCAGGCTGTCCCGGCCACACGGGGCCGCTCACATTAGGAGAAGCGTTTCTGAGTTTGCAGAAACAGAGATTTCTATTATCTGCTATCACCAAGAGTAAGGTGTAGAGTTCAGTGAAAAGAACTGCAATTTCAATGCAAAAGAACTCCTGAAGACAAAGTGAAACAAAAGGTGGAGAAAACAAGTCCATATATGTGAAATGCCTGGTTCATTTGCCCCCCTAGAAATGGAGTTTGCCTGGTGTGTTCCGAGGCTGCCAGCGGAAATGTTCTGGGGTGTTTCCCGGGGTTGCCTAAAGTTTAACGCCATATTTATACCCACCTGTCTACCTGCCTGTCTGCCCATCTGTCATCTGTGTATGTTTCTCTGCATCCACCCATTAGTCACCTATCACCTATTTACGTTTCTCTCCATCCACCTGTCATCTGTGGGGAAGCAAGTGGATGAGTCCAGTGAGGGCTTTATAGCTGGGTGTGATGTTGGGAGGTGAAACCTGGTCAAAGGAGGTGGGGCATGGGGGCGTGGCCTGGAGGGGTCTATCTCCCTCCTCCTCCCTTGATCCCTCTTTGCTTCCTGATGCCAATTCTTCATGCTGCCCTGCCTTGGAACCATCCTACTATGGACTGAACCCTTTACAGACTCTGAGCCATAGAAACCTCTCCTTCTTCACTTTGTGGGTGTCAGAAATTGTGTCACAGCAACAAGAAAGTAATTAAGACAATCTCTAAATTAAGTTGTAATAGCTGTACCCCCTCAGCCCAGTCTGGGGACTGCCCTGGGGAAGCAGAAAGCAGCCTGAGGTTCCTGACCCGTGCAACTGGAGGAGCTCAGAGAGGGCTAGGACACACACAGCCTCTCTGTGGACCCTCCTGCTGTCCCATGGCAGCAGGGGGGGTGTCTCTTGGAGAGAACACGATTGCACGTGATCCTTGCTGGCGACATAAGGCTCTGTGCAGCTCCAGCCTCCCCGGCAGGGACACTAACCCTCAGGGCTCCCAGGCCACCTGACCCATGAGCTGGGGTCCCAGCATCCTCTGGGGCACAACAGGGAGCCCTGGGCCTCTCCTTCCTGGTGGGGCATGCACTCCACCCCTGAGCTAGCCTGGAGCCTTGGGCTCTCTCCTGCCTCTCCTTCCTTTGTCTCCTGGTCCACCAGGTGTCCGGGCTCTTTGTGACAGGTGGCCTGCTGAGCTCCCAAGCCTGACTGCCTGGGCTCCAACCTGGGCACTCTGTAACCTCCATGTGCCTAAGTTTCCCCATCTGGAGTGCAAGTCCATGCTGAGGCCAGAGCAAAACAAGTAGGAGTTTGCATTCTTATCCTTACTTGTAAACTCTGGCAGGCATTGCAAATCCATAGCAAAAAAGGACAATTTTAGTTTTTCAGAATTGATTTTGTATGTTCAGAATTCACATTAAAATTAAATTCTTAGTACAGTCTAGAAGCAATATTTTCACACATTACCATAAATACATCAGACATATTGAACAATGATCTCCAATTTAGCATAAATAATTAGCTACTTCCTCAATTCCAGTCCTCTCCCTTACAGCTAAGCAAGACCATTGCTGTGCTCTGACCAGGGGAGGTGAGCAGAGGTCCAGTGAGCTCCATGGCTGGTTGGCCATGCTGCCCTGCTCGCCAGGGACAGAAGGGTCCCGGGACTGTGGAGCCAGGAGCTAGGAGGAGCTTGGATCCTGCGTCACTGTGTGGAGGAAGACAGACCCCAGTGGGAGACACCCAGGATAGCAGCAACAGCCGGAGGTAAAATGAGGCCAGCTGAGGACTGGCTGAGGGCCTGGGCGGCTGGTGCTGCACGGAAGGGAGGATGGTGGCCAGGTCTGAAGTATTATGGCTTGAATGAGCACAGGGCAGGGTGTGCCCCAGGAGCACAGCACATACAAGGCCCTGCGACCTCAGCACAGGCTGCCAACAGGGTCAGAGTTGGGAAGCCACGGCCACTCGCTGCTCCAGGTGCAGAAAAGGTGCTGTTTCAGGTGCAGGCACGGAAGGGCAATGCTTTTCTCCTGTGACCACCCTGCGTGGTCACAGCTAGCCCTACAGCCTGCTGCTGTCTCCTCCTGAGGAGTGACAAGTCACCTGATGGCACTGGAATGTACTTGTCCCTTTTGCTCTGGGGCCGCCTTTTCAGCTAGTTATGAACAAGGCAACACCCGTTTCCACAGAAGGGCTAACCTGCCCCCGGTTGTGACAACCATGATGTCCCCTATTCCGGAAGGCAGCTTCTGGTCTCTCGTGTGTGACTCTCAACTTCTGTTACCACGTCCATGTGGCACCTGTGCTTTTATTTACAAACATGTGTCTTTACACCGAGTACTTTAAATTTAGTCTAGTCCTAAGTAAAAATATCCAGGAAAATCACAGTTGGATAAGCTAGATATATGTTATTCTAATAAACACTAAGGTAAATACAAGATGTATTCTAGCAATATGGTGAATGTTTAAATTACAAAAATTTATTACAGTAAAAGACACAGTGCCACAAATCCCTTCAAAATATTTCTCTTGCTTTGCACACACTCGTCCCATGTTCTTCCCATTTCCTGCAGCAGCTCTGGAGTCCTCTTTCCTCAGGGTCTTTAGTTGTGCTGTCCTGGCTGCCTCGATGTCCTGAACAGATTCAAAATGTTCACCTTCCATGGTCATTCTGCCTTTGAGGAGGAGCCAGAGGTCGCACGGTGCCAGACCCAGTGAATAAGGTGGGTGAGGACACATTTTTTTTTTTTGGTACCAGGGATCAAACTTGGGACCTTTCACTTGTGAGGCAGGCGATGGAGCCACTGAGCTAAATCCCTGGCCCGCACAGTGTCATGTTTTTATGAGCTGCCTTTCTACTGGATGCAGTTGGCAGCATCATTCACAGTATTTTTGATCATAACTAGTAAAGACACTCAGGAAAGAGGATTTCCAGAACAACGGGATAAGTGTGTGCAAAGCGAAGGGGAGGATTCTGAAGGAGACTAAGGCCTCCGTGTCTTTCACTGCAGGATTCCTTTTAGGTTTAAACACTCACTATACATTTTGATCACACTCATATTTCACTGCTGTGGAAGAGCATCTCACCGTCTCCCAGGTAGCTGTGTGTGACACCCTAGAGCACCCAGGGTCTGCAGGCCCTGCTGTTTCTGTACGACAGGCCCACGAGGAGGCTTTCAGCAGTCAGCAGCTGTCCTTCTGAGCCTTACTGGGGAGGAAATTTTCTGTTGAAAACTGCATTAAATTCAGGTTCCCACTCCATGAGACTGCTTCAAGGTCACCGGGCCAAGAAAGCACCTGGTTGCTCGCTGCTTGGTTGTCTCTGTGTGTGGAGATGCCCAGCGAGCTGGCCTCCCTCGGCCCATTTTCGGGGTGCACATCCTGGTTTGCCCGGGGTGGTGGAGCGACACCCATCATCATCCACAGTCTCTTCCTGTTCTCAGAAGTGACCCAGCCAATCCCAGCACTTGGGAAGCTGGGGCAGGAGGGTCACAAGTTCGAGGCCAGCCTGGGCTCCATAGTGAGTTCGAGGCCAGACTGAACTACATAGCGAGACCCTGCCTCAAAAAACAAAACAGGGCCCAGCATTTAGCTCAGTGGTTCCGCCGCCTGCCTCACAAGTGCAAGGTCACAAGTTCAATCCCCAATACCAAAAGAAACCCAAGTGACCCAGTTGAGGGGCGGACTGGGTTCTGCCTGCCCCTAGCAGCAGGCTGGCTTTCTGGCCGCTGCTGTCTCTGGGCACCGGGCCTCCTCTAGGGACTGTGGTGTTCGCACCCCCATCTGCTGCTCAGCGCTGCGGTGCATGGACCTCCTCCCCCAGCCTGCCCTCCAGGAGAGCTGCCACCCACGCATCGCTGTACACTCCCGCCTGCCTTGGCCTCCAGCTCTGAGCCATGAGGAGCAAGCGTCGTCTTCCTCACAGCTCTTCTCCTGTCTCTTTCCAGTCCATGCTCCCCGGTTCTTTACAACTTGCTGACATCGTCTCCGTGGCCTCCCTTGAGAACCGGCCCCTCTGCTGCTTCTCCTCTGTGCTGGGGCCTGGAGCCCCCAGTGCTGCTGATTTGATAGTGGCGCCTGCCAGGACATAAACCCCGATGGCAAGTGGGGTGACTGAATGCAGCAGTGCGCCCTCCCCACCCCTGCAACGTATGGCTGCTTCTTCCACCAAGGGCTGGGGCCGCTTTCTGCCCCGCCGTGTGGGCACTGACACACACTGTGGCTGACAGGCCCGGGCAGGGCTGGGGCCCTTGTGACCTTTCTCCTAGGGCTCTGCCATCGCTTCACAAACCAGTCCGGGTGGCCTTTGGCGGATGTGGCTGAGGTGGCCACTGTCTGTTACGTTCTCTGCTACTGGGACAAATGCCCGACACCCACAGTTTAAAGGAGGGGAGGTTAATTTTGGCTCACATTCCAGTCCACCCTCAATTGGCCTAAACACAGAAAGGGCTCGCCAAGTGGGAGAGCCAGGCGGAGGGCGCTGCTCACAGCATGGCGGCCAGGAGCGGAGTGGGAGGAGCTGGTCTGGGATGCGAGTGTGCAATTACACTGTGTACGCCGGAGGCAAGGGGGGAGAGCACCTGCTGTCCTCCTCACTAGAGGAGGCCACATCTATGACAGCAGACCTGTGACCTCGCTATGCAGGGTACCCAGACGGAACAAGTGTGCATCTACGACTTCACACGCACAACAGGAGATGAGATGTACACACATGTGCCCAAGTGTGTACCCACAGATCTCCTCCCTCTGTCCCCCTTGGCATACGCCCTGTCACAGGACCTGAGGAGCCCCACATGTGCACCCACAGAGTAGGGTCTGCTGTTTCCCATCCGCAGCACATGAGCACAGGGATGGCTTGTCCAAGGCAGAGTCTCCATGCCTGGCAGGGCCTTGGATGTTTGAGAGAGCCAACAGGTGCACCCTGAGTTATTCGGCGTGCACAAGACTCCCCAGGGCGTTTCCGTGAGGTATTAATCCTGATTGCTGCACAGGAGACTCTGGAACTTCCGGGGAACTTGGGCTCTGGGGAAAGTCCTTCTGGGGGACCCTTCCCAGCCGTCGAGCTGCTCTGCTCTGCTCCCCTGGAGCCCACATCTGGCCCAGGCTGGGGTCCGCGTCCTGCTGCCCCTCGGTGCTTCTGAGCCTGGGACGGGGAGCTCACAGTCCTGTCCACTCTCCTGCGAGGGTCGAGTCTGCTCCCTCTGGTTTTCCTGTCAAGGGCTTGGAGTGCATTTTTAATCAGGCCACAAGGCTGGTTTCTCGCTCTGCTCTCTGTCTGGTTCAAAGACCTCCCCTGGAGCAAGATGGGGAGCTCCTAAAGTCTCCCTGAAATTAAATCAAGACTCAGTTGACCCCCATCAGACAGAAACCTACAGACCCGAAAGCCTGATGATGCAAAGCACCCTCTGGAATAAGGAAAGCTTTGAATCCAGGGTTGTACACACACATTTTGCCACCCTTTTTCTCCAGGTAATTTTAACTCTATCGAATCAAGGACAAGAACACACTGCTGGCTGGATGCTAATTATCCACCGCTGTCTTAATTAATGAGCATTTCCCCCATTCTGGGGGCTTCCAGCAGGAACGAGCCACGTGCAGATGCATTTTGAGAGCATGCTCAGGCTGAGCGGGCCTCCTTTTGACACCTACATCACCGTGCCCAGTGCTGAGACCCGGTGCTGGGTCCCTGAGCAAGGCCCGGTCTCAGTGCTAATCACGTGCCTCCCCGCCTGTGCACGGAGTCCCCGGGTGACTCCCAGCTGCCTGCCAGGCAGGCACTGTGCCTGCCATGGGGGCTGCAACCCCCGGCGGTGCCACCCTGAAACCCCTGGCCCATAGCACCTCAGCACGCAGCAAGCCTTGCAGCCCAAGTCTGGCCGTGCTCGGGTACCACTGCGCACGAAGTGTGTGGTTAACAAAGCCACTTTAACCGGAAACACCACAGGAAGCAAAGCACTGATGCTCTGTGACCCCAGATGTTTCTCATTTTAACACAAACCTGGATTTGTCATTCACTGTGTAGAAAATCATTATTTACCCAGCAGCTGCTGTGGCCCAGGCCACAGGTCAGATCCAGGAACCCAGAGGCCAGTGAGGCACAAGCTCCATCTTGAGTTTCTTCACATCCCTCAGCCCAGGGCGTTAACATTCTAAGAGCAGCCAGCACAGGCCCTCTTTGGCTCAAGAGTCAAACCCAATCTTGGAAGCAGCGCATGTGTGCATGGCAGATGAATGGATACAAACAGCTTGGTGTTTATGCACAGTGGAGTACTACTCTGCCATAAAGAAGAGCACACTTGAGTCATGTGTAGGAAAATGGATGCACCTGAGACCATAATGCTAAGTGAAATAATCAGACGCACAAGCTTCAATATCACAGGGTTTCTCTTCTATGAGAAACCTGGAGTATGAAGATATTAAAGAGCAAAACAAAAGACAGATGATAGGAAATAAGGAGCGAGATCTTTTGCAAAAGGGGAGGGGACCGAGAGATGAGGAGCAGGAAAGGGGGGAAAAAGGAAGTGAAACGCGTTCTGTCCGAGCACCAGCTCCACAGGAGGTGTGACCACTACATACTGCAAGCATGGACCAACAGAAATAAAGATTTAGAAAGAAAGGTCAAATTCACTGTAACAAAAACTGCTCTTGAAGAATCTCTGAAACTAGGCCCGGGGATTTAGCTTAGGGTTCTGCTGCCTGCCTCGAAAGCGCAAGGTACTGAGTTCGATCCCCAGTACCAAAAAAAAAAACAACAAAAAACCCCCACAAAAGTCTCTGAAACTGAAGCTCTTTGGCCCGTGTCTGTGGTCTGACTGCCAAAGCCGCCGTCTGTCATTTTGACCTTGAAATCCTCAGGACTGGCAACTTGCGACCCTCTGCCAGGTCGGGGTCCCTGCCCGGGCCTGGTACAGTGAAGCTGCCCACTGGCTGCACTGCACTTCCCCTTTATGGAGGAGACAGGAAGCAGGAGGAATTGGGGCTGAAGCTCCGCCTCCTCTCCTGGTCACGCATGTACCCGCGGGTGCTGGATCTCCAGCAGCCCAGCCTGCAGGAAGTCCTCGGGCCTGAGGGCGTTTCATCCACTGGCCTTAGAAGATTCCCTGGGTTGTTTTGCTTTAATGGTACTAAAGATTAACCCGGGGTGCTCTTCCATTTCACTACATCCCAGCCCTTTCTATTTTTTTTTAAATTTTGAGACAAGGTCCCACTAAGTTGGCCATGCTGGGCTTGAACTCCGTTCCCCAAGTTACTGCGAAGGAGAGGGCAGGCATGAAGGGCACTGGGTGATCAGGGTGGAGGACAGGTTGCAGGGTGAGGGACAGGGTCAGAAGCGACACCCCCAGGGAGAAGGCACTGTCATGAGAACGGGTGATCCCTGCTGACTGGCCCTCACTGGGTCAGAGGGCATTTCGGAAGTGGGAGGTGGACAGACTGCTTAGGGTCCCGTGGGGACACCTGAGCCCATGAGCGGCCAAGTAGGAGAAACCCGGACGCCTAAGCCCCAGGCCTCCCCGTGTGAGAGGCGCCTTGGGAGCTGTCCTCCTGCTGCTCCCCAGACCCCAGGCTGAGGGTCCCAGCCCTCAGATCTGCTGGCCTCCCCCCCCCATGCTCACTTCTGGGTCCCTGGGCGGCAGGCTTGGTGGAGGACAGGAGGTGACCCAAACGGAGCCCGTCAGAACATCCCAGGAGTCCTGGAGGAACTCTGGAAGGTTCTGATTCTTTCCTGCGGGATGCAGGCCAGTCCCGTATCGTTGGGCCCCCAGGAGGGCCCCCCCCACCCCGGCAGTAGGGAGGGTGTGGGGGAGGAGAGGGAGTGAGGGAGGGAGGAGAGGCCGGGGAAGGAGTACGTCTGGTGACACTTTTGAGGTTCTGTGCAAAGTTCCCTTCGGTGAGCCTCAACTCTGAGTGTTTCACATCTATTTTTTTAAAACTTAAGTTTTGGGGGTGGATTTTATGAGAACCACACTGGATACTCTTACTAATATCTGAATGCTCCCACTTGGGCTCAGTTGCCTTTTGAAGAAATGAAATAAAATCAGACACAAACTCCCGGGAGGCATAAGGCAGCACCCAGGTCGACACGCCTGAGGGAGCCTGGCTGGATGGCCCCCTCCCAGAGGCTTCCAGCCCGCACGGGTGGCTGATGCCCCTCCGGGGACCCCCAGTGACCGCAGAGCCCTGTGTTTCAGGTGGCTGCTGCCGTCTGTGACAGCTGTGCAGGCCGTGGGTCTCCAGGCCTGAATCCTGTGCCAGCTGCAAGTTCTGTGAACAGCATGTGGTGGGCTGTGACCAGTGCCTCGTAGGTCTGTGAGCCAATGACTTTCCCCGGGCCAGAAGTATGCACACAACAGTCCAGAACCGCAGCTCCCCCCTGGCCTCCACAGGGCCATGCCCCACACTCTGCAGGAGATGGGGGTACAGGTGTTCAGCAAATCACAGGGGCTACTGAGCACTTCCTCGTGCCGTGGGTGTGGCCCACGACTGCCCGCTGCGGGCCAACCGGAGTGTTCTGAGCGCCTCTCGGGTCAGCTGGGCCCCCGGATGTGCAGGAGGTGAGGCTCTGCGTATCCCACGCATTTACCAAGATGCTTTCGGCCAAATGGCGGGTCTCACAGGAGTCACCCCATGTGCACAGAGGAGCATGCACACGCTGTTTGTTTATTCACAAACATTTGCTGAGCGCTTACTCTGTGCCTGTGCTGTTATAAGTGATGAAGGAACAAAGGGAGCCAGCCTAGCCCTGGGCTCCTGGAGCTGACAGTGCTGAGAGGCCAGCAAGACAACAGACGCAGGTGACGGAGCAAATACAGAGTGCATGTGTGAGTGTGAGTAAACACGTGCACGATGTATCTACACACACACACACACACACACACACACACACACACACACACGCATGCACCTCGCCCAGCCAGCCCGGGAAAGACAGGTCCCTGTGCTGCCAGGGGAGGCTGTGGGGAAGGATACACATGGGCCCCGGCCACCAGACACCTGGCAAACACAGGGCAGAGGGGAGCCCAGAAGACTCGGCTGGAATGGGAGGTGGGAGGGCGCTGTGTGTGGCGCGGTGCCCCTGCCCTCCTGGCCAACATTGCTTCTCCTCTGCGTGGACTGGAAGCCGGGGAAGGGTTCTGATCTGGGGACGGCCAGTGGCTCATCTTCAGGTCAACTGGATTGGATTGGAGTTAGCACAGTGCATGAGGGCGCTTCCGGAATGACTGGCACATGGGGACTCCAAACTGGCTGGGGGGAGACTGTGCTGAACGTGGGCAGCACCATCCAGCAGGCTGGGGCCCAGAGGGAATGAAGGCAGAAGGAGGCAGAAGCTGCTAGCACAGGCTCAGTCTGTCTGTCTCTCTCCTTCTCCCTCCCTTCCTGTCCCTCTTTTTCTCCTTCCTGGCCACCATGAGGTGAGCAGCTTTCCTCCACAATGCCCTTCTGCAGTGATGCTTCTGCCTCACCCAGGGCCCGAGAACAACGGAGCTGGCCAACCATGGACTGAGCCCTCTGAAACCATGAGCCAAATAAACCTGCAAGTTGCTAGCCTCAGGTGTTTTGTCCCTCTGACAGAAAGCTAAGAGACACATGTCCTGACCAGACAGGTACTGACCACCTGAACTGCTGGCTGCTGAACTGACCACCTGGCTGCTGATCTGGCAAAGGAGGCAGGGGACAAGGTGGCACAGAGGCAAGGAGGCTGCTGTTCTGATCTAGGGGCGTGGCGGCCAGTCACAGAGAGAAGGGTGGAATCCGGGATGTGAGAGAGAGAGCGAACGAAGCACATCCCCGGACATGCCCTGCACCACTGGGAGGAGTGCCTGCCCTGCACCGATATAAAGAAGATTCTGGCACAAGGCAGGGGTGGTGTAACAGTCGTGCTATCGTCTCGGTTTCCTACACCTTGACCTTGTCACTGAGCCCCTCAAGGACAGGGCTGGTGCTCCAAGGTTTCACGGCCCTAACATCCTGACCAGGACCTGCTACTTGTGGAGATTCACTTTGTGTTTGTTGACCGTTTTCTGGGTGGGCAGAAACACTCCCTGGCTGCTCCCTTTGGAGCAGGGGGGTTAAAGCGACCCCTGCCTGGGAGGAGCAGGGCACTGAGCCCTGGCCGGCTGCCGCTGCTGTCCCTGCCTGGTAGAAAGGAGGTGCTGCTGATTCTGCCACTGCAGCCCAGCTTGGGAAGGGGGGCAGCCCTCTGCAAATCCATCCTCCTCCTGCTCCCGGGCCCCAGCAGAGCCAGACATGGAGCCCTGGCCTCCTGCACCTCGAAGTGTGCCTGGGTTGGAATCCTTTTGCATTCAACTTAGAGGAAGAGAAGGCTGGGAGGAAGGAAAGTCACGGGGATGAGGTGAGAGGGCGAGCAGGTGGCCGCATCCCTCCCTGGGGCAGAGCTGTGGGGGTGACAGGGTGGGGCGCGGTTCCTTCTCTCGCTGGACCTGGTCTGGAAGCCAAGGCCAGGCTCGCTGTGCCCTTTAGTGCCCCGTGACTCCACACGGGCTCTCGCTGCCAAGGTTGCCCAGAGCAGCCGCACGGACCCGGCCACATTAGCCGGGTGCCGGTCCCTGCCCCATGTCCTGAAATCACCAAGGCACTGGGCACACAGAGAGGCAGGAGCAGCCCTGGCCCGGCTCCCTGGCAGGCCTGCAGGATCTGATTTGACTGGGCTGGGCTGGGAGGGGCCCAGCGTCCCCAGGTCCCAGCGAGCAGGACACCCATCAAGGGCCCGAGGGCTCCAGTGGGTGGGCGGTGACTTGCCTTAACCACGTCTTCATCAGACGACCTGCACTCCACGGACTCCAGCGGCCCAGTCACGGTGCCGTCCTCCTCCACGGAGACCACCCTCACCGGCACGGCCACCGTCTTCCCCGTGAGGACAGCCGTGTTCAGGATCTCCGCCTCCTGGAAGAGCAGAGACACGTCAGCCTGCATGCGCGGAGTGGCCCGCCCTGGGGTCCTGCAGACGCCCGGCCCGTAGGCACAGCCCTCACCAGGCCCCAGAAGCCGGTGTTTGGCGCGCCCATGTCCATGACAGCCATGGATGCTCGCCTGTCCCTGTGGGGCTTGCTCAGGGGATGTGATGGAGATCGGAACAGGCCGCGCAGGGTGGCTGATGAACCCCAGGTTTGTCAAACACTTGCACAAGCCTATGTGCCAGACACTCTATTACTTTGAGACAGAGTCTCGCTATGCAGCCAAGTCTGGCCTCAAACGCAAGGTGACCCTCCTGCCTCAGCCTCCTGAGCGGCACCACACCTGGCTCAGCATCCCTTTAAGAGGTGCACACATGGTGATCCAGCTGTTCTCACAGCTTCCTGACCAGACAGGTGTAATCATTCTATCTGCTTTTTAGAAAGCAGAGAGGTTTTGCAAGTTGCAAAAGAGTGCACAGCTAGAAAATGATGAAGGTGAGATTTGAACCCAGGAATTCAAATAGGGCTAGCCTTTCACGCAGGGATCCACCCTAAACCATCAGCTATTGGCCAGGGGCAGGGGTGGTGAGAGGAGCTTAGTGCAGTGATGTGAGCTCCCACCCAGGGAGGTGCAGGAGACGGCCGGCCGAGGGCACTCGAGGGCCTGCCACACAGCCGCATGCTCTCTCCTCCCGCTTCGGGTTCCCTGCTCCGTGTGGGTCCTGGCCTCTGTAGGCCTCAGGAATGCTACCATGGCCCCACCAGGGTGACACACGCACTCATAACACACACACACACACACACACACACCAGCAAACGTGCATCAGCTCACAACATGACCCCAGGGAGGTGGCAGCCACCGGTGGGCCCATGTGGGAGCTGAGAACGTGGTTCCTCTCCCCTGGCAGCCCAGGACAGGTGCTGCTCAGTCTGCCTGACTACGCGGTGCCTCTGACTCTCCTCTCCCCGATGAAGTGGGCCCCATGCGTCTCCCCCATGGCAGAAACATCCGGGTCCCTGTGTCCCCAGGCTCACGTGGCCACAGCTCCAGGCCGCGTGCACGCTGTGCTTTGCTGGGCCCAGGCCTCACATGCTGGTGTGTTTGGAGGGCTGTCTGTCCTTGTGCCACACGCGTTTCCCCCGGGAAGTCTGCACTGCTGGCCTCTCCTGGCAGAGCTCTCACAGGACCCGTGCTCTGTGCCGCAGGGCAGAGGTGGCCCCCGAGGCCCTGGTCCAGCCTACATCGTCCTTTGCCTGTGGCAGCCCGGGCTGCCAGCTCCCTGGGCTTGTGCGGAGCGGGCCTGACTGTTGTGCAGATGCAGATGCTGGGTGGTTAGTGGCGCCAGCACCTGGGGATGAAGTTCAGCGCCCCAGGCTACGGCTCCGCCCTCCTGCAGTCAGCTGTTTCTTATGCAAGAACAGCTGGGTGTAGCCTTTGGATTTGGCCATTCCCACACCCACATTTTATTATTTTACCAGGAGGTAGGACGCGGTTTGGAGGCTCCTGACTATAAGGCTGTGAGGCTGGATATGCATGGGCCACCAGACACTGGCTCCACACAGTTTGCTGTTTCTCCTCTGTGAGTTTCCAGCTTGATTTCATTGTATTTTGGGTTAAAAAAAACACTAAAAAAATGAAGGGGTAAAATCCAAATATAATGCTATTCCCCACTGCCTCTGGGAAGGAAAAAGCCCATGCGTGCTTTTCTGCTGTGAGGGTGAGGACGGAAAGGAAAGGACTGAGCGGTGCTCTGCAGAGGGTGGGGATGGCTCTCACCCTGGGGCCCACGCCAGCCCAGGCGCAGGCAAGGAGCAGGCGGGAGAGCCGAGTGCTTCCTCTGCACACCTGTCCAGGGAAACCGCGGTGACACTGCGCTGGAAGATTAAGACGTCTACGCTCCAGCAGGGAATTCAGAGACCTTTAACGTGCTGCACGCTCAACTTGGTGTGAAGAGAAAGCTTTCGGGTACTGGGAGCAGCTGCAGCCGCAGGTCCAGGGTGGGCGTCATGTGGACACCTCACAGGAGCCCACACACAGGAGGGGTGCGAGGAGACCTCTGCTCACACCTGCGACACCTTTGTCACCTGCACTGGATGCTGCGCAGCAGGGAGAAAGCTCAGGCACTGCCCTGCCCTGCTCCACCTTGCCCAGCCCCCTTGAGCCTGGGAGACAAAGGCTCTGATGCCCTCGCCCTGCTCGGTCCCCATGTTCTGTGTCCACCAGGAGACAAGGGCTCCAGAGAGGCTGGGAAGACACAGAGAGTGGGCGTGGGCGTGGGTGTGGCCCAACAGGAGGCCTGGGATGCTTTCCTGGAATCTGACGAGCTGTTATCTATTCCAGCAAAGCAGCAACTATCCCCATTCTGCTGGAGAAATGACAGCCCGCCTGTCAGCGTGGGTTCCCCTGGAAACAGCCTGGGACAAAGACACAGGAGCAGTGCTTTTCCAAAGCTCAGGACATTCCCAAAGGGGACAGGAAGGGAGAGGAGGTGGCCCCAGCCACCACGGTGGGCACCTTGCGCTCGTGCTCGGTCTGCCTTCAGCCATGTGCAGTGAGCAAGTCACATTTCCTGGTGTGCGGATGCATGTGCATTCCGATGACTCCTTCCCTGCGAGCGGACTCGCTGGGGGGACCCAAGGGGCTGCGTGTCACACAGCAGGTCCACAGCTGTCCCCACACGGGGCTTCTCCTGGACAAGCCGGCTCTGGCGGGGAAGCCAGCGGAGGAAGTACAGGTGGAGAGGAACCTGGGGTCCGGGTCCAGGGTCTCTGCTCCATCACTCCGACCTTGAACTTCTGCCCCAGACACCGCAGGAGAGAGAATGAAGAGCTCACTGATCTCAGCATTGTTACTGTGCATTTAGTTATCACAATCGCACCCCAGCACCAGCCACCTGAGAGGGGGTGTTCGCAGGGCTTCCCATCAGTCTCAGGCTGAAACAATAAGTTAAATTGCTTTATTATTCCCAAGCAGAGAAAAACAGATCTATTTTTTTCTTTCTTTTTTATTTTTCTTGCCATGTTTGCACAGCTTCTTTGGAGACCACCTGCCAATTTAAGGCATGGTTCTGAAAGGACCCTGTATCTATTCATGTAGATGAAAAAGGTTGGAAAAAATAAAAATACATAAAAGTTTAGCTGCAGGAAGGGCTCCATCATTCACCACCCCAGAGGTGACCTCCTAGCACCCTGCCCCGGAGGGTCACAGAGGCAGACATCTCACAAGACAGCGCCCCCTGGGCAGCCAGGGCTGGGTCTGCACGCAGAAGCTGGAGGCTCCTCCATGCCCAGCAGCGCACAGCTGGCCACGCACCTATGTGTGTGCCCACATCTCCAGGGTCCGGGGGAGATGGCTGTTTGGAGGAAACAGACTTCTAGTTACCTGGCTCACTGTGCTTTCTGGGGCTGTGTTGTTCACTGAGTGAGCTGTTCCTCATGGGTTGCAATGTGCGCTCCCTCGGGATTGAGTAAATGCCCTACCAGCTGTTTGTAAAGGAAAGGAGCATCTCACAAGGAGGCTGACTTTCCTACTGCACCTCCTTTTGCATAGCAGGCACTGGTTTTCCTCTGGAAATCTCTGCTTCTTTGTATCAGGCTTCCTGGGACACCACAGACATGGCCTGCTGTCTGTACCCCAGCCAGGTTGACAGGTGTCTCTAAAGGCATGACCAGCAGATGTTCCATGGGGTCTGAATTTGCTCCAGGAAGTGAGGCAGGAGCCAGGAGCGGTGGGTGCCAGGTGGAGCTGCAGAGAGGCCCAGAACGTCCATGCTGTTGTCCCAGGGTGGTGGCCCTGCACAGGCCTGGCTCCTGCCTTCTCTGAGACCCGCTTGACAGGCTTCCTTGTGGATTCCTAAGAAAGCCTGTGCTCTTCCCTTTTTTAAAAATGCAACCAGCAGGCAGGGATTTAGCTCAATGGTGCCGTGTCTACCTCAAAAGCTCAAGGTCCTGGTACCGCAAAAAAAATAACCACCCTGCAACCAGAGTTAGTTTCTTTTGCTTACAAACCACACTAACGAGTACAGCTGACCAGGAAGGTAGTTAGAAGAGGTTTTATTCTAGACTCTCCTTGAGACACAGTCTGCACTTCTTTAATCAGCATCAGCCTTAGTCCTCTCTTAACAATTATCAATCTAATTGGTATTTGTGAACTGAATGTTGTGCTTGTCTGTATTTTCCCCAAGTCTCCAAACTCCCAAAGCAGAGCCTGAGACAAGAGTTTGGGTGTGGTTAATTTAACTGCAGGAAGTGGGAATGAGTGGTAGGGGCAGGGAAGGAGGAAGCATAGGGCAGCTGTGGACCAGGGGACTTGATCACACGATGAAAGCGGGGATCATGGACTCCTGGGCTGCAGGTTCCCCAGGTACCCACACTACACACCTGGCCTTGGGCTTCCATGAGGCCAGGAAAGCCCACAGTGGAAGATGGAAAGTAGTGTGGAGGGACATGAGGTGGGAACAGCTTGGGGAAGGGTAAGTCTTTCCTCAGATGGAAATGCCCAGCACAATGAAGGCTGAAGGGATATGATAGGGGGCCAGGGGACCTGAGACCTCAGTTGTAGAAATGGCTTCTGCTTGAGGAGAGAAACACCCGGGGATAACACATGGGATAGGGATTTACTTACTATGGAAAAGGAAACACACCAGTGTGTTCACATTTGCATGGAGATATGTGCCTGGCACTTACATGAAGGTTAACAGAAGGTTTCTGGAGAGCAGTATTCTCTCTGTGCTCAGAAGCCTTGGGAGGCTGAAAGCTCACCAGGGAAGACTAGAACTGTGGATTCCAAGTCAAGATGGACATAGAGCCCCACAGCCAGCAGGGGATGGACTGTCCCCACCTGGGAGCTGGCTTTCCACCTTTGTGAGCACACTTGGGCCCATGAACGATGTGTGGTATTATTTTCTTCCTCCATGTTGGCAACACTGTATTGCCGGGGCATGAGGGACCCCCATAATGACCAAATGACGACCACCTGCATGGCATGGCGGGAGGCCCATAGAGGATGTCAGGAACTGGAGGTCATGGTGAACTTAGTTCATGGAGTGCAATCTATGGTGTTCGCACAGTGACACATTTACCCAGTGATGAAGTGTTTACCTGAATGTGGCCCACCATGAAATGATGTGCGATCCAAGCAAACAAAAAAGAAACACTAAATAAACGAACAGTCAGGTGCTCTTCTTCTTGCGGTGTCCACCCAAGTACTCTTCCAAGTATCTCCACAGTAACGTTCAGTCTAAGCACTGTGGTATCTGCCAGGGACCTTACATGCAGAAGACAGCATGGGCTGCAGGCAAGGGATGATCCGCAGGACTGAAGAAAGAGATCCCAGCCACAGGCTATGCCATGGAGCTGCTGATTCCATCTTGGCCAGGGAGCTTACGCATCAGGCAGGGGCTCTGGAAGCTGTGAGTGGCCTCCCCACAGTCTGAGCCTGAGGAGCTGGTGCTTCCTTATGTCGGAAACAGAGTGTATCGCTGGTGTGCCCAGTCCTCAGGTCTAGCAGTGGGTTTGAGGCCTCACTGGGAAGATGAGATTCGTGCAGCAAAGAGCTTCATGATGCAGACAGGAAGCCTGGTCAGCTGTAAACAGTAGTTTTCTATTCCATATATCAACACTATGTACTCTGGTATTTCCTTGATGGTAAAGTGCAAAAAGCCATATTCTTCTAAGTCTATTCATTGTCCTAAATCTAAGTTTTATAATATTGGCATTCTGTGCCCTACACTGTCAATCCCACTTCCTGACAATAGGAGGAAAGGGAACCTTATAAAAATTCTAAGACATCAAATGTCAAGGGACCATGAGAATGGGAATTTAGGTTTCATGGAGAAGTCAATGTACTGCTTGGCTTGGTTTAGAAGAGATGCCTAGAACGGATGTAACTTTCCCCCTCCTGTCATGAGACACTGTATTCCGAAGTCATATATAAAAATGAAGGACAAACTGCAAACCCTATGCCCGATAAGGCACAGGCAGTGACCCACAGTGGAGATGCCTGGCCAGTCGGGCTGGGTGCTGGTGACCCCTGGGTGGCAGGTGGATTCCAGCCCGTGGTGACAAAAAGGAGATTTGTGACTCTGCCGTTCACCCTCCACATTTAGGCAGAGGCACGGGAATGCTGCTAGCCCCTGAGACGTGAAGGTTTGTGCTGTTTGCTTCTTCTGGGGTAAGGCAATGAAGTGTTTCTGCTCGAGTATCCACTGTTCCTCATCCCTTTCCTCTGTCATCCCTGAGGGTCCATGGGTTCTGAGTGGTGCAGCCACAGGGCTCGGCACCTTGGCCAGTCTGGGTGCCTGATGCTGTGTGGGGGCCCCAGCCACCCAGTGAGACAGGCAGCTGGAGTACAGCTGTGCCTTTCCTGCTTTACGGTGCCGTGACTTGAGAGCTACTTGTTACTGCAGTATAACCTAATCTCTCATGACCAATACACCACTCTCTAGCCTCAGGAATGAGAAAGAAATTCGCTGCATTCTGCACTGTGCCTCAGACCACATGAGGCTGCTCAGTCCTGAAACCACGACCACTGCCCGATTTCTGCTCTATGGAGCTCAGACAGCCCAGCCCAAGTCGGTGTGGAGACCTGGCCTTCCCCTGCAGAGCCCTCTGCTTCAGTGTTTTCTCCTCCGTGGGTGATTTCTTAAATCTTTTAATTTCCTAGCAAAGATCGATAACCTAATAAACAGCATAATGACTATCACCCTGTCCTTGTCTTTCGCTTGTGTAGCCAAATTGTGCTTTTCCAGCCCCCCTACCCATAAATAACCAATGCTGCATGGATGACGGACGGCGAGCTTTTCACTGATGGCACATTGACAGAGCTTTGCGGGGTGGCCGTGCGAATAGCAGCCCTAATTAGCAGTGACGCTGCCTGGCCGTAAGCGACCGGTGGGCTCTGCTCAAGTGGGCCACACCCATCAGCTGGGCACCCACGTCGTGTGCAGATGTATAAACCACTCTGTGTCTCGCAGTGGATGAGCGCCTGGGTGTAATGGCGTGGCGTGGCCTGGGTGGAGAATCATGGCGCTTTAGTGGTCACACCGAAATAAAGTAAAACAATTCTTCCACCTTTGGGGAAGCGGCAAGAGGCCTGTGCTCTGTCCTGTGTCTCCCGGTGGGTGGGGCGTGCTCCTCCCTTCTGCGCAGGGGCGGAACCGCCTCGTGGAGGTTACACTGCTCCTTTTCAAACAACGTGTGCAGGGCCTCAGGACCGGCACCCAGAAGCCAGGCCCTGTGTGCACTGTCTCTGTCCTCTGCGGGCGACCTCTGTCTCTCTCACTGCCAGGCAGGTTTTCCCCACACATTGAACACTGTGCTTGTCACACTTGCGTGTCACAGCAGTGTAGACGTGACCCTCTGCCATGAAACCTGATCCCTGGGCGTTGTTTTCTCTCTAAGCATATTCTCCAGGGCTCCTGCATCTGCTGTGTTTATAACTCCCGTCCTGCGGGAAGGCAGGCATCGCATGACCTCAGGCACAGGTGAAACCGACAGCAGCGGGAGAGGAGATTCAGGCCCCAGGGTACACACTCAGTCTTAAGTTCCGGGCATCTGAGGAACACGCCGGAGCTGCAGTTATAGCGTGAACTAAAGGAGGTGTCGGCTTGAAATTCGCTGAGAAAGGGTCTTTAAGTGCTCTCACTGCAATAACTATGTGAGGTGATGGATATATGAGTTAGCTCGATAGCGGTGATTGTTTATAGAGTAATCAAAACACCACATCGCGCACCTTAAACACGAGTTGCATTCTCAGTTACGCCTCAGTGAGGTGTGTTCTGATCCCTGAGTGGCTGGGAAGCACGGGCCCAGGCCTGCTCGCCCCTCGGCTCGGCTCACCCCAGCCTCGCGCAGCTGGGTCTGGGGTGCAGTGACGGTGAGGTTGTGCTGCTCACGAGCAAGGCCATACGTGGCGGCACGGCCACCGCCCGGTTTCCTCAGACACCCAGGCCATACAGAGGCCACGTGCGGGCTGCGTAGTTGCCTGCCCCTTGGAAGACCAGTGGGGACCCTGGGATAAGGACGGGGAGCCCCAAGAGGCTCCCAGCCCCCATCCCAGACTGCACAGGGGACCCTGGGCAGGAGCCCCGTCCTCGTCCTGTGCACCCCTAGAAACGAGACCCCCACGACCACCCCAGAAAGCAACCGATGTTTCTGTTTGAGGTTTCCTTATGCAGCAGTCCGGCTGGCCGGTAACATCTGAATACAAGCCCTGTGTGTCCTCAGCTTGTCCCACGCAGACTCCACCTCTCCGAACTTCTAACTTTTCTTTTAAACCCTCAAGGTCAAGGACATGAGCAGCGTGCTTTGAAATTGAGCCATCCATGCCATGTGCCTTTGTACGAAGGCTGAATGTAAAAACTGGAGACCCCGAACCCGTCTGTTACAAACTGCGTGTGGGCCGGGCTTCTCCCCCTACAGCCCACATCTGGCCGGGCCGGCTGGGTGCTTCCCATCATGCGCTGCACCGCAGTGTCTCCGGCCTCTCCCCCACCCCTCCCTCACCCTAGGTCGTGACCCCCCCCACCCCCCCCACCCCCGTCCCCAGACCTGCCCACATCCCGGGCGGGTGTGAGGGTCACTCGTTAACAGCTACTGTGGGTCCAGCAGCACCCAGGCTCCCATTTGCCCTCGTAACACTTGGTGTATCCGGAGATGTGAATCACCTCTCTCCTGGACCTGCAGGACTGACTTGCATCATAACCCAGAGTTTGGCTGAACTTCTCTCTGACCTGGGGGAGTGGCCATCGGACCCTCCCGCCTCTTCTCCCAGCTGGGCTCCTCTCCAGGCCTGCTCTTTTCATCAAACTCGGGCCTTTTCTTTCCTGGATGCAGGCCTTGCTTTAGTAAACACACACACGGAGAACAATGTGGGAGACCTGAACAATGCAGAAGCAGGAGGGAGACTTTGATTTTCTTCCCAGGCCGGTCGAGCATGGTCTCCATGTAAACGGGGATTTGTGCGCGTACCGCTGGCTTTCTGTATGGACACGTCCTTGGAAATGGGGCACACACCGATTTTTAAATCATATTTTATAGTACCAGTGCAGTTTGCCATTAAAGAGTTTCTAAAATAGTAAGCTCAAGGCCTGACTCAAATGCTGCATCTGTCTTGATCTCCCCAGGTAGAAACAAGCAGCGTGCATATTGCTTATAATTTATCAGAGATGTTGCATGAAACAAACATGGCAGCAGAAGAGCTCAGAGTGAAGGGCTCAGAAACACACTCGCCACATCTGCTGGCTCCGGGACACTTGGCCAACAGCACAGTGCCTCAGTTTCCTCCTCTATAAAATGGGGATGCCGAGGTCTACTCTCTGGGTTGGTGGGGGGCTACATATGTGCAGGTCCACAAGCAGGGTCTGTGGCAGAGGCAGCAACACGCCTGAGACTGGCGGTTGTCGTCCACTTCCCCAACTCCAGGACTTCCAGCCGCTCCTGGCCCGGAGCTGGGGTAGAGAGCGACAGCTAAGTGACCACAGTCAAGGTGGCTCATCTTACAGAATAGTCGAGCAAGAGGCAACGGGATCCCATTTACGTGTCGGTGCCTAAGCGCTGGAGCCCAGGTCCTGTGTTCAAACCCTGCGTGACTTTTTCCTGGTCATGTGATTCAGCGAGTTATAGAAACTTTCCACAGCTTTCTTTTCTCATCTGGAAAACAGGGTTCCAAATAAGTATCTGCCTCTGAGTATTCTTGTGGGTTTAAGTGAGTGAATGCATGGAACTGTTTGAACTGTACTTGCATCACTAATTTTTCAAAAAGCTTAGTTATTATTAGGAGCATCAATACACGAATGATCTATAAGGGTTCAATATGTTCTTGGCAAGAGGAAACAGCGAGCGAGAGAGATGAGATGGACAGAGATGACAGCCGCTTGTCGCTTGCTGAGTGCAGGTTCCGTCCCACAGGGAAATCAGCATGGGAGGCCGGGTCTCTGTTCCGAGCTCGCTCTTGGCACTGCAGCCACTCGCAGAGCAGCGAGAGCATCCTGCTGCACAGACAACGACTTTGGTATTATAGACGCAGTTTCCACACGTGGCACCCTGAGCACAAGCCAGCAACCACACTGTGTCCATCAAGGAGCAGCGACACCTCCGTGCTGAAGGAGAAGCTGGAGCTGAGCCTCAGGGTGACCGTCCTGGGGGCGGCTGGGGATGATGTGAGGCTGGGGTTCCTTCAGCATCGAGCTGCCTTAGGAACCTAGATCCGCAGCAGACTCCTGGGCTCCTGTCCCATGAAGGGGCTCTGCTCAGCACCCGGCCTGCAGGCCCAGGGAAAGTGGCTGAATGGGCACACAGGTGTGAACCCTTGGCCACCTAGGGTCCCTGCACACTCACCTCAGGCTGACAGCGGTGGAAGCACTGGGTAGATCCAGGGGCACAGGCGGAACCGCCCTGTGGGCTTCCAGGGTGAAGGAGGCCCCCGAGGCCTGGGCTGTTTGCCTATGACAGAGTCCCGGGCCGGAGATGTGGCTGTGGCTTCACCCATGTCTGGAGGTGCTGGTGCTGGTCACTTGGGATCTCACACCCGTCCATCATGAGCAGTTTCATTCCTGCCACCTGGTACCTTTCCCGAGAGGGAGCAGGCTTGCCCCTAAGGAGTGGACAGTCAGTACGTAGTGTGACGTCTCCCGACTTGGATCTTTGATCCACCTTTCAGGAAAACCATGGGAGCCTGAACAAACACATCTGCGCTTCAGCCAGGTGGGCGTGAACCTGGCCCTGTGGCCCCCACTCAGCAGCAGGCCACACTTGTCCCAGGACGCTGGTTCATTTCTCCGGGGCCCTACAGCTCCTGCTGTCTGGGAATAAGGTTCCCTTTATCCCGTGCTGCCCGGAAAACCTCCTGGTCGCACAGCAGTGTCTTCAGTTTTGCACAACTAATTTCCAATCTTACTTCACATCTAGTTTCAGAATTAAGAAGCTAAGTGACAGCTGTTTAATTAACTCCTTAAGCCGATTAGGCAGCATTACCAAATCCCTCAGGAAAGCTTCTCAAGTGGGGAGAGCCCGGTAGAGGCGGAGTCACTGCCTCTGTCTGAACTTCAGAGCTCCCGGACCAAGTGTTGCACGCTCCATGGCGGGGAGGAAGCAGTCCAGCTCGGATTTTCAATTACTGCATTAACTGCTGCAGAAGACGACAGTAGTGAGAGCTGTATCTGCTAAGAAGGTGCAGCCCAAATTAAGAAGCTCTGTGGCCTGCAGACTCTCTGGGAGCCTGGCTCACAAGCACTCCTGTGCCACTGTGCTGTGTGGAAGGGCTCGGGTAACCCCTGCCCGGGCAGCCAACCCGCCCCCCCACCAGTAGGGAGACAAAGGCGTGTTCCGGAGTTTAAGACTTGAAGCTGATCTCATCCTCAAGATTACTGTTTTCAGAGTGGAATTTCCAAGAAGGAGGGAAGCAAGATACACAGCTGACTTTAATGTGAGGCTGACTCGCTGGGGATCCCAGGACACAGTGCTGGGGAAAGCTCCAACTGCTGGCTTTCTTACTTCTCGGTGTCCAGCCGGGTGGCCACACAGGGGACGGATGAGATGCGCCTGGAGGAGAACCTACTGTTGGCTCACATTTTTAGAAACTGGACAGAAGTTTTTGGGTTTTTTTCACTAGGAGACTGAACCCAGGGCCTCTGGAGTGAGCTACATCCCCAAGCTGTTTTTGGTTTTTTATTTTCATAGAAGGTCTTCTAAGTCGCCAAGGCTGGGCTGGAACTTTCAGTCCTACTGCCTCTGCCTCCTAAAGTGCTGGGATTACAGGTGCACTGTAAAGCCTACCTGTAAATTTAATTTTTGAATTGAGTTTTAGTGTTGTTTTTCTAGTAAGCCAGGGAGGAGAGGTATAGCATGCACAGATCTGGGGGTGATTTTGCATCTTTAAAATTTCAGCTCCACCCTGAAGACAGAGATATTTTGTTCTTTATCTTCTTAGAGGTGGGTAGTTTCATTGAGGTGGGATTCATGTACCATACAATTCACTTATTAATTATGTACTTTGTTAATCTTTAATATATTCACAGATATGTGTAACATCACCATAGTCAGTTTTAGAATATTTTTATTACCTAAGAAAAAATTTCTGAGCTGGGCATTGGTCGTGGATGCCTGTAATCCTGTCAGACTGGGAGGCTGAGACAGGAAGATCTCAAATTTGAGCCTATCTGGGGCAATTTAGTGACTTAGTGAGACTTTGTCTCAAAACTGAAAAAAAAAAAAGTGGAGAGGGGGCTGGGTATGTGAGGCCTGAGTGACTCCATTTTAAAATTTGGCCCCATCTTAGAGTAAGGTGGCCTGGACATAAACTCTAGTTCCAAGAAAAACCACAAGATGTACTTTGGCCACCTGCCGGTGATAATGTTTAGCAGTCCTCTAGCAACTAGCCTAGCAACAGCTAATCAGTAGTTACCCCAATACCCCAGTATCCCAGATGTTCTTTTTGATGACTTGAGCAGCCGTTTGCAGTTCAGTGGGCAAGGCACAGCCAATCAGGTTTAAACTTTCAAAACTTGCTAAATGCTAGCCAATCGTGTGATTTGCGTGTGATTTGAAACCCCGCACCTTTTTGAAAACCTCGCGCCTTGCTGTAACCTCTATAAAAACCCCTGGTGTTTTAGAGTCGGGGCTCTCAATCCTGACCCGCTGCGTCGGTGTCGGATGAGAGTCCCTGCTCGAGTTTGAATAAACGACCCTCATGTGTTTGCATCGGAATCGGCTCCTAGGTGGTCTTTGGGGACCTCGTGATCTGGGCACAACATTTGGGGGCTCGTCCGGGATCCCCAAGACCCCAGGATCCCCGTACCGGAGGGTCAACGCCGGCCGGTGAGTGTCTGGTGTCTCTTTGTTTGTCTGCAATTTGGGGGCCCAATTCTGAGTAGGTCGGCAAATGGTGTAGGCGGATGCGCTGCGAGGGCTGCCGACCCGGGATTCCTGGAAGACGTTCCGGATCCTTCTGGAGGGGACAGAAGTGCCCCATGAGTCTGGAGGGGACAGAAGTGCCCCATGAGTACGAGTCTGTGAGACTCCTGGAGGGGCGGTGCGGGTCACTCCCGTGGTATGGCGTGAGGCCGTTGTCCCATTTTTGGTATTGCCTCCGATCGGGTGGAGGACGGTTTTGTCTTGCTTTTTGTTTTGCTGTTGTGTTTGTTTGTCTGTTTATTGTGGAGACTTGGACTTGGACTGTGACGATGGGGCAGACTGCGACCACCCCCCTGTCCCTCATGATGGACCATTTTAGAGAGGTTAGAGAGCATGCTCATAGTCTAAATTTAGAAATAAAAAGTCTAGACTTGTCATTCTGTGTAGCTTGGAGTGTCCTTCCTTTGAGAGGAGATGGCCCCCCCGAGGGAACTTTTGATTTACAGATCACACGGAGGGTCCATAGAGCTGTTTTCCATCCCTACACCGGACATCCTGATCAGGTTCCCTACATTGTCACTTGGGAGAGTCTAATCTGCGACCCACCCCCATGGGTCAAGCCCTTTTTGCCTCCACAGAAACAGCAGCCAGAGGTAATCCTGACAGCTTGTGAAAAGACTCCCAGAGAGCGTGACGGAAAAAGGCAAACTGAAACTGAGCCAACCGCGCTGCTCTACCCGGTCCTCCAGGGAGGAACCGAGGAAGATCTCCTCCCCCCGCCCCTTACTCTCTCCCTTCTCCCTTACGACAACAGGCAGAAAAAGAAGACCCGGCCCCAGTTGGAATTGGGGAGGGAGGCCCGGCTCCAGGTGCCAGCAGCAGGGATGGCCCCGCCCAGAACACTTGCCACCAGCGTGCCGTCTCGCCGGCAGGGCCGGCGGACTCTACTGTTTTCCCGCTGAGAGTGATAGGGCCCCCTGATGAGCATGGTAACCAGCCTCATTATTACTGGCCCTTCGCCACCAGTGACCTTTATAACTGGCGTACTCAACATGCCAAATTCTCTGATAACCCTAGGGATTTGATTAACCTATTAGAAACTGTTTTGTTTACTCATCAGCCCACTTGGAATGATTGTCAGCAGCTCCTCCAGATCCTGTTTACCATAGAGGAGTGAGAGAGAATCCAAAATGAAGCCAGGAAATTGGTTCCTGGTGACAATGGTCAACCCACCACTAATGTTGACACTATCAACACTTCTTTTCCTTTGTCCCGGCCCAATTGGGACTTCGATACAGCAGAAGGTAAGGAGAGGCTCCAGGTCTATCACCAGGCTCTGTTGAGAGGTCTCAAAGCAAACCAATTTGGCTAAGATAGGGGATGTACAACAGGGACCAAACGAGAGCCCTGCAGCCTTCCTGGAAAGAATTCAGGAAGCATTCCGTAGGTATACTCCTATGGACCCAGAAGCAAATGAGGCAAAGGCAGCTGTAATAATACATTTTGTCAACCAGGTGATGCCAGATATTAAAACAAAGTTACAGAAAGTAGACAGATTAGGAGAAAAGAGTATTCAGGACTTAGTGGCAGTGGCAGAGAGAGTGTAACAACAGGGAAACTGCAGAGGAAAGACAGGTGAAAGCTGACAATTGCCAGACCCAAAATCTGGCTCAGATCCTTCTGGCCGTCACAGTGGGAGAGATGCGGAAACGTGAACATTGCCTGAGAAAAATTGCAGTGGAAGGAGGAGGTAAGGGGGAACCTAGGGAGCGCCCCCAGTTGGGGAGAAATCAATGTGCTTACTGCAAAAAGGAAGGTCACTGGGCTAAGGAGTGCCCCAAAAGACGACAGGGAGGCCGCTCAAAGGCCTCTGCCCTGGCCATGGACGAAATAAGTGATTAGGGGGGATGGGGCTCGGTGCCCCTCCCTGAGCCCAGGGTAACCCTTAAAGTGGAGGGGGAGCCCACTGAATTCCTGGTAGATACCGGCACTCAACATTCAGTCCTGCTTAAACCACACGGCCACATATCTGACAAAACTTCCTGGGTCCATGGAGCCACAGGCATGAAAAAAAATATTCATGGACTACCCGAAGAACAGTAGACTTGGGAGTGGGCCAGGTAACCCACTCATTTATTTATGATTATACCAGACTGCCCCTATCCTCTACTTGGAAGAGACTTGCTCACTAAATTAAGAGCCCAAATCCATTTTCAGCCCTGGGGCGCAGAGGTCCTTAACCAGGAGGGAAAGCCCATCCAAGTGTTGACCATGAGTCTAGAGGATGAGTATCTGCTACATCAGAAGCAGCCCCCTCCTGATCCTGGCATGGAACAATGGCTCGCCATGTTCCCGCGAGCATGGGCTGAGACTGGGGGCAGGGGGCTGGCCACACACAGGACACCTGTGCTCGTAGAGATAAAGCCAGGAGCGGACCCTGCAGGAGTTCGCCAATATCCCACGTCCCTAGAGGCCCACAAAGGAATAACTCCACACATCAGGAGGTTGCTTGCTCAGGGTATTCTAAGGCCCTGTCAATCAGCCTGGAGCACCCCCTTGTTGCTGGTGCGGAAACCCCACTCAGATGACTATTGACCAGTGCAGGACCTCCGTGAGCCTTCCGCTGGCACCCAAAAGCCAGCACATCTTCGCATTTGAATGGAGCGACCCTGAGCAGGGCATCAATGGACAGCTGACCTGGACCCGACTTCCCCAAGGATTTAAAAGCTCCCCCACCATTTTTGACGAAGCTTTGCATGAGGACTTGGGCTGGACAGAGGCTTTCCCCACCAAGCACAAAATGGCACAGACTGTGGCCTACCAAGGTATGGTTTTCCTGTTATGTTAGGATCAGACAATAGACCTGCTTTTGTCTCTAAGGTGAGTCAGAGTTTAGTGTAGGTCCTGGGGGCAAATTGGAAATTACATTGTGCATACAGACTCCAGAGTTCAGGACAGGTAGAGAGAATAAACAGGACCCTAAAGAGACCTTAACTAAATTAGCCTTAGAGACTGGCGGTGACTGGGTGGCTCTCCTTCCCTTTGCCCTCTATAGGGTACACAATTCACCCTGTAAGATAGGACTGACTCCCTTTAAAATTATGTTTGGGGTGCCCCCTCCCATTATCTCTAACCTCCAGTCTGAAGTGCTCACTGAGCTCAGTGATCAAGAGCTTTTATTTTCTTTAAGAGGTATTCAACTGATTCACAAGGACCCAGGACAGGACCAGAACCCAGACGAACCACTCTGGAAACTCATGGTCCAAACTTTCCAAACCCTAAATGCCCCTCGACCTGATCTTACTCAATCTTGTTGGTTATGTTATGATATTAAGCCCCATTACTATGAAGGGATAGCCTTTCTGGGGAATTTCACTGAATCAGATAGTCCTAGCCAATGCAGATGGCAGCAGAAGGGTTCAGCTAGATTAACCCTGCAGTCGGTGGTCGGACGAGGCACATGTCTAGGTGACGTGCCTCCCACCCACCAACACCTGTGTAGCCAGACTCATTCAATGTCCTCAGAAAAATATTTCGTACCCCCTTCAGATGGTTGGTGGGCATGTTCTACCGGGCTCAGCCCATGTGTACACGGAGGAGTACTCAATCGGACTAAGGACGTTCGTGTGCTGGTGCAATTAGTACCTAGACTGCTGTATCATTCAGAGGAGGAAGTTTATGCTCACCTAGCTCATTTAGTGGGGGCCCCCAGTCAGGTAAAAAGGGAGCCAATAACAGCAATCACCCTGACAGTACTCCTAGGCCTGGGCTTGGCGGGAGCAGGAACTGAGGTCTCCTCTTTAGTCTTACAAAACAAGCATTATAATGATCTGAGGGCTGCCATAGATATTGATATAGAGAGACTTGAAAACTCCATCACACACCTTCAAGAGTCATTAACCTCCCTAGCGGAAGTGGTGCTCCAGAATAAAAGAGGCCTAGATTTAATCTTCCTACAACAGGGAGGGCTCTGTGCCGCCCTGGGGGAAGAATGTTGTTTCTACATAGATCATTCAGGTGTGATCAAAGAGTCCATGGCAAAGGTTAAAGAGGGCCTTGCCAAGCGCAAACGGGAGCACAAGCAAGCCCAAGGGTGGTTTAAATCACTGTTTAACTATTCTCCATAATTGACCACCCTAATTCCCACACTGTTAGGTCCCCTGATTATTTTGCTGCTTCTTTTGATATTTGGACCTTGCTTACTTAACCAATTGGCTTCATTCATTAAAGAACGTGTCAGTACAGTACAAATATTGGCTCTCAGGTCATAGTATCAGCTTATATCAGAAAACCCAATAGAGTTAACCCTCTGAGACCCATGATTGGGCCTCGATAGTTCCATGTGAAGGGGGGAATCTGAGGCCTGAGTGACTCCATTTTAAAATTTGGCCCCATCTTAGAGTAAGGTGGCCTGGACATAAACTCTAGTTCCAAGAAAAACCACAAGATGTACTTTGGCCACCTGCCGGTGATAATGTTCAGCAGTCCTCTAGCAACTAGCCTAGCAACAGCTAATCAGTAGTTACCCCAATACCCCAGTATCCCAGATGTTCTTTTTGATGACTTGAGCAGCCGTTTGCAGTTCAGTGGGCAAGGCACAGCCAATCAGGTTTAAACTTTCAAAACTTGCTAAATGCTAGCCAATCGTGTGATTTGCGTGTGATTTGAAACCCCGCACCTTTTTGAAAACCTCGCGCCTTGCTGTAACCTCTATAAAAACCCCTGGTGTTTTAGAGTCGGGGCTCTCAATCCTGACCCGCTGCGTCGGTGTCGGATGAGAGTCCCTGCTCGAGTTTGAATAAACGACCCTCATGTGTTTGCATCGGAATCGGCTCCTAGGTGGTCTTTGGGGACCTCGCGATCTGGGCACAACAGGGTATAGCTCAGTGCAGAGGTTCTGGGTTCAATCTCCAGTATCACAAAGAAAGAAAAAAGCAAACCAAAGCAAGCAAAGCAAGACCAATCTGTAACCTCCAGCTGTCCCCCAATACCGCCCGCCTCCAGCCCCACGGTCACTATGTGGCCCGCTGTCTCTGCCTGCCTCCCATGGCACGGTGGCCTCAGGGCTGCCTGGCCACAGCGTGTGTCACAGAGGTGTCCCTCTTGTGTTCTTCAAAGGTGTCTTGAGGCAAACACCCCTTCTCCGGGCGCTTTGGAATACATCGGCGGACGTGCTCTGCTCACCACATGCAGATTTAATTCTTTGTCAGAGAACCACAACATTTAAGAACTGAAAGGTGGGCAGAATCTAGATTCCCAATCTGATTGAGAAACGAGACACTGCAGGGCACAATTGGGCGGGGGTGGGTGGCCGCTTTCGCCCTGACAAGCCCAGGCCTGTTTGAGAGGGAGCCAGGACTCTCCGGAAGCTTTGCATCTGGGGTCCTCGCTTAGCAGAATCTGGGGTGTCAGCACTTGCTAGGTGTGGCTGAGCCAGGTCCCCACGGCTAACAGGGAGTCCGTCAGAAACGCGAGGGCCACTCGGAAGCATCAGCCTTCATTTAACTTCCCTTCAAGCACGAGAAATACTAAACCCACTGACTCTCGGGCTTTCCTGATAAAAAGAGCCAACAATATGATGAAATGCTGCTAAGTACTCTCGAGGCATACCACAGACTGACAACAGTGGCTGCTGGTGGTGACTCTTAGAAGCTCCTACTCACACAGTGCCACAAACTCGCCATGAATATTTCATCTGTGTCTGTTGATTGAGTCCTCCCGATAGCGTGGAGTTTCACCCTCTGGAGCACAGGATGTTTTGCCCGTAGCTTTTAACCAAGCTCTCATCCCTCTTCACCATCTGTAGGAAAATGCATGTCAAATTGTCAAAGGCAACAGGTTTTCCTGTAGGCACTGAGAATCCTATCAGCTGTACGGTCCATGAAGCTAAGGAATTAATTCAATTGGTGTGGGCGGGGGGGTGGGGTGGGGTGGAGGGGCAGACAAACCCAATAAACATCAAAGAGCAGCTCCCAGCCTCCACTTAACCAAGCCGGCGCTCCGGTTTAGAACCCATCCTTTCAGGCCCACTGGCCTCGGGGATTTCAGCAAGACCCTTGCTGGTGGGCCAGCCGGGCCTGTGATCTGGGCTAACCAGGAAGCATGGCCAGGCAAATCCTGAAGTGTGCAGTGCCCAGATGTCATCTGCTGCTTGGCCCTGGAATACATTATGTGCGTTCCTTCCCCTTTGCCAGACAACTTCTTAATTATGTTTTCCTAGCTAATGTAAAATGAATCTGCATGTCTGCAGCCCACACGAACTGGGAAGAGGTGGGTGCCTGGAAGATGGCTCGGCACCAGGGGAAAGCAAGCTGGGGTTTTAAACTGGCTGCAATCATCCGTGTAGCAACCTGGGTACCTCCACCCTGACCGAGGGGCATGCACTGCGGGCTGTCCTTCCTGGGCCTCAGCCTGCCCTGGAGAAAACCAGGATGGGTGTTCCCACATCTCGACACTGTCCCCAGTGTGGCGGGCCAGTGGACGAGGCTGTCCTCACACAGGGAAAATTCAGATGTAGGTCCCCGGCCGGAGGATGTCAAGGCGATGCTGAGAGCCCGCTTCACAAGGCAGCTGTGTGGCCAAGCCAGTGGCGCCTCGCTCTCAGCCCCGACTGCAGAGGCACTGAGGCCCCAGGAAAGCAGCTCTGCTTCTGGGGTGTCCGAGGAGGGGTGGGTCGCACCCATCTGGGAATGAGGCTGAGAGATACTAGGGTTCTGGTCCCTTCCTGATTCCCTTCAACTCCTGAGGTCCTGAGCGCTCCAGGCTCACATATTCCACTGTCCGCTGGGCGGCTGTCTCTGCTGGGGCATCTCAGACTCATGGGTCTCTTGGTGCTGCTTCATACCTACTCCTCTGTCTCCCTGCAAATCCCAGAAAACAGTACCGCCACCTGGTTGCTGAAGCCTAAGTGATGCTTCAGATCTCGATGTCCCCCAAAAGCCTCATGCATTTCAGAGGTGAGGCTTTTAGAAGGTGACAGATTAATTAATCCATCCATGAATTTACAGCTGAATGTGCAGCTAGGAGGTGGGGCCTGGTGAAGAGGTGAGTCACTAGAGTGTGACCCGAAAGGGTACTTTCCTGTCCCCAGCTCCTCCCGTCTCACTATTTCCTGGCTGCCATGACATGAGCAGCTCTCCTCCACCACACCTTTCCAACATGTTTATGGCTTGGATCCAGATGACCATGGACTGACTCCCCTGAACCGTGAGCCAGATGGACCATCTCCTGCCGGCTGTGGGTGTTGGGTGTCATCTTAGTAATGGGAAAACTGGCTGACACACCCAAGCTCCAGCAGTCATGCTCACCTTAATTTGCACACCCTTAGGTCTCATTCCTCAGAATCCACTGGCTCTGATTCCCAAGGGGACTGCCCGCCTGGCCACCCCTCTGCATGTCTTCCTCCTAAGCCCTGCAGATCCAGCCACCCTGACCTGAGGAAGGGTTCTGAAAACACCTTTGGAGCCACCCACACCTGAGTCACTTGCACTGTATCTGTCACTCTCAGGAATAATCTTTTCCCTTTCATTAATTGGCTGTCCATTTAGCTGCATGGGAAGGTGAGCTCCCGGAGGGCAGGGCAGTGGTGTGATCCACACTGAGCCAGGGCTGAGCTCGGGAGGGGCCATGGAAGCTTACTGGCCCAGCTAAGGTCCCGTGTCTGCCCACACTTAGCTCAGGGCTGGGCAATGTTCCTTGAATCCATGTTGGAGTCCCTTTCAATCAATTTCCGTTTTCCACAGATGATCTGCATGATGGTCATGCTCTCTTGACACTGCCCCACCTTGGAAGCTAACTAGTGTCCTCAGACAGCCCCAGGTCTCCACACTTCCTCTCCAGAGCCTGGAAGTTTTACCTCACCCATGAAGCTGGAGGTAAGTGCCCAAACGTCGTCTAGCTCCGAGCGAGGATATGGGGGCTGATGTTTCACTCCCTGGGCTGCCCAGCATTGCTTTATTTACTGAGTTAGTTAATAAAGTTGTGCTTGGCAGGAATGTTGCCTCCATGTGCAGCCAGCACGGCACCTGCCACTGAGTAGTTCAGCCAGCTGCAGCACCAAGTTAGTGAGGCCGAGGTCCAGGGCTCGGCCTCCACCCGCTGCAGGTTTCCTCCAGTGGAGTACATTGAGATGCCGCGCAACCACTTCATAACTGTGGACATAATGGAGCCAAGCATCCCATCTTCCATGGTCCTGGGGCCTCAGAAGTGGTGGGGAGCAGCGAGTCTCAGTTCAGCCTGCAAAAGCCGACCCTGCATGGATGGACCTGGTGCAATGGCAGCTCCTGAGACCAGCTTCAAACCTGGCATATCAGAACTTCGGGGCGCGGGTGTTGTCACTTCTTACATCTTGGAGCTGATTTTCAGCTTGGTGCTGTCCAAACTTAGCTGCACGTTGGAATGACCTGGGAGAGTGAGCAGTACCGGTGCCGGGTCCACATTCAGATTCTGGATCGGCTGGTACGGGCAGCAGCCCAGACAACGGCAGGCTGAGCACTTTCCCAGGCAACTGAATCGCACTGTTGGGCCATAAACACCCACGCACACACAAACACACACACACAGCCCCAGATGGCTCTGTCACCCAGGGGGCCGACGCTGAGCACAGAAGCAGCCCCAAGAGCCTGGTATGAGCTCCGGCCGGCAGGACAGACGCGAGCTGCTATAGACAGTGCAGCTCCATACTCACTGCTCAATGATGTCCTCTCCTGGTCTCCTCTGACCACTGAGCTCACTGCTCACCCTAGGCTCATGACCACCTCCCCACCCACCCCACCCATGGCCTCCTGTTTCATTTCCATAGCACTTGGAAATCGCTGGAAATGGTCTTATTTTAGGCGAGTTCTTTTTTAAGTTGTCTGTCTCCTATTCTAGACTACACAAGGGGCGATCAGAATATATGGTGAACACTTAACCCTAAAATAATTTATTACAGTAGCTTTGCCATTAACCTTCCCCTCAGAACTTGGTTATATGCAGTTCTTGTCACTTTCTGAAGCAGTTCTTGACGTCCTCTTTTGCAAGTGTCTTTATGAGATGTGATACAAATATGGTGAATGCTGCTGCCGAGTGCCACGCAACAGAAAGGCGGCTCATAAACACATGATGCTGTGTCCTCATCCACCTTGTCACCAGATCTGGCACTGTACAACTTCTGGCTCTTCCCCAAAGTCAAAATGACCATGAGAGGTCAATGTTTGGAATCAATTCAAGACATCAAGGTAACCACAACAGTGCAACTAAAGACACTTGGGAAAGGACTTCCAGAACTGCTTCAGAAAGTGGCAAGAATGATGAGATAAGCATATTTAAGGCAAGTATTTAAAGGGGGATTAATGGTGATATGTCTTTTACTATAATATATTTTTTTAAAGTTAAACATTCACAATGTCTTTCAGCCGCACTTCATAGATGTAGGAGGGTAGCTGACTGCTGGCTATACAGCATGGTTCATCATTGGTTCTTCCCTGTTCCTGCATGGATGGATGTGTGAATGCTACCACAGTTTTTAGAAAAGGTTCTTTTCCTTCCCTGAGTTATTCTGATATGCAAAAGCCCCCGTTCATCATTTACCTTTTAAAAATTCTGTTCCACAATAGGCAGTTTTGAAAGCTCTCGTGTCCTACCTCGTATAGGCATATTTTTATTGATGGTTAGACTGAGTCTATAAAACATGCTTTTTCTCATACATTGGAGCAACTCTGGAATTAACAACGTAACAAATGGAAATGTGAATTGGGTGGGGGGGATTGAAATAAGAAATTGATATTAATTTTTTAAGATTGAGTGTTTCCTAGGATGGGCAAAATTCAAATAAAAACAGTAAAATATAAATTTTAAAAATCACAAGTTGGCCAATTTTTGGAATGAATGTTCTAAGCAAAACAGGAAGAAAATCATACGTAAAAATTTTATGTAAAAGTATGCCATGACTTCCCAACCAAATCTTTCAATGAAGCCAGAAAAGATTATTTGGTTTCCTCACCCACTGCGTCTGATGTGTGCATAAACTCTGGCTTTGAAATGTAAATCCTCTTTGATTTGTGGCAAAATGTGACTTTAGGAGTTGGGTCATTTAGAAAAATTCATAAAAATGCGGGGCTGGAGGTGTCTCTCAGAGGCAGAGTATGTGCCTAGCACACGCCAGGTCCTGGGTTGCATCCCCAGTATGGAGAGAAAAGGCTACAGGAATAAATAAGAAATAGACCCCAGAGCTTCTTTACTGCAATGTAGGGAAGAGGCTCAGAGATTAAAGATTGGATGTTAAAAGGAGAGATTACACTTGTGGAGCATGCCACTCGCCTTCTGTAAATCAGGGGATTGAAGACGTGGATCTGAGTTGCTATTACGAAGAGACAAGACCAGTCTTGTAATAATGTTCTCAGAAACAATGGCGAGAGAGGGATTCCAATCCTTTCTCAAAGGGGGTCTCTGCAGCAATTGCTAAAAGGCCGATCTTTCCATTCTGGCTCCCAGAGAATTTATGTTAACGTCCACTATGCACACTCAAGAAAATAAACCTGGTCTTGACTCTGGCTTTCAAAGCTGTGCCTTGAAAAGCCACATGTCTCCAACTCTGATTTACAGCCACCAGCAGGCTTGTTCCCACCTGCCCCAAACACAAAACCAGTACTTTTTCTCCTCCCCTCTTTTCCAAGATGAAGTACGTCTCATAGACTTTCCTGTTTCGGGCTGGGGATTTAGCTGCTGCCTCCTGCCTCACAAGCGTAAGGTCCCGAGCTCGATCCCTGGTACCAAAAAAAAAAAAAAGAATTTCCTGTTTCATCTAAATCTCTTTAAAATATCATAGGCACCCAAAATCACAGATCCATAGAGAAGGCCAACAGTAATGACTTATATATGTTAATTGGGTAGGATTTTAATAACTGATAGAAATGTAAGTACTATTATTGTGGAGGATAGAATGATTTTATTCACAAAGGCAATCTATGTAGGTGAAATCCATTATCTTAAAAGTATCTCGATAAGAATAAGTCCATGTAAAAAGGACTCCGCATCTCGTATGCAACTGTTAAACCCCATTAAACATGCCTAATAACTAGCTGGCCAAAGAATCTCATTAGTTGTACATTAAATGTGTATTTAAAACATATTGGAGACAGTGCATTGAGAACACCATGGTGAGCTTACTGCATAACTGTAATAAAAATTCTGGTCAAATTAAAACTTGAATTTATGGCACTGTCATTCTATCTTGGAGAAGAAATCAAGGCATTGTTTTTTTTCTTTTCCCACAAGCGAGCAAGCTCTGCATTGTCATGCATTGCATCACCTCTCCATTCAGGTTAATTGACGTGCAATAAATCCAGCCATTTCCAGGCCACATCCCAACGAGACTTCAGAGATTGATTAAGTTTATACAACTGTGCACATACAGTTTTAGAGTACCCCACCTTCCCCCGACAAGTTTCCTCATGTCCCTTTATAGTCAATTCTTGCTCTCAAAGCTCTGACTTAAGATTTTTCATTATAGTTTTGCATTTTCTGAAAATTTCTTCTGTGTGTGATCCCACCATATATAAATGACTAGTTTCTTTCACTTAGCATGATGGTTTTGAGATTGATCTTTCTTGTTTTATCTTTTTAAATTGCTGAGTAATATTCCATTGTGTACACAAAATTGTGATTTGATTATATAGTCAATTACCTGATACACATTTGGCTGTCTCAATTTGGCTGTTTCAAGTAATGCTGATTTGAACACTCACCTCCATGTTTGTGTGGATACATGCCTTGATTTTCTTTGCCTCATAGAGAAGTTTACATAAATTTTTAAAAGTTCAACAATTGTTAGGTAATAAGATGTCTCTGGTTTTGTTCTTTTTGTGTTTTGGTTTGAGAATCTTTTGTGGTTTCATATGAATTCTGTTTTAAATATTTTTTGGAAAATAACATTGAAATTTTGACAGTGATCGCCTCAAATCTAGAGTTTTCTGGGCAGCATGGAAAACCACACATTCACTTTTTCACTCCATCAAATGGGATATCTTTCTATTTACTTGTGTCACCTTCAATTTTTTTTATCAGTGTTTTATAGTTCTCAGTGTATGGAGTTTTAATTTCCTTCATTAAATTTATCCCAAAACAACTTATTGTTTTTGATGCTATTGTAACAGGATAGTTCTCTTCCCTGACCTTTCAGACATTTCATGTTGATGTGTAGAAACACAACTGAGTTTTGTTTTTGTGTTTTTTGGTACCAGGGATTGAACTCAGGACCTTGCACTTGCAAGGCAGGTGCAGTGCCACTGAGCTAAATCCCCAGCCCTCACAACTGAGTTCTGTATGTTGTTTTGCATCCTATTATATTACTGAATTCATTAGCTCTAGCAGTTTTTTTGTGGAATATTTAGGACTTTTATGTATAAGGTAATGTTGTCAGCAAAGAGATAATGTTACTTCTTCCTTTCTAATTTAGATGCCATTTAATTCTTTCTCTTGCATAATTGCCCTGTAGAACTTCCAGTACTAGAAGAAGCAGAAGTCAGGAACTGGAGCTGTCTCATTTCTGATCTTAGAGGGAAACTTTTAGCTTTTCACCATGGAGTACGAGGCTGGTTATTTGTAACAGAACACTCATATTATAAATATAAAATCTATCTTTACAAATAGTAAATATATGGTATTATATTTATACATCATACAATAAAACCACTCATATTTAGAGTGCATAGTTCAAATGCCATATGTATATACCAGTGTAACCATCATTAGTGTAATCAGTATAATGAACACATCCATTAACTTCAAATTTCCTTGTGACCCTGTGTAATACTACCATCTTACCATTCCCTGCTGATCTGTGTTCTGTCATCACCATTAGTTTGAATTGTCTAGGTTTTTATATAGAGTGATTTAGTATGCAGTTTGTGAATGCCTTTCAATTAACATAATTATGTTGAAATTCTCCGTGTTGTTCTGCTGCCAGTAATTCATTCCTTTTTATTGCTAAGTAGTACTCCCTTTGGTGAACCATTCTTGCATCCCTGGGATGAATCCCACTTGACTGTGATGAATCATCTTTTTAATGTGCTATTGGCTTTGGTTTTCTAGTATTTTGTTGAGGATTTTTGCATATATCTCTTACAAAATTCTCTCATAAAAAAAGCTTTCCTGCAATTAATGCTAGGTCTCATGACTAGAAAGGGCTAATTCTAACTAATTTGTGTCAGCTACATTGTATTACAGATTTTAACACAAAATATGATTCCTGGGCCGGGGATTTAGCTCAGTGGCTCCACCGCCTGCCTCGCAAGTGTGAGGACCTGAGTTCCATCCCCGGTACCAAATATATATATATATATATATAATTCCTGAGGTAAGAGACTGCATGGCAAGTTAATTCTGCACACCCTCAGGCACCTAGCAACCTTTCTTCTTAATCTTTGCTCTCCTTGGTACCCACCCACCCTCATGGGCACAAAGTGGCTGCTGGAGTTCCTAACATGTCTTCACAGAACCACAAATCAATATCCACAAACACCAGAAGTTCAAGGGCTCTCTCCTTGAGTCTGTGATTTGTTGAGAGAGAATTAGAATTTCTGTGATGGCAGCTGGTGTATAAGGTTGTGTAACACTAAAAAAAGTGTTCCCCTATGTAAACACAACTTACATAGAAACAATTTAGCAGGAAATGAACATCTTTCTATGTTTTCCTGTCCCAGAGAGTGCAGCCTCATGGGGCAGTTCCCCAGACCTGAACAGCCACACCTGACTGCTCTGTGCCTTTCCCACAAGTTCTCGAATCCCCCTTCGGGTCACATCAGCAGAACGGAGCTCTGTGTCCAGCCCTGCAGCTATACCCTCCCGAGTACAGAAACCATCATGACTGATCTGGAACCACAGCTTCTCACACTCAGTCACACACTGTCATCACCTGGGGAGATTTTAACAAACCCCACTGCCTACGCTTCTCCCAGAATGAACTGGATACAGACATTGGGGTCTGGGGCTGAGCCCAGGACTTCTAGTGATTGGAAGGTGCAGCCAGGACTCAGGGAGTCTGGCTCCAACTCAAGACACCCTGGGATCTGCATGGCTGGATGCAGGGGTCTCTGGGGAGCCTAACAGTATCAGGCCTTGTCTCTGTCTGCAGATTCAGTGGGTCTCATTGTTCTGGGTGTAGCGTGGGCACTGGTGTGTCTTCAAGGCTGTCCAGGTAACTGTAACACAGAGCCAAGCTTGATGACACCTGTGATGGGGTCCCGTTGTTTCCCCCAAAGATACGTTCAAGTTGAGCCCCCAGCACACCTGAATGTGACTTTACCTGAAACAGGGTCTTTACAGATGTAAATAAGTTATGATCAGAATCCACTCACTGGTGTCCTTCCAAGGAGAGAGCACTTTGAGGGTGGAATCTGAGAGGCTGCTGGGGACCACAGAGGCAGAGAAGGGAGTGGTGCATCTTCCAGCCACGGATGCCAAGATTTCTGGAAAGCTGGAGTTGAGGAAAAGACGAAGAAGAGTCCTCCCCAGGGCTCTGGAGCCTGAGCTATCTTGCGGACACCTGGATTTCAGCCTGCAACTTCTAGAACTGAGAGAGGACCAATTGCTGCTGTGTTCTGGCCAGAAGTTTGTGGAAATCTGTGACGGCTTCCCCAGACGTGAACACGTGGGGCTCAGGACTGCTGTGATTTTAGTCCCTGGGCCTGGGCCAGACCTGCAGAGCCTGCTCCCGCCCCATGTCTGAAGAAAAGTGGATTTTGCTTAGCCAGGCTATGGGCGGTGGGCATCCTGCTGCTGATCAGTGGGGCTTGTCTCCCAGGCCGAGTGGCCGGAGAGCCATTATCCCCATTAGGGATAAAAGGGGAGTCGGGTTTACTGCAGAACATTTGGAAAACTAGTGTAAGCATAGAGCAGAAGACAGAAATGAGTGGCATCTTATGTCCAGACAGAGCCACTGTTAAGACTGGTGTGTGTGCCCTGCGTCTTTTCAGCATTTTGTGCATGTTTGTTTGTTTCATGTATTAAGTGACTCCCTGACTTACTTTTATGTCACCATGGATACCATCCATTTCCCATTCTATTGATAATTTAAGTCAATACTGCTAGTATTGACCTGCAGTAAATTGGTCTGAGTTTCCCCCCAGGGCAGCAATAGCTATGATGCTCAAGTGGACTCCACATCAAAGACAGACCAAGGTAGCTAGAATACAATAAATTCTTGGAAGAACTTTGTTGAATGAATAAGAAACAGAACGGTCCCAAAGGATGATGTGTCAACGAAGACTGTATATTGTATAGTCTCAGGCTATATATCGTTCCCAAACTGTAACATCATAAAGCAGAAGATGAGGGAGACTCCCAGGATCTACATGTAGAATAACTTCTTTCTGTGTGTGTGAGATTTAAGAGCCCTGCAAAGCTCCACACCGAATACTAAAGTCACTCCTGTCCTCATTTCAGAAATGTTTGACCCCCAGACAGAACTCCCCTGGCTCGAGGGGTGGCTTCATTTATGCCGGCAGTCAGTGCCCAGCTGCTGAGGCACAGGAACCCAGGATGTGCACACCTAGGCCACCAGCCTCCACCACACTCTTTTCTCCGTCAGGCTTTTGTCTTGGAGAAGACAGCACCTTCTTCTCCAGTGTCCACCATGAGCCAGGAGGGTGCTTACTGCCCCTGCCTCTGCCGTCCCCAGCACCTGCTCCCTCTCCCTCCCGAGTCTGCTGTAGCTCACCTTTCCTCTGCACGGCCGTCAGGCCACTCAGCCCACACAGCCCCTCATCCACGCTGCCCTTCTCCTGTGTGACCTCCCAGTTCTAATCGCTGGTCAGCTATGAGCCCTCCATACTCCAGCCAGGAGAAGTCTTTCCCATCTCCCAAGCCCTGCCCTCCTCCCTCCAGGGAAACCAACTTCCAGAGCACTGGGAGCAGTGGAATCCCTCCACGGGGCTCTCGGCAGCACAGGGCCTCCCCCGCCCAGTGCGAGCTGTTCCACACTCCTCTGCGGCCACTGTCTGTGGCCATGGGGTCCTGGGCCTGGTTTCTGCTTCCCTGGGACCTGCTTCCTCCAACCCCAGGCCCTTTGCATCTCTACCTGGACCATTAGATTTCAGATTACGCATGGCTTCCTTGCAGAAAGCTCCTCTGACTTCTCTTAGTAAGCCAGGCCTCTGTTGCAGCTCTCTGGCCTGGGTGCCTCCTTCACACCACTTGCCAGCGAACATTTTGTAGTTATTTCTGCAATTACCCAGTTAAAATCTATCTTCCTCACCAGATTCTCTGGTCCCCGGGAACAGGCATATCTTGTTTACATTCTTCTACAACTCCTAACGAAGTGCTCGGAAAAGAACAGATAACTATAAATATTTCCTGAGAAGATGGCATCTGCCGGGTGCCCAGTTGTGAAGTGGGTAGCAAGCTCATTCAACAGCAGAAAACATGTGTCTGGCCCTACATGCTCACTTCTCAAAGGTGCTTGCACTCCCCTTCCTTGATGCCTGCCCCCTGGCCCTGCACATCTGGCCCCGGAGCACCTGGTGACGACATTCCCAGTGTCCCCAAAGGTTCAGCTGGGACCCTGGAGTCCACCCACCAGAAGGCTTCAGGAGAACAAGGTTTCACAGCTTCTCTCGCTGGCCAGTTCTAGTCAAGCCCTCCTCCTTCTGTCTGATGAAGTTATTTTCACCCAAACAGAAGGTCAAGCTCCAGAGGAGTTTCATTTTTGGTGAAATATTTACGCACAGGTGTGGGGTGCTCGGGTATGGGCGGACAGCTCAGCCCAAACACGATTTCTACGACTGCTTACACTTTCTGCTTTAAAGCCCATTTGGTTTGATGGTTATATGTCCATGTCAACTTGCTTTTGGTTAGGACTTGTTTTGGAGGTGATTTGCCGAGCGTGTATTTTTAACCTTTACATCTCTTTCCTTTTTAGCATTTCCCCCTATCGATGCTGCTCTTTTAACTGTAGAACTGAATCATTTTCTACCGGTTGTCATACTAGTATATTTGAGTTCATTTCTTTTGCGCTTTATGTGTTTTTTATTTCTATTTGCCCAGACTTTTAAAACTTACTTTATTTCCTTTTCTGTGCTTTTTTAGTTGAAAGTTTTCTTCCTTCTTTCTGTTTCTCTTCCTCTTCTATTTTTGGAAGTTACACCCTCTTTCTGCATTTTCAGTAACTGTCCTAGGGATTTTATTTTTAAAGAGGCTCATTGATCAGATTGCAATCATTTAATTTTTATTGAGCTGTTACAAAATGCCAGGATCTAAGAGCATGAAAATAATAGGGCCCTGTCCTCAAGGGGGAGGTCCTTGAGCCTAGCAAGAGAAGCAGTGTTTCTAACCAGGCCTGCGAGCACTGCAGGGCTGTCTGTGTGTAAGCTCAGCCTGGAAGTTCACGGAGTCTGTGCCAAGCTTCACAATTCTGTTCAAAAGCATTGGCTGTGTGAGCACCTGCTACAATAGAGGATGCAAGCAATCGCCTGCACACACACACACACACACACACACACACACTGCATACACACGTGTAGGCAATGCAAACACATACACAATGCACACACATGCACACACACTCACACACATGCACACGTCTACACACTCGTGAACACATGTACACAATGCACACACACACTTGCGTACACACACATGCATATGCTTTTGCTCATGCAAATCCCAACACATGAAGTATGGTACAAAGCAGCAAATGTCTTTGCAGGCGTGACGTGGCAAACGGACCACTCTACCTGCTGTGATGGAAACCAGGTTCACTTTACACAATTATCCCACGTATAGGCTCCCCCATCCCTCACCTTACAATGAGGACTTTCCTCTATAGTTGGAACCTGGAGTTATGAACAAGCCTGATATTCTTTCTGTACTACGCACTGCAACTGTAGTCCAAACACAATTTGCATACATTTGCACACGCTGCGTGTTTAGGCGGCATTTGCATGGAAGTGTGTGCAGGTTTGGGACTTCAGGGTCGGACGCCAGCTTAACCCGGGCCACTCTCGGGCCACACATGCAGCTGCTGAACAAATACACTTTTGCACACCAGACTGGAACAGCTGCCGAGCGTGGCCTTTAGCTTCTTTCCCCACTAGCACAGGCTTCGTTTCCACAGTTAATTTGCTGGTTTTGCTGTTATTCCCAGCAAGGTTTGATTTCAATTCTTGTAAAGGTGAGCCTAATGCAAAGTAAATTAGACTCTTTAATGGGATTTCTTTCAGCATGCATGAGAAATATAATATGTCAATATTAAATAGTAAAATATTCTTGATTAATCTTTTATGGGTTTAGCTAACAACTGATTCACTCCATCATAGACAATGATTTCTATTAATGCCACATCTTGGCATTTTAATTAACTATTCACATGGCCTCCCTTTGATGGACTTTGTTTTCTGGAGTAAACAGAGTGGGGCTCTGGCCTAGATTCCAGCCTGGGATGTCAACACCCATGAGGGAAGTGTGTAAGACGTCACTTCCCAAGGGCTGGCATGGCCCGGAGGAAGGGGAGGAGCCAGAGAGCAGCTGAGAAGCCAGGAGACACACTGTGTGCACAATAGGGAGACACGCCGCATGCACACCAACTTCTGGGGCAGGGCGAAGGGTGCGCTGCAGTCAAGGCTGAAGAAGGAGCAGAGGTCTGCCTCGCTTGGGTGGTGGGAAGGGCCAGAATGGAGGCAGAGGGCAGTGCGGATTTGTTGATTATGCCCGGAAACCGACTCTGGGGAGCGAGGTCACGGCTGTGTCTCAGGACCAAGGTCACAGGCGGGTGCTCAGTGTGGCTGCTGCTGTCGCAGACACAGCTCTCACTAGACCTTGGCAGTCGGAAGCAGCACTCCAAGCACCAAGCCGCACGCACAGCACACATCAGGGGCACTGCTCCTCTATGAGGTCACAGGGTCCCCCAGGACTGCCTGGAGCTTAGTTTGCTCTAAATTCGAAGCCAATATCAATACCTTTCAAACACAAATCAGTATGTTCCTGCTCGAGAAGATTTCTGGGCATGGGGAAGTTGATCAGGACACAGAGGGAGCCCACAGGGTGATGGGAACTGCTCCGCGCGTCCTGGGCAGCTCTGCAGGCTGCACAAGTGCATGTCACGTGTCCACCATTGAAGATCGTGCAGACACGGTCACTGCTCTGCCCCTGCTGAGCTCCACTGTCCACCTGCAACTCCGGACAACCAGAAGCTTTTCTGTCTCCTTAGTTCCTTTATTTATATTTTAAGTGTTTTGCTTGGCGGACTCCCGACGTCTGCTGATTCATCGGTGGCCCCCTTCCCCTGTGTCTATAAAGGGCAGCGAGTAGGGTCGTAGGGGCTCCCCACATTGCTGGAGCTAAAGAGGAAGTGGGGAGCAAGATGGTGGAGGAGAAAAGTGATCTGACGGGTCAGAGCGTGAAAACGTGCAGTCTCCAAGCCAGATCTGCCCTCTGTCTCTGCAGGAGGCCTTGTGTTTTCCAAAGGCACAATTAGCGGTCAGTCTTTAAAAAGGAAGACACTGCACATGAAAATCACAATGTGACCGGGAAACTGCAGACACCACTGCCCCTGGTCCACTGTGGCAGGGTGGCATTTGTCAGCGTGGAGGGGCCCGCATCTCCTGGTCCTTGCTCCCCGCAGGCGCCCTCGGAGCATCCGAGGCTCCACAGCGTCCTCGTACATCGGTCTCCACACACACAGAGAAGGGAGCTTAACAAAGCCCTGGGGACAGACAGTCCTGGGCCCCGGCTTCCCCAGAGCAGGACCCAGCTCCCCCACCCCCCCCAGGTCAGGTGAGTGACTGAGAGGGTTTTATTGACGAGGGCGGAGAGAGGGAAAGGGAGAAGTGGAAGGAGGAGCATGAGGGGCAGGCGTGGCAGCGAGGAGGCAGAGACAGGAAACCCAACATGGCGCGAAACAGAAATCTGCACTCCTGGAGGCTGTGGCAGGAGGATCGCAGTGTGAGCCCAGCCTGGGCGCCTTTTCGATTTAGTGAGACCCTGTCTCAAAGTAAAAAACAACAAAGGGCCGTTGATGTAGCTCAATGTGAAGGCCGTGGGTTCAATCCTGAGAGACAGAGAGAGACACAGCTGGCCACGCAGCAGGCCCCGCGGGCTCCCACACAGGATGTGCTTCGGCGGAGACAGGAAGGAGCCCGAGACCTGTGACACGGTCGTCCGGTACGAAGTTGGCTGCATTCATCTGTGGCTGGGACTGAGGGACGTTTCCAGGGTCCAGGAGGAATCCCGTCCTCATCCAGCCAAGCTTCCTCCCAGTAAGCTGGTACCAGAGGGAAGAAGGCCGCACACGCCAGACTGGGGGTCTCCTTGTTACGTCTCCTCCCCATTACTTGAAGGGTACGCTGAGAGCCTCCTAGATAGCTCATTGCATTTCCTCTAAAAGTATTTATCAGGAAACTGCTAAGGCGAAAATCTGGAGGATCCTCGGGAAGAGCTCACACTGCCATCGATTTGTGTCTCACTGACACGTCCAGGGTGGGGCTGTCCCAGCTTTTCCGTGTCCCAGGCCGTTGAGAAGTGTCAGCATCCGCCACCAAACAACGGCACTGACAGAAAACCTCTAGGCCCGAGCCCAGCTTCTCCCTCGCAGGCTGCAGTCTCATCACGCAAAGTCCCACCTGTCTCGGGGCTGGCGTTAAACAGCCCATGCTGCTGTGCTCTGCACTTGGCAACAAACAACATTTTCTAGCATTGAGGTGACCACAAATGCTTCAGACACTGCTGCTTTCTCTCCTATGGCGCTGTTCCACGGCCCCTCCTTCTGTCTTCACAAAGATCGGAAAGGAAATTTTCACATAAATCACCCTGATGTGGTCACGAGGTGGAGGAGCGAGGGCAGATGCCACAGGGGTGGAGGAAGGAACTCGTCTCCAGCACCCAGGACGAGCGAGCCCCAGGCCAGGGCACGATGCTGCCGCCTGTCCCCCCAGGGCGGCCTCTCTCCTCACATCTGAAGCCGAAGACTCAGCCGGGTGTCCCTAACCCCAGCCTGATGTTGGAGCCCCCGATCTCAAAGAGCAGTTTTTAATGACAAAACTCAAAAGCAGAGGACACTCGGGTGCCTGGTGGCCCCGAACTCCACCCAGCAAGACCCCTAACAATAAATCAGGGTGCACTGGGGGACACTGCTGCGGCTTTAATGAGAAGTTAAGACACAGCTAGGCTTTATTCTGTAACTCGCTATCACGAGGTTGAACGTCTGCCTCGCTCGTTCTGCAGAAAAGGGGGCAGAGGGGTTTTACCTGCAATGGAAACAGTAATAATTCTAGGCCTCTGTGACCTTCTATCTGGAGCCTAAAGATGACGGCTGAGGAATCTGTATCGGTTGAAATGTTTGCTGAAAGAAATCGCATTTTTTCTGTTAACCCTGAAACCGGGTCCTAGGTCATTATTCCCCCTCCAGCTTGGTGATAATGAACTCAGCTGACCCTCTGAACCCACACTAATTAGCTCCACCATCCTGGAGGCTCCCCGGGACTCTGGGATTGCAGGAGGGCAAAGGCGCTCCTCCTCACAAAATCCACGCCACGAATAAAATCAGGACAACTCTGGTGAATAACTTCAAAGTCCAGAGTAGAACCTCACGGTGCCATAGCACAAAAATCAGTGACACCGCAGCCTGAAAACCAATAAATGACTATTTACCGCCTCTCGATGTCCCGAGAAGCTGGTGAGCACAGGGGTTGCTTCTTTTTTATTCGAATGCTGGTTTTAAATTGGCTTTCCAGGGAGATCTGCTGTTCTAGAAGCTGCCCCATCCCTTCTGGTCCTGTGAGGCTGGCACAGCCCATCAAGCAGTAAGGAAATCGCTGTGCGACCCGCCAGCTGCCTGACCACAGCGGGGGCTTTGTGTCACCTGCGAACACAGCACCAGCATGGAATTGCAAGTGACAAAACCCATGTTTGCCATCAGCACCTCCTAGCAGACACCACAAAACACTGTGCCAGCCTCCTTGGGCTGTGTAGTACAAGGAACCTCCACATCCCGGGCCCCATGGGTACCTGAAAAGGGGCTCCCCACACTCCCCCTCCCCAGCAGGGGAGTCTGTACCCCAGCTCATGCACGGCCTGTCTCGGGACGCCAGAAGGGGCTGAGCACATTGGGCGGTGGATGGAGGGAGACAGTTGGTGCTGGGTGACAGATGCCTACGGCTGGGCTGTGGCCTGGTCCCGCTGCATCTCTGGTGGCTGCCCACAGCTGTCCTGCAGCTCTGGCCCCCACCCCTCCTGGACAGAGAGCCCCTGGCTGTCCCTGCAGCTCGGCCTGGGCCTCCTCTTGCAGGGCACTGTAGGGACCCTCTCCCTCCTGGCTTCCCATTGGGTTCAGCCAGTGGGAGGCAGTCTGATGGGAGCATGTGGCTGGGGGTCAGAGCCCTCTTCCCAGGGGCTCCTGAGGGCTCCACTGGGGCCCCCTGTTGTTCTGGCAGCTGTGAGCCTGACTCCTCCCACAGCCCGAGTCTCCCGGCCCCCTAAGGCCTGCTGTTCCCACCTTGTCCCAGGGTGAGAATGCCATCTGCCTGCTGCGCACCTGAGGGTCCCCTCATTCCCCAGATGGGGCTCCCAGATGCTCCCGTGGGTCACACACCTCTTGGCCTCCTCAGCTGCACCCCTTCCCCTCTTCTAGCAGCCGAGGCAGGAATCTGCGCAGCCACGGGCGGGACCCTGTGGTCACGGGACGCACGGGAGGACGGGCACCTAGCAGGACCTGGGTGGGTGATTAAGTGCTGACTACACCAGTGTTGTGAGGGTAAAGGATGAGACCTGTGTCGCGGCCACGCACAGCTGCATCCTGGCCCCTCCAAAGTCCTGGATTCGTGCTGAAAGAATTCCTGGAATCTTTTCTCTGGAGTTCCCCTGGGCTCCAGGAGCTCCGTTTGCCTGTGAAATGCAGAGGCCCCTCACTCAGTGAGCCCAGCAACCCCATCCTCCAGCGCGGCAGGACTGGGCCTGTGGACAGAGCCCTTCTGCACAGGCAGGGCAGGGACAATGCGAGAGCTCCAGGCTTCCACGTTACCCACGAGCGTCTGGGACACACGCGGGCTAGCAGAGGTGGCCAACCCCTCAGGGGGGTGCCCCTCTCCCCCTTGCCCACAGCACAGCCTGGCTGGGGTCTGGCTTCTCGCACAGCTGTGCCATGACATTAAGGCTACCTGCTGTGGCCCGTGGTCTAGACAGCAAGACTACACTCACGCCAGCCAGCCCTGAGGTCCCGATCACCTGGACGTTTCAGGGCCCCACTTTAGCAAGGACAGGCGCACACAGCCCTCGGATGCCCCAGTGTGGAAGCCCTGGGCATCGCAGACCGGCAATGTAAGGGGGTGGCTCCCATGCAGACCTGGGTGGCTGGAGGGAGAAGCAGGAAGGGCTGTGTCGGCCCGCAGGGACTCCTTGGGTGCATCCACGTATGCTTTCGCCTTGAAAAGACATTGCAATTTGTTTCCTTTTGAAGACTGAACCAGATAGAGGACTTGCCCATTGTAGAAAAATATTAAAGTCAGTGACTGGGCAAAGATTGTGACTCTCCCCCAACCCTGTCCCGCCCACATTTCCCAGCTTTCCTTGCTGCTGGGTGTGGCCACATGGCTAAGACTGGAGGATGCTGGGATACTGTGTGTTATTCCTGGGAAAGCAAGTGCGTTCACTTCCCCGGTCTTTTCCTACCCCCGCTGGGTGGACCCTGGGCCCATCCAGACAGCAGCGGGGTGTCAGGCGATGGCACGGCCATAGGGTGGCAGGTGCCGGCCCCTAAATCACCAGGTGGAGGGGACCGGGCTCCGGTGCGTGCAGCGCTCACCCCAGACTCTGCAAGGCAGAACTAGACTTCTGCGTCACCCACTGTGCTGCTAGGCTTTTGGTTGGAGCAGTTACCAGAACTAATAAAATGGACACAAATCACGGATCTATTCACCAACTGTGTGTTCATCTGGATCCACAAGAGGCTAAGAGCCTTTCTAGCTTTTACATTTCAAATTCACAAGACTTTAGAAACTCAAAGAGTTGTTCATTTAAACAGAATGGGAGAGGTGTGACATGGACCCAAATGCCTCATCCCGAAGCGGGGGCCGAGATGAGGCAACATCCCTGGGTGGCGCACACGAAGAAGAAGACAATTTGGTCCTGCAAGTTTCTGGCGACGCCCAGGAAACAGCACAGATCCCGTCACAGGGAGCCGCCCGGGCCCCGGCCCGCCCTGGCCACCGAGGTCCTGGTGCCTGAGACGGTGGCCACCACGTAGTGACCCAAGGCGGGTGCCCGAGTGTCCCTCGCCAGCCAGAGCGCCGTGAGCTCATTCCCCTGACCTCTTCCTGGCCCCAGAGGCCAGCCAGGGAGACTGAGGTTAATTTCCTGCCAGATCATAAAAAATGGGGTCTTGAAAGAGTAATTAAGTTGAGTTACAGAAAAACAAAGGACTAAATATTTTGAGGTTAGCCGTGCCTGTCAGCTGAGATTTATACCCACTCTAGCCAGACCTCAGATGCACTGGATAAAAGAAACTTTGGGGCTTCTGGCCAGCCCATATGGGAGCCGGTGGGAAGGAACACGTCAGCAAGCCTCAGGGTAGAGCCTGGTCTGGTGGTGCCCGCCTGTAATTCCAGTCCTCGGGAGGCTGGAGCAGGGGGGTCCCAAGCTTCAGCCCAGCCCTGGCAACTTACGGACCTTTCAGCCTCAAAATATATATATATATTTTTAAAGGCTGGGGCTGTAGCTCATTGAGAAGCCCTAGGTTTAATCTTCAGCGCCACAAAAACAAAACCGAAACCAAAATGTGTATTTTGATGGAGGAGGTTTTATAAAACGGGGCTGTTAAGGAGGGCGGAGCTCGGTGCTGGGTTTAATCCTCAGCTCTGCCTCCTAGGGGGATTTAGGGGAGTTATTTAGTCCCTTGGCACCAGATGGGAGCAAACGCGAGCATCTGAATTACAGACTCGGGTTCGACTAAGGGAGCGGATTCCTGTAAAGCGCTTAACACAGCGCACAGGGCTGTGTCGGGCTTGGGAGTGACTGGAGGATCTGCTTTTCCTGACAGACGGCTCTCAGGGTCCAGGCCCTTCTGACCACATCTAGGAGGCAGTGACATGAGACATTTCTTTAAATCCCCTTTATCTTTCTCCCCTGAAACTGCCAATCCTAACTCACACTGAGAAGGGACCCATTATTTGTTGTAGCTGATGTGTTCAGGTAAAGTTTGGTCCAGGGACACAACCAGGTCTCCTGGTAGGAAGCTGATTTTTCTCCCTTTTATAGCTCTGCCTTAGAGTTTTGCAAATTGAGCAGATAAAATTACAAGATGCCTAGAAACTTACAGTGTAATTACGTTGCAAAATCGCATACAGCATGCTGCACAGAGCATAATAGCTGTTCTTTACATGTCTTTACACCCGGAAATCCCATGGCTTTCAGAGCTCTCAGCCTCCACCTGCCCCTCCTCACCCACCTGTCTGTGCTCTGCAGACTCGGGGCTCGTGACTGGAAACAGCCAGCACGTTTTTAGGCCACATTTCCAAACATGCTGGGAAGTGGGGAACAGGGAAGACTGCTCCGGTTCCCAGGCCCTGCTGGCATCTCCGGATTCCTCACCGGGACCGGCTGGGTTCCAGGCCGTTAAAGAGCCCCAGCTCTGTCCTGGGCCCACAGGCCCCCGGGGCTCAGGGGTCCCCTTCCTCTTCTGAGGTGGGGACCAAGTGCTCCAGTTCGGGACGCAGTGACGAGGAAGGGGTGCTGGCCCGCAGGAGGGGCCGGGCCGGTGTCCAATGAAACACGGTGGGCCTGAGGGACTCTGACTCTGACTCTCTGCTCCTACTGTTGAATCTCAGCAGAAATCTGGGCCCTTAGGCTCGCTGGAGGCCCAGGAAGCACAAAGAAGAAAGTCCCCGAGCAGGTTCTCCAAGAGCCGCCTGACCTTCTCACAGTGGGCCTTGGCCTCCTGCCTTACCCCGTGCTCCACATGTCTAAGCCTTGTGGGAAGAGGGGGCTCTCCACACAGGTGAGCTCAGGTGAACTGGGCTCACCTGGGTCAGGGAGCAGCTAAACTGGGCAGGAGGAGGAACTTCCTAACCTCTCCTGTTTTCCAGAGCTGTTCACCTTTCCCCTGCTAAGCACACCCGGATTTGTGGCGTTCAGGTGTGGTATGTGGCAGCACGTGGCTGGGGCCCGGCCAATCAGAGCTTTGCATCCTTCTGGAGCAGCGATGAGCCTCAGGTGGCTGTGTGACCAGGAAGACACAGGAATGGGAACTGGCCCAGGTTTCTAGACATTACTATGGCACCTGGGCCTAGGAGGATGTGGATGTGACCCTCGGAAGGTGTCCCAGCACCAAGCAGGGAGAGGCTGGCCAAGAATGGAGCCAGTTCTAAGGCATGGAGAGACAGCAGGCTCTACTGACACTGTCGAGCTTCTGGCCCAGCCACACCCGATGTCACGCTCCCCAGACAGCAGGAACACGACAGTTACACAAGGTGAGGCTCTCGGGAGCCTTTCTGCCCAAGCCATTCCGGGTTAGGGTATGGTCTCTGGCCCAGCATGAAGAGGGGGTGCGCATGTCCACCCCTCTTGTCAAAACAGGACATATTTGCTCATAAAACTAGACACATGTGTTTGAAGTCCAGACTAATCCTTTCTGGCTGGCTGGTCATGGGGAAGTTGTTCAAATACTCTGAGCTTCAGGGCTCTCACTTGTGAAGCTGGGCTGGGTGCCACTTCATTTCCAGGGGTGTTTTAAGGATTAAATGAGTGTCTACAGAAAGCAGATGGTACATTTTGAACAAGTTAGAGCACTCTGGCAAAGGTCATTATTAGTAGTATTATCATCATTATTTTTGGAAATCGGAGCATCTGAAATAACATACGTGGGATGCTACTGTTCTCAATCTTTTCTGCAAAATGGAAAAGACGCAGCCCACGGCGAGAAGTTCCTTACCCTGAAATCAAGGCGTAAATCATTCCTCACACACACTGACTTAAGGAAACCCACCGGGAGGAGTATATTCTTGAGCGCCAGCGTTATGTGAGTGCCCTAAATTAGTTTAAATCGACACGCCCACCCGTGTGTTCACTCTAGTGCTGAAGGGCAACCCTCATGCTCCTCGGCAGGCCGGGTGAGGAGTGCTGACTGCTTTGCATGTGTTCATCCTTTCCTTCCTTTTCTCAGGAAGTTCTTTTGGGCCCAAGTACTGCTCTGGACTTGAAGGGCACTGGACCTGAATCACTTACTTCAAAGACCTTCCAGCTAGAGAAGGGGACAGAAAATAACTACAGGAGTAATTCTACCAGGGGGGTCAGCATAGTGATGGATGCTACAGAGAAATACATGGGATCAGTGTCTTTGGCGAGGTTTCCCAGAAGTGTGGTATGAGTACAGACTGGGGTGTCCGGACCCACCGAGGGGCACCATCAGGGGGCAAACGCTGCCAGGAATGAGGGGCCAGGTGAGCCAGAGGTGCCACATAGAGTGCAGCCAGGGCTAAGCCTGCAACAACAGTCACATGGCAGGGGCGTTGGCTCAGGAGTGCTGAGGACTGTTTTATAGGCAAAACAGACAGCTTTTAGGGCTGCTGCCTGAAGGAAAAGAACCAGCCATGTGAAAACCTGGGGAATTAGGTCCAGGCAAGGGAAGAGCCATGGGCCTCACTACCAAGATGTGCACAAATTCTGTATCCTGTAATAGAGAACAAAAACAAAAGCAACAAGGAAAACCCAGGTTGCACTGTGGCAGAAGACAAGCTAAGAAAGTGGTAGTACCAAGAACGTATTTGTCATGTAGTGGTTGTGATGCTTAATCTTGACTGTCACCTTGTTTGGGTTAAGAGATGCCTAGAAAGGCAGTTGGATCAGGAGGGCACTGACGTCACCCGCTGATGATTCACAGCTGAGTGGGCTGTGAGCAGGTGAGGACTAGCTGGAGCAGGTCGGTCCCACGGGGCCTGCCTTTGAAGGCTGTAGCTCTGCTTGGCCTCTCTCTCTCTCTCTCTCTCTCTCTCTCTGCTTCCCGGTCACCAGGAGGCGAACATCGTTTTTCTGCCGGGCCCTTTTACCACTCTGTCCCAGCCTTGGAGCCAGCTGACCATGGACTGAACCCTCTGAAACCATGAACCAATACAAACCGTTCTTCCTTTAAGTTGTGTATGTCAGGTATTTTGTCCCAGCATGAAAAAGGTAACAAATACACAGTGAGAAGTTTGTTGTCTTAAATTTTAGCAGCAGATTTGAAGCATGGAGCGACATGACCTGTTCTCGTACGTAAGAACGGAGAGCGTAAGTGCTAGGAGTGACAGCCGGGGAGGTCACTAGTGCGGTGAACCAGGTGTAAAACACTGGTGACTTGGACTAGAGCAGCGTCCTCTCAGTCACTCCCGTGTGCTCTTCTCTTTGGAGGACACTGATCAGACTAGGTGGGAGTCTACTCCTTATCTCCAAAGTCACTCATAGCCAGGGCGCTGGACGTTAGGGCTTCCGCATACAAACTTAGAGGGGGCGCACTAGAGCCCACACATCTGTTTTTGGTAATAGAAAGAGGAAGCGGTGGAAATCCCAGAGGAAACGTCCCCGGGCAGGTGACAGGAACAGGCGGGGACACCTACAGAGGGCTTGGGCTTTGTCCCACGTCCCTAGCTGGAACTCTGCCTCTGCAGAGCCTTCCTCGTGTGCCCCTACCTATCCTGCCACTTGGGAAATACCAGTTGTAAGAAAGCACTGATAAAGCAGAGTATCTGCTAATTTCTTATGGTAAATCCTTGATCAAGGCCAAAGGCCTTAATGGAGTAAGCAATTAGCTTTGAAAATACTCATGCAGGCAAAGGCATAACACATGGATCTGCTCGCTACTGTTCCCTGCCAGGACCATCAGCTGCTTTGGCCTCGGGCAGAACATCATGTCTCCAACTGGTATGCCATTAACTCACTGGGTACCCACGAGTGTGGGGCGGTGTAGACAGCTGTGCAGACTCGATGTCTCCTGAGCTGCGAAGAGAGTGGGAATGGGAAACAGCAAGATGCGAGCCTTGGGTGTGAGCTAGGTCCAAGCGTCTGCACCCTGGTTTGGGGAGGGTGGGCTCAGAGATGTTCCCGAGCAGCGGCTTTACATGGGCACTGATCAGCAAATCCAGCTCTACAACAGGCCACACGCCAATGTACTGATGCTCAGGGCTAGTAGGATGCCTCCAAAATTGCCCAGAAACCTCACAGGAAAAAAGAGAATGCTTTTGGTCCACTGTACAACATACCCTGCCACAGAGGAGAATTCTTGGCTGGCACCATGCCGCTCCAGACCAAGCAAAACATGCCAACCTCATTGCTGGGACGGTCCTGGTTCTCTAGGGCCTCTCAGTCCATGAAGGTGGGTGGGGTGCAAAGTGCACGCATCGTGCTCCGGGAACACAGCGCAGCATCAGTTGCCATAGGTGACAGTGGCGGGTGAAGGAGCATGTTCTGGACATCTCCAGGTCAGCCCACCCTCACCCTGCTGAGGCACAGAGGCTGGCTGGCCCGGAACACCTGTGGCTCCCTTGGCCCCTTGTTTTGGTTGGGCTTGGCCAGTGAGAGCCCTGGTAATGCACCCAGAGAATCAGAAGAGCTCCCAGGCACCGGTCCCCATCTTCCCCGGGCCCACCCTCTGCTGGTCACAGCAGGGCACTCCATGCTCTGTCTGAAGGCAGTGACAGCTGCCTGTGGTCACCCCAGAGTTTCCCTCCTTGCTTCTTCAGGCTCAACAGGGCAAGCGGCTCCTTCTTGGGGCGAATCCTGGGGTCCTGCTCTGTGGTTGCCCCACACCCCTTGTTAGGTGTTGGTTCTGTTTTCTTGTGAGACCTGGAAAGCTCTGTCACTGTAGCTGCTGATGTTCCAGGCATTCTCTGGAATGCCTCTGCTGCAGCAGCTCCCTTCTGCAGACCACAAGGCTGAGGGGAAGAGAGGTGAGGTGCTCACAAAGAAGGCTGTACAAATGTAAATGGTGTCGAGTGCGAAGGACAGAAAATCAGCTAAAAGTCACATAAGCGAGAGAAGGAAGGCGCTTGTTGGCTCTGATTCTCAAAGCCAGGAGAGTGCAGCTTCTGGGATCCTGACCAGGCCACCTGTCTCCCCCACGCTGTTCCCCTGCATGTAGACAGCTGTCCTCGGACAGCCCCAGGCTCCAGTCTGGCATCACCCTTAGAGATGGGTCGTGGTGGAGAACCAGCTCTCTTTCTTAACACTTTCAGCAAAATCCAGGAATTAACTCTGAACTTCCTGGCTGATGTCACATGGCACCATGTCACATGCCCAACCATGGACCAGTCGGGTTGGCCACAATGAAAAGGACTCTCATTGGCTGGGCCAAGGTCATGTGACCACTGGAGCAGGGAAACAAGAGGACAAATGTCCAGGCTGGTGCTGATGGGGCCATGGGAGGTTCTTGCAAATGGAACCGACATGGGACATGTCTTGGAGAAAAGGATTCTGAACCACAGATGGCTCCTCGAAGAGTACACACGGTGGCAGCCTACAGTGTCCTGTGGCACCACTGCCACCCTCCTCATCCACACCTTCAGTTCCCGGTGGGGGGCTCCATGGTCTTTCCAATGAGCCCCGTGGCTGTCACATTGGAGCCTCCAGGGTCCCCTGCATCTGTGGTGCCAACACCACCTTCCCTCTTCTCCCTCCGGCTGCCCTGGCTAGGTGAGCTCAGCCAGTCTGACTCCTGGGCTCCAAAGCTGCTGGGCTGTCTGCTGGCCCTGCTCCTTCCTCGGGGTTCCCCTGCCCACTCAGTCCGAGGTCACGGCTGGATGCTACTGTCCCCTGACCGGCTTCACTGTGTTCTCCTTGGAACGCGTCGGTAACAGGCTACATACGTTCCAATGACCTCACCGTGTCCTTTCCTTGCCACAGTACCAGGGCCACAAGGGAGAGGTGTATCTGCTGTGCTCCCTCCTCGGCCCGGAGTATGCAGCAGCTGCCTACTACACACCTGCTCTGTGCTGTCCCACCTGGGGTTTTCCTCCCGGCCGCTCTGCTGAGGCTTCCCTTGTGAGGCTGCTGCTGGCCTCTGAGTTGTCCTGAGGGTGGTGATCTGAAGCCTGCTCTCTCCTGACCAGGAAGCAAGTCTAAGCGCTGATGGCTCCTGGCTCCTTGAGATGCTTCTTGGGCTTGGTCATGGCTGCCCTGTGTCTTGGTCACTTTCCTTGTCACAGGACAGCCTAAAGGAGAGAGGGGTGTTTGGTTCATGTTTTAGAAGTCTCAGTCCTTGCGTGGTCAGCTGCAGTGGCAGAGGGCCTGGCAGAGGACCACGGCTCACCTCATGGTGGACAGGAAGCAGAGAGAGAAGCAGGGGTTGGGAAAGGAGATGACCCTTCTAGGCCACGCCCCAGAGACCCTCCTCTCCCGACCAGGTCCCACGATCGATCCAATCGCCTTCCACAAGCCCCGCCTGTGTGCACATGAGGCTCTTGAGTGACACCCAAATACAAACCCTTGCACCCTGCACTCCTGCCCTGCGCTTGCGGATGGGGGCTTGCTCACCTTCCTCTCTCCATCTCTCTCTCCCTCCTGGCCTCTCCTCTTCCCTTTCTCTCTCTCCTCTTTCCTTACCCTCTCACCAGGAACCTCATCCAATTTTAAAACTTTAAACCTCACCACTCTGTGGTATCCACTATCTCCTGCCTCGGTTCTCCGGAATTCCTATACCCTTCACCGCAGGCCCATCACCGGGACACCGAGATGTCCTCCTGTGCTTGAAGGTCGGGCCACCTCCCTCCATCTCTGCTGTCACCACTAAATCCAAGCAGCCCCATCTTGTCTGCACACATGGCCTGCATATGCACACACTTACCCAGCATCAGCAGATAGGCAGCATCAGTACTTTCTGCCTGGAAGCCCCCACCCGGCACGTCTGAGCATGCGATGGAGCCCTGAGTTCTGTCCCCACCTGGCGCTCAGCATGGACCTCTTGGCACTTCTCCTGCCAGCTGCTCCTGCTAGGACCTCACTGCACCTCCCTGGTGTTGTTGCCATGGGTTATGATCTTCCCTTCACGAGACAGATCTCAGCTTCCACAGGCATTCCTCAGAGGAATCTTCCAGTACCCCTGTGCTAAGGTGGCCCTTCCTGGCCCACATTATTCCCTCTGCGTGTGCTGTCTAATACATTCTGCCCCTCATTTTTCCCTCCCTGCTTCCAGCCTGCCTTCTCTCTCTCTCCTCCCTTCAGTTCCCCACTTACACTGCCACATGGGGGCTGCTTCCGTCCTCTGGTCTAGGACAGCACTCTCTCAGTTGAATGGAGAACTGATAAAGTAGAGATCAGATCACTGTTGGCTGTGACGCACATTTTTGGAGACCGTGGGCATCAGACACGGCACTGGGAGGTGGTGTCAGGAAGGACCAGAGAGCTGTGTGCGGAGCAGGGAGCGCCAGGGACCCACTGCCTGCTCTGGGCCTGCTGGCCCCACCTTCCCACAGGCCCAGAGCCATTATCTCTAAGCAGAGCCAGATCTCACTGCTCTCGCTGGACGCAGAACCTGGCACCTTGGTGACAGCGCCAGGACGGCAGGGCTTCAGCTAGCGTCACTTGGTGATGCACAGAGATGTGACCGAGGTCCCAGGAGGAAGGCAGTGACGTGAGCCGGGTGGGGGAGAGCGGCATCTGTGGCAGCTGTGACCCCACTGGCATGGCCAGGTCACTAGGGGAGGCAGTCTCCCTGAATCTGATGAACCCGGCTCCGGCCAGCATGACTGTTGCAGGCTTGGTGTCCTGTTCGCAGATGGGGCTCCTTCAGCGTCGCCTCCCTTCTGTTCTCGTTGTTCTTCCAGCTGTGATTTATCCTCTGTGTCTTGCCAGGAAGCCTAGGGCTGTGGGGAGCAGGGCCTTCTCATCAGAGCTGCATGGGGACCAGAAACCCAGCCCCAGGAGCCCGGCCTGGTTGCCATGGAAACCCCCTGGCACCTAGCGTACCACTCGAGCCTAAATTCTCAGACCCAGGAGACGAGATGACTCCTGGAAGGAGAGAGGAGTCAGGCGGTTTATCTGGGAGTCGCCTGCCCCCCCACCCCGCAGCAGGGCCACATTCGTGTGTCTGTGCGATCTCTCGTGGGTCCCCCGAGAGGACGGGCTTCCTGCCGCGCCGGGCTTGGCTGCCACCACAGGTGGTCTAAACAGGTCCCTGCCGGTAACGCACGCATGCTTGCCACTGCCTAGGCAGAGGGCTTCCCTTTGATCTCCCCTTTGATCTCCCCTTTGATCTTCTCGGGGTGCGCGATGTCTTTCACACTGGGTGTGTGGGTATGACCGAAAGGGGACACTTCATGTCGAGAGAAAACATACACTTTCTGTTTCCTAATGCAACCGGGCCTCTAACGTCTTCCGTGAACAAAAGGCTGAGGGAGGTGCTTTCAAATTGTTGCTCATCCTCTTATGTGGTCACAGGTCAGAATCCTGGCATCCTTCTGGCAGTCATGGCAGGTCATTACAGCCATGGTACAGTCTAGCTTGTATCTGGAAAACGGTGTTGTCAGTACCCTGAGGTGGCTTCTGGGGCCAGGGCTCTTGACAGGCAGGGGCCACAGTTCCCTGTGATGGTGGCCTCGGAGCCTCCACTGCTGAGAGGAGGGAGAACAGACCTGCACACAAAGTTCTGTATTTTGCAGTGCATTTCTCCTCCAAGCAGTCGCTCTTAAGGAACGCCGTGAAACGGGTTTGGGGAATCTGGGTGGTGCTGCTGCAGGGGGAGAAGACTCCCGCCAGCGGCTCCGGGAGGCTGGGGGCACTCCCTCCCATGGGCATCCACGAGATTATTTGCAGCTTTGCGACCCCAAAGCTGGAAGCTGGATTGGAGCCTCACCGAGTCTTAGACCTCTCCAGGAAGGAGAAACACCAGGGAAACTCCTTTTTTCCACAAGATGTGGGTGGTTAAACGCTAGGTACTGAAATATTTCAGGAGTGATGGTGCAAGAAAAAGAAAGCCGAGCGCCCCGGCACTGCGCTGTGCCAAGGACGGCCCTGGAACCGAGCAGACCACCCGCCCCGAGGCGAGCACCCCGGCTCAGACCCACTTCCCTCAAATCACCGGGCATGCATGGACACCCAGACCTGAGACGGAGCCTTCCACTGTCATGATGAATTCACTGGGAAGATGGCTGAGCTCCTAATCAGGGTCTGCACCCATCTGAGCAATGTGGCCCCATGAAAGTCTAAACAGATTGGGGATTTCTTTATGCTCGAAACTTGGTCCCATTATTGCAGATAGGTGAGTTAATTAGATATCTTGTAGGCTGTTAGACAGGGCCAGCCCACAAGGAGCCAACATGGAGGACAATGAAGACACATTCACTGAAGGCCAGCATTGTAAAAGGAGAGAAAGTACCACCCATGTAGGATGAACAGCAGTGACTGATATTCTAAACTGGTATCAATCACCTGGGTGGGGGGCCAATGTCTTAACCCAGCCTTTCCCAGAAATATCCCTGTCTCACCTTTACTGAAAATCCCTGTACACTTGCTACAGGACTTGCTCCCCCATTTGACCCCCATTTAATCAATATTACCTGGGTGACTGTACTTGTAATCTTATTGGTTGGTCATGGTTTTGTCCCACCTCATGCCCACCCTGTAATTTTCCACTGGGTCTTATAGTTTTGTCCCACTTTGCACCCGCCTCAGCACATGGCTTTGCTGTATAAAACATCTTTGAAAAACAGGGTGGGCAGGCAACCCACTTTCCAGTCTCTCTTCTGTCTCTTTTAGACAGAACCTTTCTTTCTCTCAATAAACTTTTCCTATTCTTAACCTCTGTTGTTCCTAGAATTCAGTCTTGATTTTAGAGAACACGAACTCGAGTTTCAGATACCTAGCAGGTGCAGGAGTTACATCTCTTCCCTCTATATCACCATCATTAACTGTGCTTGCCTCTGACTCCTAACTCAGGAGTCAAAGAGCTTTAATTTTGCGAGTTATGGGCATGTGGAAAGGCCCCTAAGGTAGCATGTCCCGAGCACACCCAGCGTGAGTGTGCAGCTTGGGCGTTAAACGGCTGAGCTTCTCCCGAAGAGGGGAGGCCAGGGGCTTTGGGGCACAGGGTATAAGGAGCCGGGGAGTCTTCAGCTCGCCTCCACCCCAGGGCAACACACCTTTCCACCAAGCCTCGGGCCCTGCAGGCCCACAGACTGCAAGGTGGCGTCCCTTCCCTAAGTGGCACCCCTGCAGCCTGATTCCTGGGCCTGGGCCTCAGAGATGGACTGTCCTTAAGTGACCGTGAGTGGCCCCTTTTCCAGCTGTGACTCTGAACTAGATGGCACCAGCATAGGGCTGGTGTGACATCACCATCACTGTCCTTTCCGCGCTGCCGGGCCACCTTCTGTGTCCTTTCCACAAAGAGCAGCAGGCTTTCTGCTGGCGAGAAGATGCCCCGGAGCTACTGGCTTTGTAGTGTATTTAGTCGTTTGTACAGTCGCCTTTCTGCAAGTGACGACAGTGACGAAACAACACCCAGCAGCTTTAGACGTAAGTTATTAAATTAACTGTCGAGTCTGCCTTTTATAAAGAAGAGCATTATGTTTACCGCAGAAATAGGAACAACCCCCCCCCCCAGTCAGGAAGGGTATCCTTGAATAAAGGAAATGTGGGTGGGCTGCGGCCACTGGGTAGTAATACAGGGGTGACAGAAAGATCTCATGAACGTTTGAATTTTTAAAAAATTATTATTGTAATAGACACACTGCCAAGAACCATTGGGTAAGTGTGTTTGAAGGGGGGCATTTTGAGTATTTTGAAGGGGACTTACCGTAATGTGTCTTTTACAGTAATACATTTTTAAATTTAAACATTCACAGTATTTTATGATCACCCCTCACTGATCAGCCATTTATAGCATTTTCTGTAAAAACACGATGCTCTTTCCTCATTCACCATATTCATGGGGTCTGGCACCATGCAACTTCTGGCTCCTCCCCAAACTGAAAATGACCACGAAAGGGAAACATTTTGAATCCTTTCAAGACACTGAGGCAGCCAGAACCGAGCAACTAAAGACCTCAGGAAAGAGGACTCCAGAAAGAGCTGCCGTAGGAAGTGGCAAGAACACTGGGATGAGTGTGTTCAAAGCCAGGGGGAGGATTCTGAAGGGGATTCGTGGCAATGTGTCTTTTATGACAATATATTTTTTAAAACTTAAACATCCACTGTACTTTTGATCATGACTGTGTATTTCCTCACTACCTAGTATCAGCTTCTGTACCACCCTTGAAAAGAGCTAAAATCATGAGCAGAGCTCAGGAAACTTAGCTTGCACCGAAATGAAGACCCATGGTCTCCCCAGACAGACACCAGCCAGCTCAAACCCCAGAGCCAGGTGCTGGTAGGAGCAGGAGCCCACAGCCAGTGTGACGGGCGTGGCTGGCTCTGGTCCCTCTCCCAGCCACTCTGGCTCCCAAGTCCCTGGGGAGCTGCTGATGCCCGGCCTGCTCTCTCCTGTGGAGAGCAGAAATCCACCACGAAGGCCACAGAGAGGGAAGAGGGCTGCACTGTTTGGGGTCTCCATGCCTGAGGCGCAGAGGGTCACCCTGCCAAGCAAGCCACGTGGGCCCTGAGGGGCCTGACGTCCTGAGCTCGGGATGCGGCTTGGGGCTCAGAGGTGTCCCAGCCAGATGCAGTGATGCTCTGGACCTCTGGTCTCCCAACCTCAGTTACGTTCCCGTCCCCCCGCCCCGTTGGGTAGGCCTAGTCACGACAGCCACACTGGTAGGACGCAGGGACCATTCCTGCCTGAGAAATCTGCACTGTCACCCAGAGCTCCGATGCTGGCCACCCCAGGCACCGCCCCACTGAGCAGCAGCTTTGGGGGCACAGCCATCAGCGGCCCAGAGAACTATGCTGTCAGGCTGGGGGAGGCCTGCAAACTTTTTCTGATAGCTTTCAAGGACACTTTACGATAAGTCTGTGAAAAGAGCTACTTACCAGCCAGGGATTTATGGAATTTGCCAGTTATTTGTGTCTCTCCTTTTGTCAACAGTGTTAAGATTTGCTGTTTGTGTGGAATTATCTGTTGACCTAAATCCCAGGAGCTATGTCAATCTGCTTCTCAGATAAAGTCGGGCTGCCGGGGCGTGTGAAGCATTTATCAGCTCCAGGCACGTGGCCTCTCCACCTAAGTGGCTTTGTGTCTCTTAGGAGAGGACATGCAAATGATTCACAGCCCACTCCATCTAGTTTTAAACAACCACTAAGTGCTCACTGCTTTAAAAAGTATGTAACAGAACCCTCCCTGCCTCCTGGTGCCCAACAAAGTCTCTGAGCATAAGGACAGGAATTTGTTTACCTAATGCACTGCCAGGAGAATTAATGACAGGGCCACATGATGTATTGTTCTCACATTATGCAAAACACTAGGGCAGCTCAGGCCTCATTATGGAAAATCAAAACCACTGCCACTGGAGTGAACAGTCTGCTGTAGCAGGGACAGGTGCCCTTGTGACCGGCCGAAGGTGTGTTGGTCTCCCACCCTGGGAGACTTCAAAGCAAGAAGATGACTCATGTACAGAGTCTCCCAGGAAGAGATGCTAATTAGGTATGAAGGCCCAGGGACACCAAAACCAGCAGATTGCACCGGCCCCAGGGTGCTCAGTCCTAAAAAGGTGGACTTGGAGGTCTTAAGACAGGGGAAAGAGGGAGAAGGGGGGGCGTTGTGAGGGTTTTAGAAACACGCCTGGCTGTTTTCCTTCATTTTGCTTCATTTTTCTGGCCAGCAGGATTTGCTCTTATATGGCCATGTCTCTTTAGAAGGAGAGATTTAGTCTCCTCCACCACAAAATCTAAATTCAGAGAACAGTGTGTGTGTGTGCATGTCAAAACCGGCCTGCGGCGTTATTTTGAAATGTTTGATACAGAGAAGTTGTATTTGATTAGAGATCTGCCATTATCACAAGAAATTTCAATATTAAATTTATCAACGAATGAAAAGGCTACAGTTTTCAGTTGTACACTTTTGAATGCTAGTAAAAATGACTAAAACATCTCTCACCACCTGTTCATCAATGCTCTCAAGAATTTGTAAGGGATCAATCTAAAAAGATTTGATGTCACCATTTCCAGAATAACACTTGATATTTAAGTCACGCTCAGGCACACAAGCAGAAGTTTCCCATTAAAAACTTTACAAAAGATTGTAGCTGGGAGTCATGGGTTGGCACTAACATTGTTCTTCATGGCTGGTGTGCTTTTCTTTGTCAGAACCCGCAGCATTAAGCAGCAGCTTTTTCAGGAAGCTTTTTCCTGGCAGCCCCTCCTGCTCCCTTGGCCGAACTCCTGTTTTCAGGGGGGTAAAGTCCGGAGGTTCTGATCCAGAGGGTGCAAACCACAGGAGTGTGTGCCTGTGGGCTCCTAGCCACGTGGAAGCAAATTCATCTCCGGGTGACAGCTCCCTGAGGAGGACTGGTCAGGTCCAGGGTGGGAGGCAGGGACGGTCATTTCCTGGCCAGAAAGGGAGCCGGGGCAGCGGTGAGCAGGGTGGCCCGAGCACCCCCAGGTCAAGCTGCTCGGTGAGGCAGGGAGCGTCTGGGCCAAGGGGATCCGGAGGGGGCTCCACAGCGAGGGCGGGCTGGGTCAGAGGGGCCAAGGGCCGGCCACGCGCCAGGCTCATCCGGGTCCGGGCGGTGGCGGCTTCGAGAGGCAGCAGCCACTGCCCCGCACCCGAGTCCCCTTGGCCATTGAGAAACACCGGGCCCTCCATGGGGTCTTTGGGCTCTGCCTCTGGGAGGAACAGGGAGAATTTTGCTTTAGCCCAAAAAAGGCATATTTTAGGATGTAACTAAACTGTGTCGTGAAACACTGAACTTATAAGTGGCCCTTAGCCTTTTATGCCGTGAACTAGCTGTGACGATTAATGTGTATCGTATTAACGAAAAATGTTTTTAACATATTCTTTTCTATGCTCACCCTTACAACATTTCACAAAGAATTTTTTAAAAATTTGTTTTCTGGGAAATTAAAACAAATTGTGTTTTTCTTTAAAGCAATCCAGTAAGAATCCAGCAAGGGCTCTAAACTGCTCAGAACCGAGGTAAAAGAGATGCAGAGAAATCAGCAGAAGACGGGACCCAGTCCTGGCACTCACTAGCGCCTCCACGCTATCTCCTTGGCATGAGATCGGAGGCCCCAGGCAGAGCCCGCTGACAGCTGCCAGTCCAGGGACGTCCTTAGGAACTGCGGCTGTTTGTTACCATGCAGCATTCTAACCTGTGCGCACAAGTTTCTAGTCTGACAGTGCACCCTGCGCAAATGCAGAACCTTATGGAAAATTTCCGGCTGTTAAACTTAGCAAGGAAATTCTACCCCAAACCAAATGACAGCCACAGCATGACCCTGTGCAGCCCAGGTACATTTCTGACTCCAGGGACTCAGGCTGCAGTCTGCCTAAGGCAGGGACAGGACTCAGGATGACCCAGTCCCCGCACCCCCTGGCGTCCTAACCCTGCCGTAACTGCCTGTCCGATGGGGTCTCGGCGAAGGCATCAGCGTGGTGACCGAGGATAGCTGGTACCTCTGCATCCGAGGGAGCACTCCAGGCGCCAGGTCTGCGTATTCCTTTAGAACTGAAACTGCCTAGGGTCACTGTCACTTTGAGCCACACTCCATGCTGTGCGGGCGCCCTCATGACCCATTAGTATTTCATTTCCTTAACTTGACTCTTCTTGGAATATCCCAAGCCTAGGAAACCTGTTAGGGAGACACCTGTGATGAAGGAGTGGACACTTCAGGGCACTCACTGCCTGCGCATCCACCCTCCTGAATCGCGCTCTTGGTGCAGGTGAAAAGCAGGAAATGCTGAGCCCAGCCCCTCCCCCCCCCGCCCCCCTGACCTGCTGCACCACTTAGGGGATCCGTGACTGCACGAGCAGCGAGCGACCATCTCACTTTTTACACGGCCCTGTGCAACTCACTCCTGGATGCCCCTGACTGTGTAACGGGCGGAGCCAGCCAAGTCATCGGGCCACGGCGTAAGGAGTTTTCCTGGTGATAAAGAGCAGACTCACTTTTCCTGAGACGAAGTCTGATGTCCGATGTCCGATGTCCACCTGATGAGGAACGGGTGGAGGTGGGAAAGAGCCGCCTCCAGACAACAGTAACCACACTTTCTCCACTAGCGGGAGGGTAACAGCCCCGCCAGCTGCACAAAGGGAAAGGCTAGTGTTTCATGTTCCCATCAAGGCCTAACCGTGCACTGAACTGGGAAGAGAGAGGAACCGGAGTAGAGACTCCGGCTGTGCTGTGTCCTGTCACCTCCCCGCCTCCTCGTCCCTCTCATTGATATGGTACATTTCATGGGCACTCAGCTCCGGACGGTAGGAATCTCAAGACTCTGGTCTATCAAACAAGTGTTACACCATCGCACATACATTTACCCCAGGGGCCCACAGAGCTGGCTTCTTATCGCAGATACAATTTATTTTCTTGTTTGGTCTTTTGAGACAGGGTCCCTTGCTCCTGTGCATCCAGGCCCCGTCCTACTATGCAGCAGCAACACTGCCGGTGTGTGCTTCGCCTGGCTGTTGCTCTCACCTCCGATATGGGTTCGCATGCTTCTGCAAGTACACTAAACTATCTTTGACTAGAAAAATCTCCCCCAAGCTACTGAATGATCTTTAAAGTATCTCTTTGCCAGTGATCACAGAGGACGAGCCGGCGGGGGTCTTTGCTCCAAAACTCAGCCCAGGACACAAGGTGACAATGTATGCCCGTCTCAGACGGAGACGACTGTCCCAGCCGTTTCTGTGCACTCACTCATCCACACTGTGCGTCTCCAAAGCTGACCTCAGTGATCCCTTCTCCTGGTGCCCAGGCCTGTGTCGGGGAGACCCCATCAATAAGAACCTTCGAGGCGGCAGTCTGACCAGTGGGGATGCTGGGAGCGGCACTCGAGGCCTTCAGCAGACTGAAGTTCCTCCCTCTCCCTTGTCATTCTTAGGGCGCCACCTGAGGGCCTGGCCACCATGCTGTGACAAGCCCTGCTCTGTGAGGTCTTCTGCAGCCGTGACTCAGCCAACAGTGGACGGCCAGCACCTGCCCCTGAGGCCACCCCGGACAGCCCAGGCAAGGCCAGTCCCCAGGGCCGGAGTCCCGCCTTCTCTGTCACTGTCCCGCCACAGACTCGTGTTAGGTAACACAGGCTATGAGAGGAACTGAGCAGAGGCTCCAAGGCACCCCCAGTTCAAACCATTCTCTGCACGCCCGGGGCTGAGGGTTCTCTGACTCGAAGACCATGCCTTTCTCTCCTGTAGCCTTCAGCTGGAGAGGAACACAGGATTATCTTTGTCTTTTCCTGTGCTGGGGATTGAACTCTGGGCCTTTGCACTGAGGTACACTCCAGTCCTTTTTATTCTGAGACAGAGTCTCACTAAGTCCTGCACACTGGCCTTGAATTTGCAATCTTCTTGCCTCAGTCTCCCAAGTAGCTGCAATTACAGGCAGATGCCGGAATTATCCCGCCAGAATTACCACGGACCCCGCAAGTCCACTCTTAAGTGTAACTGCAAACAGGTCTTTGAACAAATATATGTGTATACAACATTCATGGCAGCACTGGTTACAAAAGCCCAGAGGTGAACGGTGAACACAAGCCAAGTGCCCGCCAGTGGGAAAATAGATTAATAAAATAGCATATTTGTAATGGAATATTATTCAGCCATAAAGATAAAATTAAGTACTAATATGTGCAATACCATGGTTGATTCTCAAAGACAGGATGTTAAGAAGCCAGACATAGAAAAGCCACATATTGGGTGATTCCATTTAGACTAAATGTCTAGAATAGAGAAATCCAGAGAGGCAGAATGCAGCCTGGTGGTTACCAGGGCTGGGGAGGAAGTTGGGGAGAGACTGCGTATAATGGAATGCTCTAGAACAAGATGGGCCCCTTCCATGGTTGACTTCATGTTGTCTTTAGTTTTATTTCACCTCAGAAGTTATTTTTTAAAGCAGTGGAGGCCCCTCTGTGGTGTGGTGCTCGAGCCAAGACTTGGTCTTGCAATCCAAGACGGCGCCCTGCCTAAGGGGATGACCGCAGGAGGAGGCGGTGCCGCCCCTTCTGACTGCAGAAGTGGGAAAGCCACTCCCAGCCCCTGCCACTGCTACATCATGCAACTGGAGAAAAAGATTCTGTGATGAAAGTGGAATGCCTGCAATTTTCTTTTATAATTATCTTCTCAAATACCATAAGTTTCTATTTTGATATGTCACATTTACATTTAAATCAAGCTGTCTAAGATAGGTATGAAAGGGATATTTTTCTCCCTCCACCTCTGTAAAAACAGGTTGCTTCCGTCCACATCACTCCCCTCTTCCTGCCTGGGGCTTCCTCCCCCTTCTCCCCTGCTCCATCTACTGCTCGGGATGCGATGAGCCTCCAATCTAGGGTTCCTTTTGCCAAAGCCTGTAGACATGACATCGCTTTATTAACTACTGCTCACAGCCTCATATTTCTATTGATTCAGATAAGATGCCTTAAAAAATGTGCTACATCAGACTATGCTATTCATCTTGCTAACAAGGAAGATTTATTTTAAATGGACAGTTTACAGAAGGCTGTGGAAACCAGCCTCCTCAAAGTCCAATTCTGGAGAGAAAGTTTCTCTGGTTTGAGGCTCATTAGGAAGGAAGTTGAACTAAAAATAAGACAGTTAGAATCTGAGTCCCAGACATGCTAGCCTGTCACAATCAGCTTTAGATCAGCATACAGGAAAAAGAGCTGCCGGCAAACGCAGAAGGAGCGCCGAACCCGAAATGTATGTGGGCACTGGTGCTAATAACATGCAAAAGACATGGAGCCACTGCTCCGTCAGGAGCCACCCCAGCCCGCTCAGGGTCTGGCCGAGATATTCTGCAGGCCAATGGGCTCGAGTGGCCGTGCGGCTGTGACAGACAGCTGAGTCACAGGAAATGAGTCGCTGAATCACAGGAAATGAGAAGCACAGCCCATGACCATGGACGGAGGACAACTGCACCGTAGAATTGGGAGAGATGCATGTCCACCACACAGTCCACCTCGGCCAGGGCCCCCAGGAGGTGGCGCTTCTCCTCCTCCCCTGCCCTCAGGTTGGGAGTCTGTGCTGGACAGGTGGAAACCAGGCCTGTGAGCAGGCCTGGATGCAGCGTTTCTGTTCAAAAGCAGCTAAGAGCAAGCATGAGCCCTTCATATGTAGAAATTGGAATCTAAAGGACACTCTGCAGTAAAAGGAGACACAGAGCCCCGAAGGAATGGCTGACTGAAGAGGAGACACAGCGCACGTGGTCTGAGGTCTCACAGGCAGGAGGCAAGATGGTGGTCAGAGAGGACGTGGAGCGCGTCACAGGGGCGCACTGGCCACCCAAGGGTCGGCAACAGATGAGCCCGGAACACTCCGAGCAAGAAAGTAAATAATGAGAGTGATGGATTGCAAGCCCTAGAACACAGCAACCACGAATTCACGGCTGATACAAACACACAACTGAACGCACATTTAATTCCAATTAATAAGCATGGAAGATTGATGGGAACGAAATCACCATTTGGCAAACCTCACAGTGGTAACTATTTCAGAAAAAATTCATCAATAGATGCCAAAATGTGTAGGCAAAGTAAGACCAGTAAGAGGTACTGAAATAGTCTCCGAGGATCTCTACCTCTATGCAAGACTCAGGGAATACAGAAACCTGAGCATGGAGGGAGCCCGCAGACATCAAGCCAAATGCTGAAACCGAAGCACACCTGTAGCAGGACACTGGGTACCTTCTGATAGCAGGCGGTGAGATGTGCCCAGGGCAATTTTGATGGGATTCATGCCACAAAGCACAAACCTCTGGGTGTGGATACCAGCATTCCCAGCACCATTTGTTGAAAAGGCCACTCTTTCCCCACCTTGGATTTTGGGGACCCTCGTCAAAGATCAGTTGATTGCACATATATGGATTTCTTTCTGAGTGCTTTCCTATGTCCCACTGGTTTCTGTGTCTGGATTTATGCCTGGAACACACTGTTTTAAGCATGCTGGCTCTGGAACATGCTATGAAATCGGGAACTGTGCTGCTTTCAGTTTTGTCCCATCTCAAGATTGCTCTGACTCTTCAGAGTCCTTTGTGGATCCATCTGAATTTTAAAAAAATCAACATACACATGCAAAAGAATGAAACTGTGCTCTTACACCACACATAAAAATAAACTCAAATGGATTAAAGACTGAATGCAACACTGGAAACTGTCATACTCTTAGAAGAAAACAAGGGGAGAAGGTGCATGACATTGGTCTGGACAATGATCTCATGGTTATGACCCGGAACTGCAAGCAACAAAAGCGAAACTAGACTCAGGGATGACAGCAAGCTATAAGCTCCTGCACAGCAACAGAAAAAGGACAGCACATAAGGGCAGCCTGTAGAATGGGGGAGAGTGCCTGCAAACCATCGACCTGCTAAGGGGCTCGTTAATAAGTATATGAGGAAGTTCTGAAGTTCAACAGCAAAAACTACTACGTACAAATAGTTCCTTAGTAATAATCCAATTACAAACGGGCTCAAGACTTGAACAGACATTTCTACAGGGAGACACACAAATGGTCACAGGTACAGGAAAAGGTGGCTGTTGCTAAACTTCAGGGAAATGTAAATGAAAATCACACTGAGCTGTTGCCTCACCTGTTAGGATGGCCACATTTTCAAAAAACAAACAAAAATACCCCCACAAGAGATAGTAAGTGTTGGCCAGGTTGTAGAGAAACTGAAACCTTAAACAATCTTGATAGGAAAGGAAAAACTGTGTAGTCACGGAATGATGATTCTTCAAAAAATCAAAGGTAGAATTAGTGGGTGTTTATCCAAAATACGTAGAACCGCATCTGGGAGAGATGTGAGCATTCTCACCTCTGACGAAGAATGTTCTAATAGCCAGGGTGTGGGCAGCCGGATGCCCACTGATGGATCAGAAAAGAGGGTGTGAAAATTCACGGAATCCACTCAGCCTCCAAGGAGAAGGAAATCTGGCCATGTGCGAGACACGGATGAACCTTATGAACATGCCCTCAGGGAAGAGGGCCAGGCACAGAGGACGCCACCATGCGACCCCTCAAATCAGGTCTCCAGGACAGAGAGGAAGCAGAGAGCAGAGCGGTGTGCATCGGGCCTGGGCCTGGACAGGAGGCAGGGACCGAGTTCAGGTACGTAGGGTGAATGTGGCCCAGCACTCTGCTGGACAGCGTAGCGCCTGTGTGTTGTGCACTTGAAATTTTAAGAGAGTAGGTAGAGCAGTTAGTGGTAACCGTTCTTGTCCTGATTCAAACAACAGCAGCAGAAAGTGCAGCTTGGCTTTAAGCACAGGAGAACATTTGCCAAACCCCCAAACTGAGAAGCAATCTACAAAGAATAAATAAGACCAGGCCAGGAAGCACCAAGCCTGTAAGGAGCTGAAGGGCTGTGGCCACCGTGCATGCTGTGTAACCCCAGCCTGCGTCCCTCGGCCGGGAGAGGACAACACCAGGCCCAGTGGCAGGGCCAGGACAGGCGTGTGTCTGGTGAGGCTGTATCAGTGCGTGTGTCCTGGTGTTGATCACTGCACTGTGGTTGTGTAACGGTAACGTTTAGTGAAGTTTGGGAGAGGGACCATGGGAATTTTCACTCTGGTTTTGTGGCAGATATTTAAGCCTCAACTTACCTCAAAGTGAGTCGGGCGTTTCCTCACTCACTGCTCTCTGCCTAAGTCACCCACCGAGGTGGGAGCGCCGAGGACTGGGAGTCTGATCCCTGTGTCCCTGCCAGGCTGTGGGGAGCTGATGTGCAGGGAAAGGCAGCTCAGGAATTCCTGCTGGTCAACGCAAACATCACTTATAAAACAAAGCCCCAACAGAAAACAATTTAAGTTGAAATAAAATTATAAAAATTCATATAGGTTTTATGTGTCCATAGATATGCATATAAAAGTACAGAGAACTAGGCACGTTGTCTCATGCCTGCAATCCCAGCACTCTGGGAGGCTGAGGCAGGAGGATTCCAGCCTGGTTAACCGAGCGAAGTAGCGAGACCCTGACTCAAAATAAAAAAAATTAAAAAGAGACAGGGGATGTAGCTCAGCGCAAAAGCCCTGCGTTCAATCACCAGTACTGAAAAATAGAAAGAAAGAAAAGGAGAAGAAAAATCAGGGTTAGGTTTAGGGAGTGTCCAACTTGAAATAATCATTTCCGACGAGGGTAGAATCCATGTGGACACAGGAGAAAATCTCATCTTCAATATTTTAAGCATGATAACATATTCAGGAGTGCTTTGTATAACTAAAATTCGCAGTAAAAGCAGCCAGTTTGTTAAATTGCTGACCTCAACCGAATGCTTTGTAACCCCAGAGCAAGGGTACATTTTGCTGCTAGACCCCATTAACTCGGGAGGGCCTGACTCTATTGGATAATGAAGCTGTAATTCCCCGAAGATGTTCAGTCCCAGAGTCAGAGCTAAAGTTGGAAACCGCATAAAGTTCATCACTCTTAAAAATTTCCTTTATGGAAGAGTAGTGCTCCATGGTGTGTAAATGCCACATTTTCCTTATCCATTCATCTGTTGATGGACACATAGGCTGCTTCTAAGATGTAGCTATTACGAGTGGTGCCGCTATAAATGTGGTTGTGCATGGATCACCATAACAGGACGACTTTAACTCTTTCAGGAAGACACCTAGTAGGGGAATGGCTGGGTCACATGGAATTTCTAGTTTTAGGTTTTTGAGCAACCTCAATCCTGACTTCCACAGCGGCTGTACTAGTTTACATTCCCACCAGCATCGCAGAGGGTTCCTTTCTCCCCACAGCCTTGCCAACACATGTTTTGGTTAGATTTTTTTTTTTGATGACAGCCATTCTTTTCAGGGGTAAGAGGAATCTCAATGTAGTTTTAATTTGCATTTCTCTAATGGCCAGCAGTGTTGAACATTTTTTCATGTATTTATTGGCCATTTCTACTGCATCTTGAGACTATAATGTTAAGTGAAGTAAGTCAGCACATAAGCTTTAATAGCGCATGATTTTTCTTATATGAGAAGGCCGGATAGACACAGTGGTACCTCCATTCATGAACTCAATTCTCTCCACAATTCTGGTCACAAACCAAACTGGATGAGAACCAAATCAAATTTCCCCCTTCAGGCTGGGGATTTAGCTCAGTGGCACCGTGCCTGCCTCAAAAGTGCAAGGTCCTGAGTTTGAACTCTGGTACCAGGAAAAAAAAATTTTCCCATAAGGTCAGCATTGAACGTAACTATTGAATCTGATTTGGTTCTTGTCCAACTCAGTTTGCTACCAGAAATGTGAAAAGAATTGAGGTCGTGATCCGAGGAATCACTGTATACATGAATGTGGAGCAAAACAAAAGACAGGCAAATAGGAACTAGGGAGAAGTTCAAATAATTCCCCAAATTCCCTATTCTGTTGTTTCAAAAATATTTAATATATATTCTAATTTGTTTCATTTATACTGCTTGTGTCTCTTAGTTCACTGAAAAGAAAGTTTG